>NC_016529.1:305250-656024 GCF_000236905.1 Tetrapisispora phaffii CBS 4417
ANAATTTTTTGGAGTTTTATTAACGATGAGATCGGGAATTTACAGAGAGATCTGTGCAGGAAACAGCATCAGGATTCAGAGATCCAAATTACCGGAAAGAGACTCTCATCTGTTTACATACAAATAATTAACTAGGATAGCATAACTCGAGGATAATCGCAATTGAATAAGAAGAACAGAATAGTTCATAGCGCAGTTAAAGTAGTTTAAGTCTAAACACTAAGTAATTGAATTTCCATGTACAGAAACCACGGTGTTTCTTATCATTCGTAGTTTCGATAGATATATAATGGTTTGATAATCTAAAATATGATTTCTTCAATGCCAGTTTTGTTGAATTTGTACTTAGAAGAAGTATTGAAAGGGAGTAGTTGTCAGCCAATGCAAACGGAAAAATATAAGATTTGAATAGTGATATATAATGGGTTTCAGGACACCCACTATATTAGTTCATTTGTACCAATTGGGTGTAGAAGAAGAGCTTTGGAGCCTTTAGTTCCGAGCAAAATGAGGGTAATAGAATGATTCCGAACACGACTTTGAAAGAACGTTCAACCTATAAGATGACTCTAGATTTAAGGAACCTTACATATAACTGGGAACTTTACATAATGGTGTGTTATTGACTGATCGCAAGGTGCGCCCATTGATAGAAGATTCAATTGAGGTAATAGTGTCATAAATATACCAGAGATACATATATTACTATTACTATGTTTAGGAGATCTTTGCTTTCATGTGTTAGAAAGAATAGTACAGCAAGTGCAGCCAATCCAAATAATTTGGCATTTGCTTTTGATATTGATGGTGTCCTGCTGAGAAGTAAAACTGCTATTCCAAAGGGTCGAGAAGCGTTAAAATTATTGGATTCGAGTAATATCCCTTTTATAGTATTAACTAATGGAGGAGGATACTTAGAACAAGAAAAAGCACAACAGTTGTCTGATATTTTAGATGTAAATATAGACGAAAGACAAGTGGTATTGAGTCATACACCTTATAAGATGTTAACAAAAGATTATAATAAAGTTTTAACTGTAGGAATTCCAAATGTCAGGAAAGTAGCCAAAGAATATGGATTTAAAGATGTCGTTCACCAAAGTGACATTATACGTCACAATAACTATGTTGCTCCTTTTTCTGGTCTCATTAATGAAGAATTGATGAAAATTTCAAAAGAAATTCCAGATATTGCTACTAAAAATTTTGATGCAATTTTGGTATTCAATGACCCTCACGATTGGGCAGCTGATCTGCAAATTATTTCAGACTTATTAATTTCCAAAAATGGCCAACTTGGCACTATTAGAACTGAAGAATCCGAAAAACCTTCTATTCCAATATACTTCTCGAATAATGATCTTTTATGGGCAAACAAATATTCATTAAATAGATTTGGTCAAGGTGCGTTTAGATTATTAGTCCATACTCTATATTCCAGTATGAATAATGGAAAAACACTAGCTGACGTAGTCATTGGAAAACCAACAAATATTACGTATAATTTTGCTCATAATGTTTTAATCCAATGGAGAAATCATCTCGTTAATGGTACCCAAAAAAATAAAGCTGCTACCAAATACTCTAATTGGAGGGATATAGTGTCAACGACACCCTTTGAAAAATTCGACAATGGTAAAATGGGCGTGTTCATGGTTGGGGATAATCCTGCTAGTGATATTATCGGTGCCAATTCGTATAACTGGAATAGTTGTCTCGTGAAGACAGGGGTTTATAAAGAAGGAGATAAGCTAGAGGGAAAGCTTAAACCAGATATGATTGAAAATGATGTATATACGGTTGTTCAAAAGGTTCTTGAAAAATACTTGTAAATATAGATAAGATTGTTAAAATCGACTGCCTATTTAGTATCAAATATATAAAACGTGGAATAAAAAAATAAAATTATACTAAAATTCTGATGGAGAAGAGATACTCGTATTACATTAGTATTAAAAGAAAATTATATTCTTATAGATCCTTCTTTAGTTTAGAAAGTATGGGACATTCTTAGGACTATTAGGGTGTCCTCCAAATATATTAAACTATATATTATTGAAAAATTAGATTAGAATGATAGAGATCAAAAATTGAAATATTACTATCACCGCTGCAAGTAAAAGTACCATCTAATTCTAATTTTGAGATATCACAAATCATCTACAATGGAAGTCAAATTGATTGCCTGACCAGGTTTGAATGCAGGCAATCCCAAATAAGGACATCCAGAACATCTGAAAGCATCTCCTAAGGTACAAGAACCACAACCTCCAACTCGTTTACTTTCAATGGTAAAATCAACTTCTGTCAACTCTTCTTTGGAAAATTTTATAGCCCTTTTTTGGGTATTTCTGATTTTATTAATCTCTTTTTGTTCGTCTTCTTTTAAACCACAAGAGCAATCTTTACACGCTTTCTTGGTTTTTGTTTTAGTTTTACCGCAGATAAGCATTGTAATAGAATCTGATCCCATACCATAAATATTTTTTTCTAATAATGAGTCTTCTTCGATATCATCAAAATCAGCCGTGGTTGCACTTTCAAAGTACTTCAGCTTATCACTATCACCTTCTAGTTCTTCGTTGTTATCATCAAATATATTATCATCTATTAACGGAGTTGATAACACGGCAGTCATATTTTGGGATATATTATCTATATCTACATTTTTACCCACAGAAATTAGTTTTTTTTTAAATGAAGGCAATTTTGTTTTAGAATATTTTTTTGAGTTTCTGTTAATATTTGAAATTGTCCTATTGACTAAACCTACTGTTTGGTTAGTCTCATAATTAGTTTTCTTTCTCCAACGATATGCTAACGTTGTACTTGATTTGTTATTTTCCTTGTCAATTTCAAATCCATTAACCAAAGCTGGTAATTTGTATTTATCACTTAACCCATAGAAATATCCATTATCATTTAACATCCCAAATATGATTGGAATAAAGGTTACTGGAAATTTTACATCATCTTCCTTTTCTGGTGTCAAATAAATAATTACTTCATATTTGTTATCACTTATCCCACTTGCATCATTTGCCAATTTATCAATCAAAAGTCGGTGTATAATTTTTATGTTCTGTTTTAACGCATTTATTTCAAATTGTTCAAGTACTTCAGGCAATGTTGTAATAGCAGGGTGTATTAATAAGAGTCCTTCTTTCATGTTCCTCGATCTATGGTATATATTTGAATCCCTTCGTCGAAGCAAAAAAGACTTATAAATGTTGATTTATATTTTTGGACAAAATATCGTTAATCAATCTATAACGACCACTGTTAGAAATAAATTGAACAATGGAACCGTACTTTATATGATTCATAAAATATATGTCAGCTTGTGATCAATTAATATTACTAATGTCATTAAATGACAGTTTCGCTCAGAGGTTTTCTTTTCGATTTAGCGTCATTGTTAAAAAAATTTCAAAAACATTTACTCTGTTAGAAATTCCATTAGTAATGCTAAATGAATTATGACGAAGTAAACGAAAAGCTATGTATTAGGGCTTATTAGAGATTAGTTGACTACGAAATATGATCTATAAATGCTTTTAACAGTCTTAAGCTTATGAGCATAATAGTAGATGCAGTCACTGCTTTGATTTCGGTTTCCACCGTCGGTATTGTAACGATAATATAGAAAAGTGACTTGATTATATATGAACTTAGGATGTCTGAAATTTTGAAATTATTACTAAAAATTTCCTATGTGTTTCTGAATTTCGCAATTATCATCACAATTAAATACTACCAGCTTTATTGTATATGATTAGTTTATATTCTTGGTTTATCAACAGATGTTATGATATTCTTATCATCACTGTCCTCGTCATCGTCATCATCGTCATCATCGTCATCGTCATCGTCATCGTCATCATCATCATCATCGTAGTCAGTTTCGGCTTTCTTATCATCGTTCTCATTTTCATCATCTTCATCATCATCTGCACTATCTTCTTCAACTGGGTATCCACCTAACTTCATCACAATTTTATCGACTATCTCGTTCCAGTCCATCATACCACCTAAACCGATGTCACCATTTATATCCATAATCTTTTCTGAAGGCTTAAATACAGTTATCCATGGCATTTCTTCATTTATTACCTTTAAGTGCTTCTTAGTTGTGTAGCAGTTATAGGTGCTGCTGATCATAGAAGGCGCCAACAGTATAGGAAAAGATGGGTTCCAGGCTCTGATGACACATGTTAATAAGTTATCGCATAAACCAATAGCTATTTTTGATAAAGTGTTAGCCGTTAATGGTGCTATTACTAAAATATCAGCCCAACGGCGTAGCTCTATATGTAACACAGGATCAGTACGTTGAGACCAAGCGGTCCATTCGTCTTGATCTGTCCAAACTTGAATATGAGGTGGCAATTCAACTTGGGCAGATAATGGTGCCTTCTGTAAACTAACCTGTGATCCTAGGCTAGTGTTAAGCGGAGATAGCATAGAGTAACTTGAGGAATGACTAGGAGATTCATTGTTATATGTATTATTTGAAGAGAGTTTTGACGCCAATGTATTCTTTTGAGTAGTACTCTTATTATCAATATTCGACGTGTTGACGGTATTAGTATTGTTCCTATTTTCATTTGCAGAGGCCAATTTTAACTTCTTAGAGTATTTTTTATTGAAAAATTGTGTAGCAGCTTTAGTCAATATGACTTGAATACTCATTTTGTCTCTTCCATATATTTCTTCTAGCTTCTTAATCATTAGTTTTATCTTAGAAACTCCGAGCGCACCAGTGGCTCCTAATAATACATGGAATCTACCATCATCCTGAGGAAGCCGAGGGTCCAAGTTCTTTGCATTTTCTCTTTTTGCTATATTTACCACACCTTTCTGCAAACCAGCTGAGTCAACATCTAACGACAAAGAATCTAACTGTTGAGCAGGTATATCACTTTGAAAAAGTAGTGGTGATCTAATTCCTTGGGATGATACAACGCTGGCACTCCTACATAAAGATTCTGCAAAAACTGGAGTAGATGCTGAATTTGAAGTAGGTGGTTCGTTAGGCTTCATGATAATACTTTTAGGCATTAGATTTGTTGGTTCTCTACTATTTGATGTACGTGAAGAGGTTAATCCAGAACACACTGGAGTCGGTTGCATAATCTGGGATTTTATCTCCGGTATAGGATTCTTTTCAGTCATTTGTGATAATGGACTTATAGCTCTGACTACTTTTTTATCTATCAATAAATTACTTTCATTAGTTCTCATATTGGATGTTTTATCGTCGGAAAATGTTACAGTGGGTGCTCTTTTAATACCTTCCACTGGAGAACTAAAAATAGTTGATCCTGTTAAGCTTGTTTTGTTTATTATAGGTATCGTATTTTGCTGATTACCAATGATAGGAGATTTTTCTCTGCGAGATGGAGATTGTTTGTTATCTAAAATTCCATTATTGATGACACTTGAAGTTCCTAAACCATTGTGAATCTTTTCTTTCTTTTTATCTTCTGGAACACCAACTGAAAATGCAGGGTGTGTTATGTTACTATCTCCATTATTCGAAGGTTTTGACATTATGCTAACCTTCGTATTGTGATGGTCCCAACGAAATAAATATTTCTAAATTACTAAAGTATTTTCCACAACGATTTTAACTAAAATTCAAAGTGTAATTAATCTTCAACCTAAATCGAAATAGATGGAAAAAACGTGCTAGTTGATTCTAATTCCTCTTGTTCTTCTTCGTATGTATCGTAGTTCAGTTGCAACCTATAATTACTCTATTAAATTTAACTACTTCGACTAAGATTACTGTATATTTGTATTTATCATGATTTTTATATATTTTTCTTCATTATTAAGAAAACTTAAAATTTTAAAAATTGATGCCAAAATATTTTTGAAACTCAAAGACATATCAACTGGCACACAAGCTCAACAAAGAACCTCTCATTAGAAAGATAGTTATTGGCTTAAATGTTATTAATTGGTTTTATATATTTAATATGATATATATTTGTGAGTATTTAGATATGTATGTTAGCGGGTATTAAAAAACTGTGCTTGGACGGATTGTATCGAAAACCTATTGGTTGTGAATGATGATAAGAACTCTAGTCTGAATCAGTTAACAGCAACCAACTTCTTATTATATATGGATACTATATCTTATGTCTTACTTTTTCAGTGAACGAGTAATGTAATTAAAAATCTTTTCTTATGATATAAAAGTTACGTATTTATGTGTGTGTGTATATATATCTGTCAGTGAATTTTTTATGAAAACATTAATATTTGATAACTTCAATGATATAAAATGAGATGCATCATGCATAATTCTACTCCTCTTAAAATTACGATTATTTCTTTTTATTGTTACTGTTAACGTATCTACTCCTTCCGACTTTAACTGAATGATGTTTTAAACCTGAAATAGCGAATGGTGACATATAATTATCAGCGGAACCACCGCCTATCCAGTTTTCTAAAACTTTTTCATTGTGTCTTCTTGTCCAATCTTCTTGTTTCATTAGTTTTTCGTATTCTTTTTGGTCTTCTCTAATTACATAGCCGTCAGTTTGTGGCTTGGAGTGTACATAACCTTTCTTACCATATTTTTTTTGAGAATTCTTAGATAATGGGCTAGCGATAGAATACCTAACACCTCTATTGCTCCATTGAAAGTTACGTTTCAAATGAGGTGTAATATTACCAGTTTTAGAATCAACAGAAACGGCACATCTAAGCAAGGTACCTTGACCACCACATGATGGACAAAAATGAAGAGGTTTGCCATCCTTTGGCATAGGGAACATCCTGAAACAAGCATGACATCTTGACATATAGTTACGTAGTCTCTTGATCTTTAAACCTGACATGAAGTTCATCAAGTTCAAGTTCATTTGTAAAGCTACATTCTGAATTGCAAAGTCACCTGTCGCTAAAGCAACTTGATTGCCCGGTAAATTTAAAGCAATATTCTTCTCAGCTTCAGTAGCTTCGACACCACGAGAACCTTCTGTATCAGCACCACTGTCTTTTATTATAGTTTTTGTCAAGTTATCTGGAGTAATCCATTCACCGTCATCTTCATCTTCAAGGGTATTTTCATTTAACTGTTCCGAACTATCCAGGTTTTCTTGTGTAGCTTCATTCTTAGCCTCTTCATCTTCCTCCTTCAATAAACGTTCACTTACGCTTTCACTTTCTCCTGTTTCTAGAGTAGCAGTAGCTTCTTCTGTCGCTCTGGCAGCAGCTTCAGCTTCTCTTTTAGCTCTTTGCTTTTTACCACCTCTTCTTCTGTTCTTCTTTTTGGCTACAGGTACTTCAGTATCTGAATTTTCAATGGCATTCTCTGTTTCATTAGTAGCATCTTTTTGTTCTTCAGTGGATGGAACGTTTAGATCATCACCAGGTTGTTTTCTCAATCTCCAGTCACCTTCATTTAATTCAACCTCTAAGTCATAAGATAGTGCTAGTATATGAATATCATTTGCACTCAAAACTGAGAAATCACCAGTTAGTTTTGCAAATTTGCTTATTCTTTCTATAGACTCTTGACTTGGATGTCTCAATTCGATAGAACCAAGGCTTTGCCAAATTTCTAAATTCTTTCTAGCTCTTTCATCTTTAATTTCATTAAAAACAGTTGGGGTAGTGTAGAAAGCTTGAGCAAACCCTTGATAATGAGAATATGGGTGTGTAATCAGTGGAGTAGCATCAAGTACTAAAGCCTTGACATGAGCAGTCGATGATTCTTTGCTCATTTTTATCTCTATGTCTATTAAACGTTTGAAAAATAAAAATAAAATTACAAAGTAGAGAAGACTCTTTGGTGTATAATTTTTTACATTAACTTAACAAATGCAACTAGTAAATATATGGTCCTTAAAGAACATGCCTTCTAAAATAACTATATTCTGCGCAACCGTGTAAACTACAATCAATCAGCCATATTACAGTACAGAGTTCATATTTCTTACAAGGTATTTCTTCAAAGCTCATCGCAAAATCAATAACATAAAATTTTTATCTGAAAAATTTCAATGTGATGAGAGTACAAGAGAAACGTCAGGCTCAACTTGTGTGGAGGTACCGTCTGTTGGTTGGAAATCAGAGAACTCATCCTTGTTAGCTCAGTTGGTAGAGCGTTCGGCTTTTAAACATCATGTTTAAACCAAGGATACCGAAATGTCAGGGGTTCGAGCCCCCTATGAGGAGTTCTTTTTTTTTGTTTTTTGATTCTATCACTAACGACAGCATCTTTAAAACAGCAATGAGGTTTTACGTGAAAAATTCTTGATATATATTTTATTTAATACAAGTATGTCCATAGATACACACTTGTGACTTCGTTGTTTACCATCGTTGTTAATCATATATAAGCTCTAAGTTCGTTAAGATCATTAATAACAGGAAGAAACTTCAACTCACTGAACTATGTCTGCCTCTCAAGATTTTGATATTGAAGAACCATTGACTTCTTCTTCCAGGCCATTAACTAATGCCACTATTACTGTTAGAGTGATTAAATCTTTCCCATTTAGAAATGTTAAGAATCTCATTTTATCTAATTATGATTTGAAGACAAAGACGCCAAAAGATTTATTCGATGAGGTAACTAAACGTATTCAATCTGAAGCTTCATTTAGGCCATTCCGTACTATAACGTATGACACTTTTAAAGTCTATACACATGCACATGGTTCCAAGACTGTTAATTTAGTGATAAACTTCGATCATGATGACGACTGGACATTAGACATTGAGAATCCTAATAAAAAATTGTTTGAGTATGGTATTGAGAACGAAACTGAAATATCTTTTTATAAATTGAGTGATTATGTTGCATATAAAGCCAATCCTATTGAAAAATGGTAGACTGTTAAAGATAAGATACAGACAGAAAGGAAAAATAAAATATATTTACATTATAACTTTATATATTTATATGTAAAATTCCATTAATTAAATTGCATTTTTAAAATCAGTTGGTGCTTTTATTAGAGTATTAATGATTCATTAAATAAAAAACTATTTCCCCTGCTAATTCTACAGTGGCATAGCTATCGCGGCCTGTGCTTTCGAGACTAGATCTTGCAACTATCCCACCATGTGAATTCAGTGCCTTAATATAAACTGGGATTTTTATCCAAGTAAGCTGGTTTAAATTAGAAATTATTTTCATTCTCTTGTCATCTAATGGTAAAGGTTCAAAGTTCCTAAGATAAGATATTTGGTTATCACTTGAACCTGGTTTCCAAAACGTAGAATATTTTTCGATAAATTGTTCCCACGATACTTCTTTTGTTTTATTATCACTGTTAAGTAAATTACCAGTTATCTTTCCATTCGACGCCGAGTCTTGTTCATCTGTCACTTCCTCCTCTTTGTCGTTTGCAATCAAAATGGATTCATAAGTACTTTCAATATAACTTCTTATGTTATCCTCTGATCCGATTTGTGATTGCACATGTTTTGAAGCTATACCGCTTTCAATTATTTTTCTGTATTTCCTTGTCACCCAATATCTGTGAATTGTGGCTAAGGTATTTAAAGTCAACATTATTGGTAAAAATACTGTAAAGACAAGGATAACACGAAGTATAACTGTAAGGTTGTTTCGCAAATATTTATCAGTATCAAGGGTTGGTTTGTGTTTGTGTTGCATGTCAAGTTTGTTTAATTCAATAACGTTCGGTATTGAGTGGTTTTTAAATTTGATTGGTGGAAACGAATCTTCATAAACATATTGAACAGTGTTTCCAGTGCTTATGAATGGATCAATATCGGTGATAAATGAAGTATAGAATGCCACAGAACGATCATTTTTCACATTAGCAAACAAAAGCCTATGTTTGAAACGAGCTAGAGCTTCTATATATTCACCTTCTGATAATTTCTCCAGAAGAGTCTCAGAATCTCGTATAAACAGTTCTTTTCCTGATCTGCCCAATAGAGTACTCCCCACTGCAGTCATGATTGGCGCTGAGAATGTAATAAATTGAGTCTTGTTATAGAAAGCAACACCAATATGGGGTGTTGCCATTGTCATGAATAAATGTGGTTCAATGTTCTCGAATATATTGATACAATCGGTATACATCTTACCGATTACAAATCTAGCAATTAATCCACCAAGCGAATATCCCACTACACTAATCTTAGTTATATGGGCACTTTCTGATTCAGCTTCTTTTTCATTATGATATTTGATATATTGACAAATTTCAATCAAAGTTCTGTATCCAATTATTTCAATACCATCTAAAGTTTTAAAAAGGGTGTTTTGCATTGGAGAATAATATATATAAGCGTCTCCATCATTGTCTTTGGCACTTAACTTCTTCTTAAACATTCTCTTTAATGAGTTCATGTGCTTAAAATTACCCCAAAGTCCGTGGATCAGCACAATCAAATGTTTCCCCATTTCTTCTTTTTTGGTCTGATTTTATCTTATAAATGATGAGCTTGTATATGGTATAACTGTATAATTCTGGATGAAGTATCTTTATTGAGATCATTCATTGAATTCATAGCAGTAGTTCATATGTTATCATATCAAGATTTTATGAGTTACATATATATATATGTAGTAGTAATGTTAGAAATAAGTTTTTAAAAAAATACCGACGCCTTAAGGGATTGTTAATTAAGGTCAGCTAACCTTAATTAAACGATATTAACGTTTGAAAAGACATAAATATTTAATTATGTGCATTTAACCAATATACTAAAGTATTAATATCTGCTGTAATTTACCAGTGTTTAACTCTGTCTTGAGTGGCTAGTATTTTCTTTTATTTATTCATATTACTTAATATTATAAAATTAGATGCGTCTGTTATATGTGGGGAAATGCATTGTTGTTTACCGATTGAACTACAGTGTATAGTGATTTCATGTCAGTATTGTTTATAGTCATTTATCATTACTCTAAAATCGTAATGGTTACCTTTGCTATAAATGTATCTTCTTAATACCGTATCCTTGAATTGCAAGTTTTTATTACATGAATTATTATTTGACGACGTAGAACTTGCGACGCTAGTTGATCTTGAAAGGTGATCATTGCATTCTAGGAAATCGTTATTTGTCATTGGTGACATTCGTTTATCATATATATCATCGTTAGGGGATTCTGACTTATTAGGAGCAATGTTGATATCTATGTATTTAAAATCAGATAATGCCAAATCTGGTCCATACAATACCGTGATATCAGAATCTTTCTTCCAATTGATATCTAACGGATCCACCTTATCCTTTCTATTGAACAGTTTCATTGACCATTTTCTAAAGACACAGTTTATTAGTCTTTTCAAATAAATTGTGTAATCTAGCGGATCATCACTAGAACAGGATGGTAATCTGATCTTTTCATTGTAAATGTTTGACTTATATGTGTTTAATACATTGAAGTACTTTGCATACGTTAAATTATAATCAATGTTTTCTGGGGAATACGTGAAATAATCGATTGCTTGTTTCTCATAATTATTGAAATTATCAAAAAATATTATATTATCTTTTGTTAAAGCTAAATCATCTAAAGACTCATGTAACATTATTGTATTGTTCTATTATTTATTAATATGTGGATACTATAGTAGAAATATATTTAATACATAAAATTATATTAATTACTGACATTTTTAAAGATGACTATAGTGATTACAAGACAGACGAAGATATGAGTATAAGGACATATTTATATATGTCTTTATTTATCAATGTATTTAATGTTTGCAAATTTAAAGTTGTGAATAAACCACTAATAACGATGTATACATGCCTCTGGGCGTTAGCAACTTAGTTGTTGTTGTTTAGCTAACTAAAAATGCTAGAATTGCATAAATACGAGAGCATTAGAAACTTATTTTAACGAGCCTAAAAGAGATAACCCATAGAACCTTAATTAAATGCACATTAAGCAACGTACGATATAAAATAAAGATGACAGCATTTTATTTTTCATTACAGTTCCATACTCCTAATGGCATGGCAACATTGTAATATTTTATCCCTCTCATCTTGCGATGCTTAAAGATACATATATTTGTTTATTTATTCTACTACTTTGCGACGTTTAGCAGCATTGAATTCTGTCGGAGTGCCGTGATTTTGACTCAACAGTATCTGGGGTAATGTCGATTATTACCAGAAATGGTAGAAATACGACATATAAGAAGAGGATTGTATAGGCCTATCTCCTTGTGTAAACAAGTTATGAAACACATATAAAAATTCGAAAGATGGAATAAGAAATTCACATTATTGCAATACTTACGTTTTAATAAACTGTATTAAAAAGAGTATTACGAGTCTTGGCCATGGCTCGATCCCTGTCCTCTTCTAGAAAAATAAAGCATTTCGTATTCTCTTAAACTTTCGAAAGATAGCTACTTGCAAGAGTCGCAAGAAATTACATTGAGTATTACAACAAGGACTTAGTGTTGTTGTAATACTGTATACGTACGTGTTCATCAATGTCTCTTTAGTTGTACTAATCGTATTATATAAATTTAAGAATATGTGTAATGGTTCATTATTTTTTCAGTACAAAGTAGTATCCATATGAAAACTAACGAAGTGACCTCCTAGAATAGTCAAATAAGTTAAAACCGAGAACTCCCAAAAGGGGTAATAATCACTGTGGGTGACATAGATCTATATATATACATCACAATAATAACAAGATGAGTGCAGTAAATAGTTGAAGTTCATAGAAGCTCAAGATAATTTTCTAGGAGTTTTCTAGGAACCCTCTTCTTGTTTAAAACAAGGTCCTTTATACAAAGAAACTATATTAGTTTTAGTAGAAAAGAGGGTTGAATATCTGACCATGTCATAAATTGCGAACTGTTGCAAACTTGTATGATCTCTGCCTTGTAATGGTAATTGATTACTAGGTAGTATTGGTTTTCGATGTCGTGAGGCTGTTGTAATACGGTGGTTTAGAGACACTTGTTTACTTGAATTGCTATAGACGACGTGTCCTCATTCATCCAAGTAGCGTGAGCCTTGTTATGTTGTGTTGCATACGCACGTTAATGGACAAAGGTTAGGCCTTCAAGGTATATTTTTAATAAAACAGTCACTTGAAATTATTCATTTTCATATTTTTATTATATTTTTACCTGTTTAGGAAACAACGCGCGTTTTTTCTTGATAATTGGTTTTGTTTTTAGAAAAACATCAAAAATAAACGTTTGTTTTGTGATGGACGGTGATTTTGTTCGTTGTTGATGATAGGCTCACCTTTTTCCCATACATAATTTTTCACTTTTGATTTTTCGATACCTCATCGAAAAATTTTATGGAATTTATTCACTAACTCAATTGGCTTCACACATAATTCTACTAAGGTGAATTCATATATATTTATATATATATATAAGAACTTATATTTATATATATATTTATTAAAAGATCATTCGTTTTTTAGTTGTCTTCGTCAATCACAGACCCCCACAACATTAACGAGAATTTAATCAAAAATGTCTCACAGAAAATACGAAGCTCCACGTCACGGTCATTTAGGTTTCTTACCAAGAAAGAGAGCCGCCTCTGTTAGAGGTAAGGTTAGAGCTTTCCCAAAGGACGACAAGTCTAAGCCTGTTGCTTTAACTTCCTTCTTAGGTTACAAGGCCGGTATGACTACCATTGTCAGAGACTTAGACAGACCAGGTTCCAAGTTCCACAAGAGAGAAATTGTTGAAGCTGTTACTGTCGTCGACACTCCAGAAATTGTTGTTGTCGGTGTCGTCGGTTACGTCGAAACCCCAAGAGGTTTAAGATCTTTAACCACTGTCTGGGCTGAACATTTATCTGATGAAGTCAAGAGAAGATTCTACAAGAACTGGTACAAGTCTAAGAAGAAGGCTTTCACCAAGTACTCTGCCAAATACGCCCAAGAAGGTGCTGGTATTGAAAGAGAATTAGCTAGAATCAAGAAGTACGCTTCTGTTGTCAGAGTCTTAGTCCACACTCAAGTTAGAAAGACTCCATTAGTTCAAAAGAAGGCTCACTTAGCTGAAATTCAATTGAACGGTGGTTCTATCTCTGAAAAGGTTGACTGGGCCAGAGAACATTTCGAAAAGACCGTCGCTGTCGACTCCGTCTTTGAACAAAACGAAATGATCGATGTTGTCGCTGTCACCAAGGGTCACGGTTTCGAAGGTGTTACCCACAGATGGGGTACCAAGAGATTACCAAGAAAGACTCATAGAGGTCTAAGAAAGGTTGCTTGTATCGGTCCATGGCATCCAGCCCACGTTATGTGGTCTGTTGCCAGAGCTGGTCAAAACGGTTACCATCACAGAACTTCCATCAACCACAAGATCTACAGAGTCGGTAAGGCTGGTGATGAAGCTTCTGCTGCTACTAACTTCGACAGAACCAAGAAGACCATTAACCCAATGGGTGGTTTCGTTCAATACGGTAACGTTAACAACGATTTCATCATGGTTAAGGGTTCTATCCCAGGTACCAAGAAGAGAGTTGTTACTTTAAGAAAATCCTTATACACTAACACCTCCAGAAAGGCCTTAGAAGAAGTTACCTTAAAATGGATTGACACAGCTTCTAAGTTCGGTAAGGGTAGATTCCAAACTCCAGCTGAAAAGCACGCTTTCATGGGTACTTTAAAGAAGGATTTATAAATTGTTAATTGATATTTTTATATTATAAAAAAATATTTATATAATTATTATTTAATTTAACATTTTATTGTGGTTCTTTCCACTTCTCAATTATTATAAGATATTCTTTTTCAATAATAGCTTCTTGAAATATGTTCAATGTTAATTATCTTAAGTGTATTCATTAATAAAATCTCTTTCTTCTCTTCTTCTTTTTTTTCGTTAAGATGCTTTTATTTGCATCTGCGCTATTAGTATCATTTAAATCAAGTACTGGATCGCTTGGCGGCACGTTTATGTTCGTTTTGTGAGCAATTTCACGACATGAATCACTGCAAAACCATTCACTTGATGGAGCTTTTGTTAAACCTACACATCCATAATGAAACCATTCAATTGGACATTTCTCATTATCACAGGCAATCATTTGACCATAAGATATATCATTACAATTACAGTACCGTGGTTCATTAGGATCGATCTTACTCACTTTCAATGTTTCATTCATGATATCCTGTCTTATTTGCGAATTCATCTCATCCTTATGTTTCTTCAAATTTATCTTGATCAATAGTTTCTTCCCTTTTCTTTTAGTGACTGCTTTCTTAATAGATTTATTAACATCACGTATCTCACTGATAGTACTTTTCTTATTTAGATTTCGTTCATGCCTCTTTCGAATGTCGAGAGAAATAGATAGTTCATTTTTGTAATCCTCCAAGTATTCAGCTTCTTTCTTTACTAAATTTTCCAAATATATAGCCTGTTGTAATCTGCTTAATTTCAAAAATTTCTTCTCTTTATCATTATCACTAGCAGTATCTTTTAACGAGTCACATTTAAAATCCAAAGACTGTATAGTCCAAAGAGTTCTAACCAGTTCACTGGGGAAATGATCCAACGTCTTAATGAAATTGTGTCGTATATCGAAGCTCATCTTACTCAACTACCTCCAATAGTTTTTCGATACATTAGAACAACAAAGATATCTTTTTATCATGTCATATTCCATACTACAGTACTCTTGTCAGCATCATTTTGTATATTTAAATATCTATTTGTTATCATTTCACTTTTCGTGTTGTATCAAAAAGCGTCATAACCTCATTTGTCAAGAAGCATCGCAAGTATCATAAAGTCATATATAACAATATATTTGTCTTTTAGATGTCACTGTAATCTGTAATTACATATGTAGTAGGAATTTATTCTGATGAAAGATATCTTCTATTGATTTTCAACCTTATAAGATATAATTTGTGCTCGATAGTAAAATGAATAATAATAATTTCATATTTTGTTTACCTACTAAACATTTGGTTGCCTGAAGTGAAATCTCAGCTTCAAGAGGGAAAACAAGAGAAGTTTGAAATAAATATAAGTCTTCACAACATTTATTTATAAATTAAATATAATATTGAGTTTGCATAGATCACCAAACGACAAAACTGACAATGATACAGCTTAATCATTAGTATTATTATCTAATATTCCACACACACACATATATGTATATATATCTACTTCTATATCTACTTGATGTTTTAAATGAATGATCTTTAAACCCATAATAATTCATCAAAATTGTACAGCCATGACAAACCAATCCAGGAACTGATGATACCTACTGAACAATAGACACTATACGTCATTAAAGGTAGGAACGAAAAATGTTCTAGTATTGGAAATTTCAATTTTAGAACGCTGATTAATTCAGTTCCATATATCATTGGGATTAATAAAATGATATAAATGATTGCAAGTCTGTCCAAAAAGAATACTCTTCTTTGAACACTAGTCGATAGACTAGTAGTCTTTCTAAATGCACTGTAGTATAAAATAAACCAACAAAAAGTGTACAAAATTTTCAGTAAGAAGTCTTGGTTTTCAAACAGTAATGGGAATAATGAAACATAACCAGCGGCTGTAACCAACATGAATGATATTAATAGTCTTCTATCAGAGACAACTAAAAAGGAAAATGGTATAATCACTAGCATAATAGCTTTTTCATGAACATGCCATCCAAATAAATATGATGCCATACCACATAAAGTTAACGAACCAATAAATCTTTTATATGATGGATCAAACAAAAGTGGAATAACTGCTAATATTTGGTAGAATAAAGTCAATAAGAACGTTAATTTAGGGGTAATCTGAGGTAAAATAACAAAAAAATAATCTTGTACTAAACCTTTTGTACCGTTATTATTTTGAGCCATACGTTCTCTGATTTCGGCAGCAGTTTTTGGTAAGATAGGAGAAGACGTGAAACTCAGCATTAATTTGTGGACATATGGAAATCTTAGCATAACAAATGTTAAAACTTTGTCAATGAAGGAATACATTGCCCAAAAGTTTGGTGCCCAATAAGCATGGGTTAAACCTCTTGAGAAAGGAAATAATCTGCTCAACACCTGAGGAAGTTGAAAAATAAATGGAGCAAAACAGATAGTAAAAATACCACTTACAATGCCCGCAAGTTTAAATAATCTTTTCCATTGAATCACACTTTGTAAGTCCATGTAGCTCTTAAATTTAAAATTTTCGAAGTTTAAGACATATGCTCGTAATAGGAAGACAAAATAGCATGGTGCTAGATATAAAAATATATGTTTAAAACATAAACTAATTGAATAGAATACGGCACATGCCAAATATTTTTTTTGTTTTGCTGCTACGATGGATGCGATAAAAATAGCAAACAAAAATCCATTATATTGGAAATGTATATGATCAATAATCAAAAAACCTGGAGATAAAACAATACTCGAGGCAACCACGAAACATTGTCCTCTCTCCTTCGAGTTACTAGTATTAATATAATATTGCAACACAGCAAATAATAAAATTTCACTAATTATAACCGTTAATCTTTGGAATACAATAGTAGGTAAACCAAATTGACCAACTTCCACAATATCTAGACATCCATCATTTTTAACAATTTCAGGAGCGAATCTTGATAATACCCACTCAAAATAGGCAAAAAATGGTGGATAATCTAATGTCCATTCACTCGTATTTTCATAGTACCATTTACTAATCGGCAGGTTACTTGTAATAGCCAACCAGTTCCTATGAACATCAAAATCTGTACTATAATAACCTGGAATCAATAACAATTTAAGAAACAAAGAACTTATCCAAAAATTCCACAACGAAAACCTTCTATCTTGTACTTTCTCATCATATACATCTGTCTCCATTACAGAAATATCATCCTCACTTTCAACCACAACTGATTTATCATCGTCCTCATAAAAATATTCATCATCAGACATTTTTTCAGTCGATTTATAGAACTAAGAAATGAATGAAGTTAACTATTTTTTAGCTAAAATATTAACAACTGTAACTTCACTATTGACTAAGATCTTATTTATTGCTATCCAGAGATTAAACAATCAATTATTTAAACCAATGTTACTCATTCAATATTTAAATTCATTGAATCATTGTTGCTTTTAATTTAATTTATTTCGGAATGCGCTTCATTTTAATATCGAAATAACGAATCAACTTATTAAATATATAAAACTTTTGAAATCTTCAAGTTAAATAAATTGAAACATTGTATTGAGAAGTGTTAATTCGATACTGCTCCTTTTGTCGACAAGAAGTGTAGTGCCAGCAGAGGTTATTAATTAGCTTTCCTAATTTATTTGATATTACTACGATTCAGAGAACAAAAATTAAATGGGCTACCTGTTTTAAGATAAAGTTTATTTTTATGAACAATGCCAAATTACAGCCATGATGATTTAACCAAGTCTGTATGGGATGACGAGGTTATAGAAAAGGATTCGATAGAATATAAATATAAGAATTTTGCTAATATTAATGAAAGTCCCCAAAGTAATATGATCTATTCCGAGTTAGCAGATACATTAAATGTATTAGATATCAAACATGATCCAGATCCAGAAAATAGTTCTGTGAAATTGGAGTCTAATCCTTTTGAGCAAATTTTTGAAACTAAAGTGGAAACTGTTGTCGACAATTCTAGGACACAGAATATCAATATATGGGGTGACCCATTTAAAATGAATACCCAAGATTCTGCCAAAGTGTTTGACTACGACACTGCAATGAGTACCTTAACAGAAATAAATGACGACGAAGGTACTATATATGAACAAACGGTAACAAATAATGGACTGAGATCCGATGGTTTACTATTTAGTAATGTCTCACCTGTTAAGTTAGGAATTAAAGAAAATAGCGATAAACCAGAAGAAATAATTTCACCTACTAAACAAAGCATAAAAGGGAAGCTTTTATATAAGAATAAAAGAATACCCAGAAAGACTGAGGTTAATAGTATACCGACGTTTGATCCTTTATCAATTATGCATGCAGCATCAACTTCGTTGCCAGACAAGTTAAACGAAACTACATCAGGAAAACAATCTTTCAATCAAGCCTCAATTAAAAACTTGAAAGGTTCTCTTGTAAATAATGATACTATAGAAATTGATGAAAGCAATACAGAGTCAGAAAATGCTGCAACAATTGGCAACACACTAAAAGATTTAAATCCTTTAAAACCATTTACAATAAAAGTAACCAATCCTGAAAAGACAAGCGACTTAGGCTCAACTTATATAAAATATTGCATTACATCCGAGTCTGAACTGCTTGAAAATACCACTGTTGAAGTATTTAGAAGATATTCAGATATTAGATGGCTATATCGCCAACTCCAGTATAATCATTGGGGGAAGATAATTCCTGTACCTCCAGAAAAACAAGTTATTGGTAGATTTGAACAACACTTTATTGAGAGTAGAAGAAAACAAATAGAGATTATGTTAAATAAAATAGCGAATGATCCTGAACTACAAAATGATACAACTTTTCATATGTTTTTGACTTCAATTGATATTGTTAATGAAAGAAGAAATATGGAGATTGAAACTGGTTCCAATGCTTCAAATGACAGTAATAACTTATCAGAAGTTCACATAGGTGAAGTTAAACTGCTGGGAAAAGAAGATGGACTTGAAGTAATACGGCAAGGCGGTTTGGATAAAAATTATAAACCATCGTTAATAAATCTTTCTTTCAATGTTGCACCAAAGTATAACGAAACTAATGAATATTTTAAAAGATGTAAAGAGCGCTTTTCAAATACAGAATTGAAGTTAGAAAAATTAATTAATGAATTAGAGAAGATCATTCTGGAAAACGCTAACACTGTTGAGTCTATTCATCAATTCACAAAAATGATTTCAACTTTTATACCGGAAGATGATAGTGATTTTTCAGAGTTATTACGGAATTTTCAAGAGGTTAATAAAGATATTTGCAAAGTTTCGTCGTATTTTAACAATACATCGGTATCTGAATTAATGTTTGAATTGATAGCATATAAACAGTCTTTATCAAGCGCAAATGCTATATTAAACCAAAGGAATCAAATAGGCTATTTTATCGTCATACTTAATAAAGAACTCAAAAAGGTTGAAGATAATATCAGATCACTAAAAAACAGCTCTTTAACGACAGATGATAATCCAAGAATCCAAGAATTAAATGCTAAGAAAAGTCTCACAACAACAAGGTTAAATAAAATAAAACGACACTTCATTAATCTTGAAAAAATTTCAAAAACAGAAATTAGAGCTTTTGATATGATGTATGCCACGGAAAATATGGATAAAATTACAACTTATATCGAATTATCAATAGGTTGCCAACAAAAAGTCATTGAACTTTGGCAGACTTTCTATAAAAATAATTTGTAGTTTTCAATATATAGTTATCAACGATATCAATTATTCTATAAAAATATACCGATATTTACTGTTCGTCTCTATTCGAAGTATTAGATGCTGTAGACATGAGAGGAAAAGTTATGCTTTTATTTCAATAATAACCTAACCGACCTACGTATCAGTTCCACTTCAATTATTCCAGATAATTCAAAGATTTCATAACCAGTGTGAGGTTGCATCCTTATATAAAGATTGCCAAATAAACGCTTCACTCAGAAGCATTTCAATATCATTTTCTTCCCACTCAGAAGTGGGAGGATTCTGCAAAAATGTGATTATTTCTTGGAAATCCATATCTAGTAGCTTATCACTCCATTTGATCAAAAATGCAGCGCAAACAAACACATGAAATTCATTCAAACTAGAGTAACTAGCCCTATTGTTTTCATCAGCACTAGATGACATGGTTTTCGATAAACCACCAGATGCATTAAATGGACTGTTTAAGTTTTGAAAAGTTGCGGTGGGTTGTTCCGTTGGTGTTCTAATGTATGAATTGGCAATCATCGGCGTTTGTATCATCGTTGTTTCTAATGAAGTTTCCGCCAAATATGTATCCCACATCCTGATAACTGCATCAATTTTAAATTCTCTCATCAACAAACAGTTCATCCATCTAAAGGCAAATTGCATAAATTCAACATTCTCATCTTGGAAATGATTATAAAGATCTATATCAATTCTTTTCACCAATTGGCTCAAGTTTTTAACCTGTTTTATTATACCCGGTTGGCCATGAATATAATTATCAGTTATTTGTTCAAGTAGTTTTGTCAAACACCAAAATGTATCAGCTTCTAAATCTATTATTTGCTCTGAAGTCATGTAAGTAGCTGGATCAATCGTTTCTACCTTGTCTACCTGAGTCGTTGGTAAATATTCGGTCAAAAACGTTTGAAAAAATGGAGTTACTATATCATTAATACCTTGCACATACCCACTAGCAGGATGCCTAATTGCCCATAGATATAGAATCCTTTGTAAACTATTCTGTACTGTTTTGAATTGATATAATGGAATGGTGGGATTGGTTCTTGGTATATCAATTTCTATCTGATGCCAAGTTGGAATATCTCTGTTGTGTTCATCTGAGAATATATGATCTATTCCATCTTTGTATTCTTGTCTCTTCCTTTTACAATGGGGCTCTTGTCTTTTTATATTTGCTGGTAAATATCCAATCAATAATTTCCAGACCTTTGGCCTATGAATTTTTGGTATACCATTCCAACTAATTGTCCTCAACTCTTGTTGATTAACTATTTTTTTATCATTCACAATGTTATCGAATTTGGCAATTCTTTGCATTAACGAGTTTAACTCTTGCGCTTCCCTTTCATTTTCCAATTCTAATTTTGATTTTAATTCTGAGCTTTGAGTGTGCTGTAATTGAGGCAATTGAGGATACGAATACTGATTGGAACTTGTATTCTTTACAGAATAAGATGTTTGAATAGAGGAATTTGTAAGTTTCTTTGATAAGCCATACTGTTCTTCATGATTAATCGGAGTGCCCGGCACCGAAAATGTGTCTGAATTACTTCTCGAGATGCCTCCATTAGCAACAGTAGGAATTGGCATATTAGAATCATCAATAACAGCACTCCAATCCTCATCCAAATCTTTAAAATAGGTATTCAGCTTAGGGGTACCATTGGCATTGTTACTGAAATTGTATGATTTTTTAGCGCTTCCATTCTCATGATAAGAAGAGGAAGTATGACGATTATTATTATTTTCTGAATTCATAATCGAATTACTTTGAGAAGGACTGCTATACCTCATAGGCGAATACGAGCTTGATGATCTAATAGCTGACGTTTGTTGTTTTGCCATGGCATCAAAATTACCAGACCCATTCACAGGTCTTACCGGAGATCTTAAATCATTGCTTGTTGTACGAACTGGAGTTTCATGCAATGGAGGATTATTCACAGCAGAAGAGGATGAAGACACTTTCAAGGATTTCATCAGCGTGTTCACCAAACTGATATTACTCCCATTTGAGTGGTGAATTCCCCTCGTATTATCCTTTTGATACATTTCCTTAGATCCATTCTTATGACCCATACTAGGCTAGTGTGTTAACAATTAATTTATTAAGTATTCTTTCAATATGTTAATTCCAAAAATTTAATTTGAAATCAATACAGTTGACAAACAAATACCTCCAAGTCGAAATTTATATTTTAAGTTCAGTATTTCAGTATACCAATTGTTTATTTATACTTGTTGCAAGTATTAAAAACAGCAGCAACCTTCTTTTTCCTTTATATATATAATGATAATAGAAGGAAAACTAAGCACAAATATGACTATTAACCACTTGTCTTGTCTTGTCCTGTTCCTCGCTAGATGTTAAACCAAGTCTTTATAAAAACACACCCTCGAAGTGAAAGATGCTCCCTTATCAAACACTACCAATTACAATCTACAATAGTATAAATAAACAACTAATCCTTATAAATAAACATATGTTATCTCTTGTATTTGCTCTTTAAATTTACTTTTCAGTTTACATCTTTTAATTTTGAAATTAGTAGCGATAAAGTGTCACCATAAAAGAAAGAGACATAGCCTATACGACCAAGAGATAATAGACATCTTTAAAAAGAAAGCAGGTTTAATGAATTGTCTGTATGTATATATAAATTTATGGTTGATAGATTTCTATTACAGTTGATTGTTGTACATACTTGGATTTATATACTTGCTGCGATATATTGTACATGTGGTTTAGAAGATTGTGCGTGCATTTTTGTTTTTAATTACCTGGTGAAAGAGTTTATTTCCTTTGCTTCTTTTTGGTAGGCTCTTCATCTGCACTTTCATCATCGGCAGTGACGAAGTCTTCACCATAAGTATCTTCTTCACCGTTAAGGGCTGGATTCAATTCAGTTTCACTCTCATTCAAATAAGCCTCTTCATCATCTGAATTGACTTGATCAAATCTTGACTTTAGACCCTTCATCTTTCTTGTTTGCATTTGGTTGATGTCTTGCTTACCCAAATGGATTCTGCCGATCTTGTCACCCATCAAGTCCTTTTCTATATTCTTATGCACCTTCGACTCCAATTGTTTAGCCTTCTTGAAAGCTTCTCTTTCCATGTCTTGAGATGGAGTATGGATTCTACCGATTTTGAAGTCCAAACGCGGCCCAATTTCGTTCAGCTCGACTCTAGGTAAACGACGTCCACCTTGCTCCGATTTGTACGTCTTCAGCTTATAAACTCTGAACAGCACGTTTGGCAAAGCTTCACCGTCCTGGAAATCACCTTGAACAGTGACGGAAATAATATGTTGCAGGCCTGCAACATCTTGCAAATCAGTGGTCTCGCCTCTAAAGAAGTCCAAGAACAAAGATTTAATCTGTTTGTAGACTGGATGAGTGTCAAAGGCAGCACCTTGGAAGGAGAACATTGGTTTCAAACCTACTGCGAAAGTTTGTGATCTGAAATCTTCCAACAACTTGTAGTTTTCAGCTACCATCAGCTCGATCATGTCGTAGATCTTGTAGCCAAACGTACGCACGAAAGTCAAGTTGTTCTTTCTCTTCTTGGAACTGGTACTCAATACAATCAAAGAGGCATCATTTTTTTCACTGAAAAATTCTAGTTGCTCAGTCTCTTCAAAAGGATGGATATTATTCTTTCTCTCGAACCTCTTAATAAACGGCTTCTTCAAAGCACCCAGATCAACAGTAACATCATGCAACAACTTATTAGAAGTTTGACCTGGAACAAAAAGAGCTTTCTTAACATTCTCAACTAATTTGGATTCTTTTTTCTCCAAAGCTCTCTTGGCTCTGTTATTCTTAGGTTTGACAGTTCTGATCATGACGGCAACTCTCTTGTCGTTTTCTATCTCTCCCTGACCGCCAACAACGACACAGACATTCATACATATATGCAGAGCTGGCCATCCTTTAAATACAGTTACAAGCTCATCTCATCTCATCTCATCTCTGTTTGCCATAGTTAACTTCGAACCACACCTCTCTTAGTTAAGTATGAGAACTTGGTAAACTGCGGAGAAACCGCCGCAGAAACATGCGACTGAAAAATTTTTCTCGTCGTTGGAAGCGACAGAAACATGCGATTTTGGGAATTCAAACAATTTCAAACTCTACAGAAGCTGTGAATTGAACAAGACAGGAAACTGAGATATAAAGATACACAACGGTTGTTCGTTGTGTATGGGAGGTGTGTGTGTTTGTGGCTGGTCTCCCGGAGACAGAGAGTGCTAGGACTCGCTGAACGGTTAAGAATAGTGAAGGCGATGGCAGGTAACGATTCCGTGTTTCAATTGAGGAGAGAGCTAGAGCAGAAGGTCGGCGAGGGTGTCGACGGGTTTCCTGGTAATGTCTCTAGTTTCTCTATGGATACTGACGAGAAGTCAGGTACTGATAATTTGATGAGTGATCAATTGTTTGATGGTGGCAGGCTGTTGACAGAGAACGAGCGTTACTGCGTTCGTAGTTTGGTGCCGGACTTGTCATCGTTGTTTAAAAGAACAGGTGCCGATGGCACCTGTTCTTTTACGCAGGATCGACTGCAACAGCATGGAGCGCAACAACTGAAATCCGAATACTATGGGTTCGTAGATACACGTTCGCAGAAAGCTTTATGCGCGGACAAAGACAATTTATACATATGGGACTACAATTCAAAACTAAGGGACACGCCATTCGGCAAGATCCCCTTGCATGACGAGAATACAGTTTCGAGCGCAGTTCCAATCTGTCTTTTGACATGTCCCGTAGCCATTGACAATGTCTCTCCGTTGCAAGTCGCATCGGCCCCATGCTTGGACAGTCACGAAATCGATAGCACTGCTGATATAGAAAATGGCCTTTGCACAATAAATAGGAACAATGGACATCTGCAATACTACGAAGATTTGAACTCAGTCAATAATTTGTACTCGAAACTGTCGCTCAATAAAGCACACTCTTTGGATTTGAAATTGAGGGATAAAGAACTCGTTACAAAAGCAATCAATTGCGAACCCGCTGGAATCATTGTTGCAACTTCGTTTGGAAGACTGTTGTTTGTCTCCATCAGAGACTCAACGGGGATGACTTGTGTAAAATTACAAAAACAATTGATAAAACCACAGATTGGCTTTCTGTTTAGTACTTTTAATAGTGCAAAGGAAATCGTCTCGTTGAAGGCAGGCCCAATTATTGGCAAGGGGGAAATCCTGGTATATGTTGCCACCAAAGGTGGAGACTTCCAGATCTGGCAGATCTCTCTGTTCTCGAGCCCTTTCAAGAGAATAGACGTCAACATTTACGAGCACATTTTGGAATCTTTGCAAGATTTATATCCATTTGCACATGGAACTTTGGAAATTCTAGATTCTCATCCTTTGTTTGCGGATACTTCTTCCACTCATCTAGTATTGTCATCCATTTCAAAAGGTGACCAAGTATATTATATTCTCTCAACAATAGTGGTCGATGAAGCTTCTAAAAGTTTCAATATTTTCTCAACGTATAAAATTTCAACATATTTTTCATCGTTCGACGAAGAAAACAAACCAAAACTATGCATCCCAACTGCATTATCAGATTCAATAAAACTTTATAGCTCAATTTGCATCCTGTTCAAAGATGCTGTCGTGTTAACTAAAGTAAGTTCAAAATTAGATTCAAACTACATCCTTAGAAAAAAATGGGAAGATGTAATTTGCTTCAACTCAAATTTGAATATCATTGGTTCTGGTTACAGTTCGAACTCTATTTATATAATGGCTAAAGAAGATGATATTATACAAGTCACCATTAATGACAAGGATGAAAAGGACTTGGAAGCAACAAGTTTTACAAAATCACACATCGATCAAGCCGTTTATTTTTCAAATATATCAACAAATCCAATTGAATACAATCTACCAGAAAATATAGTCTTAGAGAAAGAAGAAATAGAAAGTGACTTGCTGGAATCAGCCAACGAAATTTTCAAATCAAAGGGTAAATATATTCCACCTATGCTGAATACTGTAGAGCAACACTTACAAATGAGAATCAATTTGTACAAAAACTTATTAAACTTCGTTAAAGATAATTTTAATTATAAAATTTCTCCAAACACTAAACTACTGTTATTGGAAAAATACGAAATAATGAACTGTGCATCCAAACTATTACAATTTCAATCAATGAAAGAAGATTTATCGAAGATTTGGAGTAGAATCATCACAAGTTATGACCAGTCATTGAATTTAGAAAGCTTAATATTACACCGTTTAGATGTTTTCCCAATATTATTTTCTAATTTACTGAAAGAACTTTCTATAACAAGTATTAACTCTGGATTAATCAATAGTAAATCCACTGTTATTGATTTATTGATCTCCTCATTATATGATGCCGTATTAGAGGATGGTGAAAAAGATATTAGATATGACAAATTCCAATTAGATCCTCTAGAAATAGGCGAGAAGAGATCCTGGTTCTTAAACTATGATATTCTCTCTTCCTTAAATCAATTATTCTTTGATTATAAATTTTCATTAAAGGACACTAATGATTACACTAATAAACAGTTATTAACTCTAGTTAAATCGTTGTATTACATTTCATGGCATGCTAAAGTATGGTATACAAGCCAAACTATTATAGATTCTGAAAAATGTAATGAAATCAATTTAGTTTATAACGAGAACCATAATAATTGGATTCAAGTTTTATGTGAGCATAAATTACATGAAGATGCTTTACAACTTTCAGAATTTTACAGAGATTTAAAATCACTAGTAGAAGTATTAGAAGAGCTGGAATTCAACGAATTTAAACATTTGTATGCTCAATATTTTGAACAATTTGGTGAAGAATTTTCATCTACTTTATTCAAATACTATATTGATAACAATAAACTCAAATCCTTATTTTTCAATTTTCCAGAACAGCATGATTTGTTAAGGAAGTTCCTATTAAGCTCTTCTGAATATAATAATGTTGCATGGATACAAGAAATATTTGATGAAAACTACCACAGTGCATCTGACATATTGAGTTCTGTTCTGATTGAAAACAATAATAGTGATTTGACAGTTGATAAAACAAAATTATATTTGAATATCGCAAAACTATCTGAACTAGCAGACCCAATGGATATTAATGAAAATAAAGTTGTCATGATTCAAGCTGGTATTGACACAATTAATTTTCAAAAAAAATTACATTACCAATTGGAGAATAAGAGCCCAGTGATATGTGATATTTATCAAAACAGCGAATTTAAAGTTATTTTCCAAAATTTGATTAACAAAATAAAGAAACAACAGTACATTTCCATAAACGAAGCTATTGATATTTATACACTAATGGGAGGTCTTGATAATTTTGTTGACGCTGTTAAATTATTGTCATCTTTGAATAATAGTATTGATTATGAAACTAAGAGAGCATTGTATACCACTATTTGGCGTAGGTGTATTTTAAGTGACAAAGATTGGGTTCATTTAGATGATTTATCTGAGAGTGTTTTATACAAGGTGTTATACCAATGTTTCAATGATATAGTTGAGAAATATGACATGTTATTACCAGAGTACAATGCTTTAATTGATAATTCCATTGTTTCTTTTGATTATATCAAGCATATTTATGGTAAATACGATGTTTCCATAATCTCAGTGCAAGATGCTATCAGTAAAGAAGTTCATTCTATTGAACAACTAGGGTTCAACCTAATTGATAAATTAAAGACCATTGTTGGTTCAGCAAATATTAATACCAGAAGCAACGTCACTATTAATTATGAAACCATGACAATTGCATAATTTTTTAAATTTACATAATAAGTAATGTATACAATATATTATCAAAAAAATAAATATACCTCTATTAATGTCAATCAGCGTTGTCTTAAATATTATTACTATTACTCTAATCTATTTTTATATTGATGCTTTTATTTTTATGTTTGACTGAACTCACCACTTTAATTTGTTATATCCATAACAATCATGCTATCTTTAAGTATTCAAATTCCTTCCTTATCGATATTTATCTTTTACCCTAAGAAAGTATTTGAAACACGGTCTTTCTATTATTACACTCATATACAGTCTTTTTCTTTTTGCTTTCATCAGTGATAAAGAACATATATTAGATCTCTCTATATTCAAATATTACACAATAATGTAATAACTAGTCATTTTGATCAATCTTCATTCTAATCAATGTCTCAGGAAGAGGCAACTCAGATTCCTTCTGCTCTTTATCTTCCTGTTTATCCTTGCTAGTTTTAGAGTCATCCCATGTACCGACATTATAATCACCTTCAGAGTATTTCTGCAGTCCCAAGCTTGCTTGAGATATATATTGCATAATCGAGTCCCAATGTAACATTATCTGCGACACAGAATCTGCATTAGAATGCATTTGAGTCACTTCATTGGACAAAGCATCCAATTGAACCTTCATGGTATCAGTTAGTCCAACAATTTTTTTCAAAGCTTCAAACTCTTGTCTCTTATTTTCAATCTGTGCCTCAATAGAACTCATTTTCACTCTTTATCAGAATTATAATTATACGATAATCCCTTACTATCCTAACTCGAGGCTCACAGAATATCCAAACAATACTCAACATTAAATAGACCATCGTACTTATATTAAAGTACTGTTTACTGATTCTTCTTATAATTATTATTATCATTGTCGCATTGCGTTACGAAACACGATGTCACATGACTTCCATTTTTGGCCTTGTTTACATTTTGAATGACATCGTTTTTGTGGATTTGTTTATATATAAATCAACGTGCATATAAGACAACATATAAGATTAATATGTTTATGTGTTTCGGCGGTTATGTTGAAGACGATGTTTTATAGTTTAAATGAATGAGTTGAAACGTTTAAAGAGAGCATAATATACTGGCGAGGATATATTACTAGATATTTTGATGCCATCAGTGAAAAGTGGAGGAGAAATTAAACAATAGCGGGTATTCTAAAAGAAGTTGTAGGATACATATTACAGGCAATTGCAATTGTACTAATAGTGTATAATCAGTATTTTAATTGATCCACTTTTTTTTGTTTGCCTTTCTTTTTAGTTCTACACATTTTGTGGGCACTGGAACAATAAAAAACATATATATATATAGATAGATATAGGTTCACTCTGTCGTTTTTAATACGAGAGACAAAATGGCTAAACTATTTAATCGAGTGCCAAGTATTGCGGAGATTAGTATTGACAGTAACGGTAGTTACAGTAGCACTTCCAGTGATGTGTGCAATGGAACCAATAGACTTAATTTGAATTCGACTTCTGTAAGAGAATCAACTTGTAGTCCAAATAAATTGAATGAGATATACAATGATGAAACTAAAAAAGCTAAAAATAAAATACCTTCAGATGTCAATGAAATACAAGAATTACAAAATTTAATGGAAATTCAAAATGATAAATTGAATGAGATCAAATCGACGTATTCTCAACAGAATTCAAAATTAGCAAAAACAAATTCTGCTCTAATGATGAAAGTTAGTGGATTAGAAAAAATTATTAGTGATTTAGTGAAAGAAAATATTGTACTCAGATCACAGACTATCTCAATTAGAAATGAACAGGATCAAAAGTTAGAAGAAACTTTGCAAGTGTTAGAGAATGGTCTTTATCAAAAATTTGATGAAATATTTTATATGATCAATAATATACGTAGAAAGGAGAATTTACCAACCTCAAGTGGACGGAAATTAAATAGTAAAGATGCCACAAGATATTCGTACAGAGAAAGAAGTAATACTCTTCTACCTGCAGAGCATAGACGATCCTTCTCACAATTGAAAGATATAACCAATATCGAATCCAATCAGGATGATAGTTTAACTAAAATTAATAAATATAAAAGAGATAATGAGCTCTTTATTACAGAAGAGGAGAAGAAAAATAAAAAAAATAATGACAATAACAATGATAATAGCAATGATGATTCTAATATAAACAAATTTATTAATAATGAAAATACAGCCACGTTACCAAAAAAAAGGAGAAAGAGTTCCAGAAGAGAATCATTTGTATTTACTGATGAACAAGAATTTTTAGATGCTGCAGATCATAACAATAATCTAGAGAATAATAATATTATTGAAGATAGCATTAAAGAGATTAGACAAATTGAGTTCGAAAATAATAAATCTTTGAAAGGATGTGTCATCGAAAAAATTAATGAAGAACCTGAACTTACGAATACAACAATAACACATGATTTGATTTCCTCAGAGTCAGAATCGATAGAACAAGAAATCGATAATAATCCTCCTGAAAACTCATTCACTTTCACAAATTCAATTATCGAGTATTCGATTCCAGAAGAAGCTACCTCTGGCCAAGAATCGAATTCAAACATTTTTGCCAATTCTAAAGAGGAATCGGCATCCAAAAATTCATCTGCATCATCTTCACAAAAACTTCAAATATTTAATGACAGTACAGAAGACAATAAATCTGAAAACATAAACGATTTAAGTTCATCATTACCATTTGACAAAAGCTCGAACCAGCCTGAGCATGAAAACATGTTCATTCAATTACCGTCACAGAATAAAATTAAACATTCAATGAAACCAGCAAGATTGCTAGGCAAAAAGAAAATAGTCGATGAGATTATGCCAATAAATGCATCGTCTGTTATCGATGAATTACCTAATACAAGACAAAGAAGAACTCGTGGAAAAGCTGTTGATTATAAATTACCTTCATTAAGAGCCAAAATGAGAAGACCAACAGAAGGGTTTGTGGATGCTACTACTGTTATAGATATTCATGATCTTCAAGTTAATTCGAAAGGTAAAAAAAACAGGAGAAGTAAAGTTTTCTTGGGCAATACAATGAATCTACCAATTAAAATTGAGGATACAAGTCTAAAAATTCCTGATATTTCGAGCTCTACCACTGACACCCCTTCTAGTGATATTAATCATGTGGTTGGGAAGCAAACTGTCAATACACCAGAGAATAACAAAATTTGCAGGGAAAAAGAGTCTTCCGTTCAAGAATTTCCAAAAGTTGAGCAAAACAATGACTTCATAAACATAAATAAATTAAAACTGAATTCTTGGCCAAACGACACAAGCCCATTATTGAAGAAAACTCAATTTTTACTTAAGAAAGGTCGTCCATCAAAGACTATTAAGAAACCTAAAAAGATTAATAGAAAGGCTAATAGCATGATAGACTTGAATGCGTTAAATAAAAAACAGTCATTAAATACTATCCTGGATACTGACAAATCTGTACCTATAACATTAGAATCACTGCCATTACCCAATTTCAAGAACAAAAACTCTGCATTACAGGATGTTACAAATACTAGATCTAATAAACCTACAAAGACTAAAGTTCTTTTCAAAAAACCTATTGTGAACAATTTTCATGATGAAAATTCAGCTGTTTTAGGTGAAGTTAAATTTTCAAAAGATAAGGATGTCTCATCATTTAGATTAAATGAAGAAGATCTGTCCGTTTTTGATTTCATGGGGCTGAATAAGAAGAAAAGCACACCTAAAACATATAGGATATACAATAGAAAGTAACAGTAGTGAAATAATTTCAAAGGTGCATTTACGTTTAATGTTTAAATACGAATTACAACCGCAAAGGGTTTAAATAGTTAATATTATATATTTCTCATATAGTAAACAATATACATTTTATACACTCATCTTCATTTGAATTCTTGCATGAGGATTATAATCTACAATTTCGAAATCTTCATATTTGAAATCATCTATATCTGTCACCTTTCTCGTTATTTTCAATTTAGGAAATGTCCTTGGTTCTCTGCTTATTTGTTCTTTCAAAGCATCGATATGATCTTTATATACATGAGCATCACCTAGGGTATGAATGAACTCACCTGGTTCCATATCACATACATGGGCAATCATGATTGTCAACAATGCGTAAGAAGCGATATTAAATGGGACACCTAAACCCATATCACAAGATCTTTGGTACAATACACATGACAATCTAGGTTTACCAGTTTCACCTTCTTTTGGGAAACTGACATAAAATTGTGAAAAGACATGACATGGTGGTAAAGCCATTTTAGGAAAATCTGGCGGGTTCCATGCTGACATTATTATTCTACGATCATATGGATTGGTCTTAATTTTGTGAATTACATCTTTTAATTGATCCACACCTTGGTTAGTATAATCATCGTCACAAGTTTTATATTCAGCACCGAAATGTCTCCACTGGAAACCGTAAACAGGTCCCAAATCACCTTCACGTCTATCAGTTAAACCTAAGGAATCTAGGTATTCACGTGAGCCGTTACCTTCCCAGATCTTCACTCCTTGGTTGGACAAAACCTTACCATCAGTACAGCCCTTGATAAACCACAATAGCTCTAAGATTATACCTTTTGTGAATACCTTCTTGGTAGTTAATAATGGAAAAGTCTCATATTTTAAACTGAATCTCAATTGAGGTGGTGCAAATAAACTTAAAGTACCAGTGCCGGTTCTATCTGGTCTAAATTCACCTTCGTCAATGATCCTTTGGCATAGATCTAAGTATTGGCTTTCTTCTGAATTGGTCATCGTAAAATCGACAGTATTAATTCTCTTCACAGTGCTTGCAGCTAATCAATAAACTGTTCGATAGTCTCCTCTATACATCAAAACACAGACAGAAGAAGACTATCATCTAGAAGCTCTAATAACCGCTATATACATAGTTATGCATATATATAGAAGTAGATTCATCTCTGGATTACAGGTCATAAAGTTAATGCTCGTTGAATTTTAACGTGTTGTTGTGACTTTACGCGTCAGTTTCTTCTGAGTAGCTATAAATTGTCACAGTGGAAAATTCCAATGCTTGATGTGACAGTTTTATAAAGATGCATACACAGACATATGTATAAGGTATCCGAAATCACAATGATTACTCAACAGGATATTTAAGCAAGATGGCAGAACTTCATCATATTGCATCGGATTTTGCTGAGGTCGTATTGCTGACGCAGTTCACCTCAAGGAATGTCTTCCACGGATCTCGTCCTGTTTTTTGTAATCTATTGCAATATCCAACTCTTCTTGTAATACAGTCGAGCTTCTCATATCGATGGTATGTATATAGGTATGTATATGCAAACCAAGGAACTGTGGAAAGGGTATGTGCCATCATCTGCTATGTGGTCAATTAGTTACCCTCCTTTAGTCAATTGGAGCATCGGATTCCATTTCATGAGGTTTTAAGAGATGTTGGTTGATATAATAAGAGTAACTTCAAGTGATCATTTAGCTTTTATACAAGGTAACTCAATTAATGAGCTATTGATTAAACCTATTTAGCTGAAGATAGGTAACGAGAAAGATTCGTTGTATATCTAGGTAGTTGTTCTATTTTTTTGGATATCGGTAGAACAGATCAATATTGAAACCGCAACCATCCATAGATTGTTCTACAGCATCCATGTCTAGTTTAACAGAACTTTTTAAGCAATATGTTAATATTATCGAAGAGAGTCAACAGAATATTACTTCGGTGAAAAAATCTCAAGAGGAAGTCTCTAAGGATGATTATATAGTGGACAAAAGCAGTTTCAAGCATTTAAAAGATTCCTTTTTGACTGAATGTTCTGATTTAATGAAGTATTTAAGAGAATTGAGGAAAGTATTAGCAACGCTTGAACCGCAATACAATGCTGATTCAAAAATGTCAGAGATGGATAAAGATGATTTCGATACAGAATTTAGGTTACAATTACAACAGTACGTCTCAAAATTTAAACATTTACAAAAATATGAGAATGAGAGACAACAACTGATTGAAACTCAAATTATAGCGAACAAAAATTCTTTCCTTAACTTCTTGAATGGTACAAATCCAGAAACTATCGAATTACATTATAAATCAGTTAACGAGTTCAGATTAGGTGTTTTACGATCTTTATCGATATGGTTGAATAAAATTTCGAATCAATTCACAAATTTGCAACAAGAGAGGATAGCTTTTCAAAGGAAATTCGAAGCTTTAGATCTAAATTCTGATTTCAACATTACACCACCTTCGTTCGAGGTAGAACCACCTGTTTTATTATCTGTTTCTCAAAGTCAACCTCAAGAAAGTGTTCAAGATGAAATTAAACATTATAACGAAGCTATGTCAAAATTATCACAGGAACAAATACAATTGTTGGAGACGGAGCATGAAGAACTGTTGAATATGAAGAATGATCAATTGAAGAAAGTTGAAAATATTAATAAGACAATTATGGAAGTCGTCAGTTTACAAAATGAATTAGCTTCACATCTAAGTGTACAATCTCAGAACATTAATAATATGATGGATAATCAAGATGATATTGAAGTAAACATTAAACAAGGTAATAAACAACTAACAAAAGCACAAAAGAAAGCAGGAAAAGCTGCAAAACTAACAACATATAGTGCTATATTTATAGGTATACTACTTCTATTGCTAGACTATATAAGCTGATATATTTTAAAAAAATCATCCAAAAATATATATTCAGAACAGAAAGTGGAAGGCAATGATAAACTGATTATCCCTCTATATTTCATAAAATATAAAGTTTTTATGGCATCACAATACCAGCACCGATCGTCCTACCATCTTTTCTTAATACGATTCTACCTAGATGTTTATTATCATTATAAGATAATAATGGAATCCATCTCTTTTTTTCTGTCAATAAAATCTCAACTATTGCGCCTTGGTTAGTAGCTAAATGCCTAATTTTTTTCTTTAATATCTTTGTTGGATCTTTCTTATCAACACTTGATATTAATTTACCTATTCTGGCCGGCTGTTCACAAACACCTCTAAACATCATAAATGAAGTACCAGGAAGAACTGGTCTATCCAGCTTAAAGGTTAATAGATTCACATTGAAATCTTGAGTTGGTGGGATATCAAACCCAACAGAAGCACATAAATCACCAGGTTGAATATCTTCAATAAATGCATTACGTATCCTAATTGATACGAAATCATTCTTAATTGCAATTTTCTGAATAGCTTTACCATCTCCAACTGTAATCTTATCCACGATTACGCTTTGTTCGGATGGATATATAGTAATAGTCTCACCAGGCTGAATCGTACCTGATTCAACTCTTCCTGATATGACACCAGTTTCATGTTTGTTCGATTCGCTAACTTCCAGGATAGAAAATAAAAATGGTTCTTCAATAACTTCATTATAAGAAACTTCACAGACCTTTTCACTAGCCTCTTCTAAAAGTCCCACAAGTGTAGGACCCTTGTACCAATTTTGAGCAGTAGGGTATGCAATTTTATGGACACCTTCACCAGTCAAACCACTCACAGGTACCCAATCAAGTTGTTCTTCTTTGAATCCAATATCATCAAAAAATATTTTCAATTCACTTTGGATTTGGTTAAATCTGCCTTCAAACCAATCAACACTATCTAGTTTATTCATTGCCACAATCAAACGTTTGACACCTAAACTTTTCGCTAACAAACTGTGCTCTTTAGTTTGTCCATCCAAATTGAAACCAGATTCAAAAGCATCAGTACCACAATCAATTGTTATAATAGCTACATCTGCTTGTGAGATTCCTGAAATTGCACTTGGGACAAAATCTCTATGACCTGGTGCATCGACAATAGTAAATCTAGATTTATCTGTTTCGAAGTCACTTGTACAAATAGAGACTGTTACACCTCTTGCCCTTTCTTCATTAGTTTGATCCATGACCCATGCTAAATGGAAAGAACCTTTACCGATGCTTTCACTTTCTCTTTTTAATTTTCTAATCAAATTTGAATCGACAGCACCAATATCGTATAGTAATCTCCCCATCAATGTTGATTTACCAGCGTCAACATGACCTAAAACAACAAATGTACAATGTGGCTTGACGGTTTCTATATATTTCTCTATATCGATTGGCGTTTTAGGCTTCGTTGCAACAGCTGCCTTCTTGTAGGATTTAGAAATTAGCTCTTCTTTCTTGGAGCCAAACTCATCCGAGTCATCGCCATCAAGCTCTATTTCGTCAGGTTTTTTGTCTTCCGAAATCTTTAGCTTACTTACATTTTCTTGCACTTGATTAAATGCATTTTTTTGAGCAGTTAATATAATATCATCAGGACTTGGCTTATTGAAGTTTTCTATAACTTTTTGTTTGACTGTATATTTTTTATTTAAATTGTTAGTAATTATTCTCTTATTAGGAAAAAAAGGTGCAAATATGTTCTCGTTTTGTCTTTTTTGTCTATTATCATGAGATTTGTCAGTGTTATCATCAAAATTTCCAGAATTTCCGATAATGAAGTTAGATATAGCTAAGTCACTAGTTAAACCCTTAAGGTAAGGTGTGATTTTTAGTTCTTTGTTAAAAGTTTGGATAAAATTCCAAACATTGTCTGATGAAGGTACTTGTGATACATTGTTAGGGTCTATGCTTTCTGTCTTTAATTCTTCGGAATTACCACTTTTAATATTCTTATTTACAGGTTTCGACTCTTTTTTTGCATCCAATTTATTTTGCTTCAATGCCTTAAGCTTTTCAGCCAATGACATTACTTCAGTCGATTTCATCAATGGATCAGCTGGTGCTTCTTTGCTAGAGGTAGTGCGGTTGGAAGTAACTTTAGGTTCAATGGCATTTGATTTTGATACAAGGGTATTAGATTTTTTGGGGGTTTCTGCGTTTCTAGTCTTAAATTTCGATAATTTTTCAGCTAAAGTCATAGCTGGATTGCTTTGCGAGACATCATTTGAGATTTTAGCTCCAGCTGTATTTTGATTTCTCTTACTCTTTAGTTTCTCTAATAACGTCATTGGCCTATCCTCCATAGTTTCTGGTTTCTCTCTATTAGATTGTATTTTATTCAATTGTGCTTTTTGCTTTGCTATAGACGCTAAACTTGTTAATTTTATTGCATCACTTTCTTATTAAAACCATATGTCATAATAATAAGAGAAAATATACAAATATACATTCTCCAAATTGTAAAACTTAATTGTTAATAAACGAACACTATTAAAATGTCATTAACTAGACCATTTCCCTTTAAAGAACCTGATTTTCCCACATGTCTCTAAACTATCTGTTCATTAAGAATATCTGCACTAACAATTCTCTATTTGAGTATCATCATAAAACATCCAAATACAAGGAATAGAATGATAACACTAGACATAAAATACACTTCGAGAATGAGAAAAGTCACATTCTAAAAAAAGGTTAATAAATCCTGAAGAAATGTTTAAAGCAACTTAAACATAATAAATTATTATTATTGATATACATACCACTACTATTGGTTTTCTTCTTCTTAAAATCTTTCATTAATAATGATAAAGCTTCTTCTGTATTAAAGTCACTGTCGAAAAGAGCCAGTTTCAAATCAAAATTATTCCATCCGTCGAAATCCTCCATTCCATTTCTAACTAGAGGAAGTAAATCATTCATTAGATCATACTCCTCATCATTCAAATAATCATCTAAATCTTGTTCATCATGGAAATCAGGAGTTTCATTCTCATAATCAATTTCATCGTCGTCACTATAAGCTACCATTGTCAGTCGTAATTGATTTTATCTTTACTAATTTCAAAACCATAAACAACTCAAAATAAAAATAGAAACACAATATCAAAGAATAAATGGCATAACATAAAACACTTGTACCATTTATATTACTCTTTTATCTTTTAGAATAGCTGTAACTGAATTGATATAGCTTTCAAACTATTTTTCACTTTCTCATTTCGAAGCTCATTTCGAAGCTTTGAGGTGAAATGTCAAGCTTATCTATGACAAACAGAGATGAGATGAGATGAGATGAGATGTGATAAGGTCAGATGAAGGACAAACGGTAAAGTGCAACAATTATTTCCACTTGTCATTGAAACGTTGCAAGTATGTCGCTGCTTACTATTTAAAATATATTATAATTGCATGATTCGATTAGTGGTATCTTACAGTTGTTGAATTTATTGCATTGATATTACTTGCTCAGGAATGAAATGTTAGTGGTGGGCATTTTTCTGATAGTATACTTTAATCTTCAGTTTTGGATACATAAAACATAACGGTGGGGATTGCTATTTCTTTACTAGTATGAGTCCTGTTGAGGAGGTACATTACTCAAATGGTAAATTGTGGATATTTACAGGTTGTGAATTGTATAATGTGCTACCATTTCCATCTGCTGTGACTCAGAGACCAGAAGATATCGGCAGCGTACGACTGTTTGCAGGTGATTTATATTTGCAAGAGTTATTTGAGACATCTAATGAGAACAGGGACATGACACACAAGTTCCAGTTGAATTTCATTTGGAATAAATCTGATTGTGCTCTTATGAACCAGGATGTATTGACTTTCTGTTCAACTGATATCATTTCCGATTACGAGTCCATGGCCAAAAATATCGTTGCAAAGAGATCCTTCTATCAAATTAGGATGAATTGTGACCTCAATGTGAAGATATTATTGGAATTAAGATTTATCGATGTCGCAGAGATGAGGAAATTCAGAGATGTTATATTTAGAATAAATGAAGAGTTTGAAATTCTAGCAGATATGGAATGGTAATTTACAATCTCAAATGCATTCTGAACGTCAATTATATGAAATATAAAATGCGGGACCAATATTCCTCGCAAATTTAATAATAATATTCAATGTTATACATCAAGGATAACTATTTATGGAACTTAACTAAATTATTTAAACTAAAATTTTAATTTTAATAATTATGTATATTATTTACATGAGACACTAGAAAATTCACTAGATTTAACCCTGTGAATTTTCCTCAATATATACAGATACAATTTATGAATACCTATATTTTTTTTTCACTTTCAACCAAGCCAATTAAGCTCTATACTTCAATTTACTTCTCTTACTTCTATCAGCCCTAGCGATAGCCTTCTTCATGTGCCATTTAGATTTAATAATAACCAAACGAGACTGCATTTCTAATCGCCTCTCCATTGGAGCAGATGCTACCATGGATATAAATAATGGAGAAACTTGAAATTGTGCTGCCAGGGCTTTCCTGGTATATTTCTCCGGATTTGCATTCCTCAATTCTATTATTTCTTGAATCTGCTCAGGCTTCAAGTGGTATCTCTTATCTTTCGAATTGCTCGTACTCTTACTAATTAAAACTGGAGGAGCATCTTCAATATTCTTAACAGCCAACGGATCATTCTCTGCAACTTGTTTGATTACGTTTGCTCTAGGGTCATCCTTACTTAAAAACATTGGTGGATAAGTTTCAATATTAATAGAACCGGTTGGTGAAGATTGAGCTTTATTGAAATACAAACCAGGTTGGATATTAGCCCTCAGATAACCTTTATAGTTTGATGCAGATGATTTAGGGTTATATATGGTGGGACTACCTTTCAAAGTAGGAATCTTAGTGGTTTCATTAATGACAATATTTTTCGACTTGTCAATGAATCTAGATAAATCTTTCAAATGACTAGAACTGGAGTTGAAAGCTCTAGTAAAACGTTGCATATTCTTGAAATCAAAAGAATTACTATTATATTAATGAAATGTTTTGCAAAATGCCCTAACAATCTTGAATACAAACACAATTAAATTATCGTTTGCTCTATCCGTGAAGTGTAGTGAATTGCTCTGTATTAACCTATATAAACAACTGCAAAAGCCAATCGATGATCACTGTGAAAACTGTACTATCCCAATGATTTAATTCTCATGTCATCAATTACACAGGTCTTATATAAATCATTATAAGAAGTTACTATTATATCGTATATATTATACGTTCCTTTCAGATATCAAAAGTTGTTAATAAAAGGTTCGGCCATAAAAGTCGATGAAAGATCGAAGTCATAACAAACGATTGAATAAGATTGACATGAGAAGTTTAAAGGCATATAATATATTGGAATAATGATAACTGTAGTGCACTTATGGTCTTATATTGTTGCAGACGATTAATTAAGCAAGAACTGCGATTCACTTTTACGCTTAGGTTGTTTAATTAGAGGCCGCAATATAAACTATGGTCTATCTATGATGGTTGACAACAAGGACTCTACGGTAGATGAGCTAATCCAACTTGTGCAAGGAAGGACTACATCTCATGTTACTGCTAACTTTATATATACTTTGAAGAGACTAGCTGTGAACAATAAAGACAATTTGGATAAGTTTTTGTCAAGCTGTAATTCTTTGGGGAACTTCAAAGATGAAGGTGAATTTTTGAAACAGTTGCATGGAAAGTTGATTAAGATGCATGAAGATCCATCTGTTATCTCTGCAAAAATCACAGGGCTTGTATCATCGTATAATTCTGAATCTGAATCTGAATCTGAATCTGGATCAGATTCCGGATCACAAACTATTACGCAACATATCCAACAACTCGATACTGAAAACCAGAAAAGCTTAGGGCCATCTTCTACTTTAAGGAATAAAAAGTTAGGTATTTTACGAAGTAATATTTATGAAAGTGAAGATGAAGACGAGCATGAAGATGCTGGTAACGATAATATGACATTGCTCAATAGGCATTTGCAAATGAAAAGTGAAGATCCAAACAAAAAGATAATCTTCAAAAAGATAGAAAAGAGTAAAGCCATGAAATTGAATGAGTATGCTGATTCAAAAGTTGTGAAGCAGTCTAAACATCGATTGTCAGGTAAGGATAATTTCGACTTAAGAAATAATATCTCAATACCACATACGGAAAGTTTTATGTCTAATGTGAATAACAAACAAAACATTGATGAAAGCGATAATGAATTTTTAGTAATTGATGATTTGAGAAATAAGGATGATAATTTAGAAGATGAACGCGAATGGTATAATCACGATGATGATTATGGAAATGCAGTTGGAGCTGACAACATATTAGGTACTGAGAAGTTTATTCCGGAAAATATCAGAACGGGATCCTTAAATTATAGAACTGACAATAACAATTTGAACTCAGAGATACAACTATTGCCTTTACCAATAGAAAAACGAAAAGAATTATTACCGTCGTTTATTAAACAGTACGAGACGTCTTCCAGTGCATCAGAAAAGTTAATTTCAACTTCCTTATTGGAAAACGACACTGATATTCTTATCAATCCATTTAGAAACCCAGAGAGTGAATTCTCCATCAATGCAAAGAAAGGTAGTTTTCTGGTAGCTCAGAGGAGGAAGTTAGAGAATGAAGCAAAGAAGAATAGAAAGTCGGCAAATATCGCTGGTACCTCTTTGGGTGAAGTTATTGGCATCAAAGATACTCAACCAGATGCTAATAGGAAAAATGTGAAAGATAAGGAAAATATTAGCTCAGCTGCAGAAGTTGAAATGACAGAAGATATAGAAAAGACTAGAAAATCACTACCTGTATATAAAACGAGGCCAGACCTTCTAAGATTGATTAGAGAAAATCAAGTCGTAATTATAATTGGTGAAACTGGCTCTGGTAAAACTACACAACTGGCTCAGTATTTATTCGAGGATGGATATTGCTCAACCAACAGGATGATCGGATGTACGCAGCCAAGAAGAGTAGCTGCAATGTCTGTGGCCAAAAGAGTAGCTGTTGAAAGAGGCGTTAATTTAGGCGATGAAGTAGGTTATTCGATCAGATTTGAAGACAAAACATCGGCAAAGACTAAAATTAAATTTCTAACTGATGGTATATTACTAAGAGAATTTCTTTTAGATAACGACCTAGAAAGATACAGTGCTATAATTATTGATGAAGCCCACGAACGTTCATTAAATACAGATATAATAATGGGTTTATTCAAGAATATTCTTTCGAAGCGAAGAGATCTTAAATTAATAATTACGTCAGCTACATTAAATGCCACAAAATTTTCTGATTTCTTTGGGAATGCTCCCAAATTCAAAATACCTGGTAGAACTTTTCCAGTTGAATTAATATACTCAAAACATGCAGTATCTGATTACGTGCAGGCAGCAGTTTTACAAGCTGTTAAAACCCATATGTTTACAAAACTGGATAGCGGTGATATATTAATATTTATGACAGGTCAAGAAGATATCGAGGCTACTTCTTATTTTATAAAAGAAAAGTTAAAAGAAGTATATGCAAAAAAATATAACAACCAAGAGATGGATGAATTTGATGACTTAGAGATATTTCCAATTTACTCTGCTCTACCAGCTGATGTTCAAAGCAAAATTTTTAAGAATTTACATGGGAAAAAGAGAAAGATAGTTATTGCAACTAATATTGCGGAAACATCTTTGACTATAGATGGAATAAGGTATGTCATAGATTGTGGTTACTCAAAATTGAAAGTATTTAACGCTAAGCTTGGGTTAGATAGTCTATCCATAGTACCAATTGCCTTATCAAACGCCTCTCAAAGATCCGGCAGAGCTGGCCGTACACAACCTGGTGTTGCTTATCGTTTATACACAGAGGAATCCGCGAGTGAGGATATGTATCCTCAGGCTATACCAGAAATACAGCGAACCAATCTTTCAAATACAATATTAATGTTGAAATCAGCAGGTATCAACAATGTATTGAATTTTCCATTTATCGATAAGCCTCCTTTACAGACCTTACTATCATCATTATATGATTTATGGTTTATTGGTGCATTGGACAATTATGGTAATATAACGTCTCTAGGGAGTGCGATGGCAAAATTTCCAATTCTTCCTTCTTTATCAAAGATGCTATTAACTGCTATAACGTATGGGTGCTCAGCAGAGATACTTACAATTGTTTCTTTACTTTCTGTTTCACAGATATTTCAGAGACCAAAGGAACAACAAGAAGAATCAGATAAAGCAAGGACAAGGTTTTTTGTTCCAGAATCTGATCACTTAACCCTTTTAAATGTATTTTCACAATGGAAAAGTAACAAATTTTCACATAAATGGTGTAACAAAAATTTTGTTAATTACAGATCATTAGTGAGAGCTTTAGATATTAGGACTCAGTTAATTCAAGTCATGAAAAGAAATAGTTTTAAAATTACATCAGTTGGGAAAGATTGGGATATCATAAGGAAATGTATCTGTTCTGGATATACACATCAATCTGCCAAAATTTCAGGTCTTGGGAAGTATACACATCTAAAAACCGGTATAGATCTTCTGTTACACCCTACGAGTGCATTATTTGGATTGGCTGATTTGCCACCTTATGTTGTTTATCACGAATTATTAGTAACTTCACAGGAATATATTTGTTGTGTTACTGCTGTAGATCCATTTTGGTTGATGCAATATGGTCTAGTAATGTATAATATCAAAAGGATCAAAGAATCGACATATGATTCAAATGGGTTTTATGCACATACTAATGATAATGAAGACTTTGATGATTTGGATATAAAGATAAAGGAAATAAAACATCAACAAAATTTAGAATTCGAGAAGATACAAAATAATAAGATAATAAACATTCCAGGAAATAAACAAAACACAATACCTAGGAAACAAAATATCCAAGACCAAAAAGTTAATATAGGCTTTAAAAGGAGACGACCATTATAGAACTTTTTGCCTAATTGAACTAATTTCACACATGTTATCTATATTATTACTTGTACATATAGCATAAAAAATATTTGTAATACTAGTTATTTACCAGTATGTTGTTTTATGAATATCGTTTCTTAATATTCAATATTTTATTCACAGAATTACTAATTTAACCTACATAAATTTATTATCTCTTAGAAATGGTCCTGACGATGGATTACCAAACACTGACTGCGTGAACCCTTGATAGAAATTGTTAGTCATCGCACAGTCAGAATTTTCATAAACAATTCTTGCTTTTGGTAACCATTTTTGCATATTTTCTATTCTTCTTTCACTTGCAGGATGCGTGGACAGAAATTCTGTTATTTCATTTGATTTTAATCTATGTCTTCTCTCAAATTCAGAAAATCTTGCCCACAAATTCACAGCCTCTTCTGGATTAAAGCAAGCTCGAGACATCAACATCAATCCAATATAATCTGCCTCAGTTTCCATTTTCCTAGAGGCAGGCATCCTCAGTAAACCATCCAATAGAATATCATTCACTGAATTGATTCCTGTCACAGAATACATAAGTAACCCTATTAGAAAATAAATTGGGGCCTTGGACAAATTTTCTGAAGTATGTCTAGCTAGTTGATGGGCAAACTCATGGGATAAGACTGTTGCTAAACCATCATCATTCTTACAAATAGGTAAAATTGATGTAAATACAAACACTTTACCACCGGGGAGGACAAATGCATTAGGCGAAGCATTTGGGGTATCTATTATGTGAACTTCCCATTTAACACTATTTATTTTAGAGTTATCAATTTCTGGGTCTTTTATGGAGGCATCTAGTACTTTGTAAAATATATTTTCTACTTTTCTTGTCAATTTATTATTAGGCGGTAAAATATGTTGCTGATATTGATTAATTATGGAGTTGTATGAGTATTTACCAATTTTTAATTCTAACCATTCTGGAAGCCAGATAAATTGCATACGTCCACTAATGGGAGCTTTCTTTAAATTAATGAAATAGAATACAGCAAACCCACCGACGGCATAATAAACATATTTCCTTTTATTTTTGTCATAAATAATATTCGAAAGTGTCAAACCTCTTTGATCAGCATTATTAAACCTTTCATATCGATAATTTCTACTATATGATCTTGAGTAAGAACCTTGCGAGATCCTCAACACACTAGGATTATATCTCCCTTGGTTATTCAGAGTTGTTCTTAACGGCCTAGCGATCGTTACCTTATTTCTCAGTAAACAACTAAACATGATGGACTAAATTTAAAGTAATCGTCTCTTGATAGAATAGGAGATATTCTGTAATGCAATATTAGCTGCTGTGGAGATAGTTTCACTGAACTAACACTGAATTATTTTAATAACCTTTTGTTTTACTGTTTGTGATGAGGTTAATTTATGAAAAGTTTAAGCATCTGAAAAATTATAAGTGTCATTGAATTATTAATTAAATGGAAACCTTGAAAAGTTGCTTGAGATATTTAAGAAATGGGAACTGCAAATATGCACAGATGCATAGTACTAGTTACAACATGTAGTAAACATAAAACATAAGTAAATACATATAATTTGAACGGACCACCATGGCAAAACCAGAAGTTGGGTCTGCATCCTATTTGAATAAGCAGATGAAGATCAGAGGCTTACAGAAACTGAAATTTTATTGTCAGTTATGTGAGAAGCAATGTAGAGATGATAATGGATTCAAATTGCATATAAAGTCACCACACCATTTAAAAAAAATATCCACTGTGACTAAGAAAGATATAGAAGGGTTTTCAAAATCATTTGAAGAAAGTTTCTTAAAGTTGTTAAGGAACAATCATGGTGAAAAAAAAATCAGTGCCAATAAATTTTATAATGAATTTATTCAAGATAAACATCATATACACATGAATGCAACAGAATTTACTTCTTTAAATAAATTTTTACAACATTTAAGTAAAACTGGGAAAATTAGGGTCCATGGGATTGATGAACTAGCAACAAACAGTGATAGAATTGATCTAGGTCAAGCAATGATCAGTTATATCGATAATAGTTATGAGACATTGCTAAGGAAGGAAAGGTTGGATGAATTAATTCAGAATAAAAAGTTAGAACAAAATTTGGCTCAAAAAGTTCTTATGAAACAAATAGCTGAAGGTATTGACAATGCTAAGTCTGGAGAGGATACTCAGGAATCAACAGAGACAATAATATCGAATGAAGACCAAGATACGAATATGGAATGTGTTCCTATAACATTTAATATAAAAACTAAGAAGGTCAATAAACCTAAAACCAAGAAATCGAAGAAAAATGTCTTTGGGAAGAAATGAAATAATTACATTACATTTATACCTTATTTAAAATCTGAGGACAATCGCATATATAGAAGTAGAATTTATATAAATATGTTAGACATAATAACATCTATACACTGCATACATATAATATTCCTTCATTAAGCTGTTCAAAAGTCTAAATAAATATCTTCTTTATATTTCAAATGTTGGATCTATTGAGATATGGTTGCCGGATTGGCGCTGACTCTGTAATTGAGCAAACCTTTTTTGAGTTTTGAAATATAAAATCCATGCAGTAGCAACTAATGCCGCCAAAGCTAACACTATGCTGAATACATCTAATAATTTTGTACCAGCTGATTCAGCTTCACTAAAATTCTTGATCTTTGAACCTACAAATAAGTAGATGACTAACTTAGGAGTAGTGATAATGTTGGCAATTGCAAAATTCTTTACGGAGACACCATATACAGCTGCCACAGCACCATTTGTTAATGAATATGGGAACGGACATAATCTCAATAAGGCTAAGATGAAATAACTATTATTTTCTTGTAAGATTGATGCAAATGCTTCAAATCGACTATTCATATGTACCAATCTTTCAGCTCTATCATGAAAAAAGGTTTTAAATACAGCAAATGAACAGACAGATCCGACAACAGCACCGGAAGCTAATATACTCCAACCATGGAAAGATATACCATATATGATACCTGTTACTGTAGATATCAATGAGAATCCAATTAACGGTGGGAAAGAGACTAGGAATATTAGGAAGAATAAAATATAAGTTGTTGACCAACTTTCTTTCAATTCATTGGAAGTGCTAACCAATTTATTTAAGATTTTCTCATGGAATATTAACAATATGAAACCCAATAAACCAACAACAGATAATAATATAATAATTATTATTCTATGAAATATAGGCAATGCATAAAAATGACCTAATATTTGATTAACTGTCTTCTTGGCTTGATAAACTAAACGATCTCTTGGGGCTAAATTGTAGATATCTAAAAAGTCATCATCAAATCCATCATTCCCAGCGTCCATTTCATTATCTAAATCCCTAAAATAATCGTCGAATTCATCCGCATTACCATTGGATCTTGTAGTTTGATTATGTCCATTACTATTTTCATTAGAATGTGACATGTTATATTTTCTCTGAATGCTTATACTTTGTAAACTCAAATACAACAAATACTATAGTTACCTTTTCTTAACCAGAGACTCTCTAATGCTAACCAAACACACATCTAACTGAACAATACCCTTTTAATATCTGAACCTTTAATTATTTGAATTAGTTTAGGATATCTGTTATTTTTTCAGTTTCAACAAGGAAAGGGACAACTTAAAATGTTAAAGGTCAAAAAAAAGAATATAATAAATATAAATGAAAGAGCCGATGTTACAATCTTTATATTTCCAAGAACAACTACTTTAACAAGTTGAATACGGTTATTGATACGATATAGGGGGTGTATTGATGACTTATTATCCTGCTTCCTTTAATTAATTAAAAAGTCAAAGTGTTAATTGCTAGTGGGTTTAACCATTTTTATTTCATTGCAAATTAAATATATTGTGTTGTTTAGAGACACTTTGGTAGCTAACATAGCTCTTGTGCATACACTGAAGCTTTGAACTTAAAAACAGTCGTGCTATTTACAACATATTTTTTTTAAAGTAATTCGTTCGACTTTTATATTGTCTTTGAGGGGTAGATATCAGAGAATAACATCACTTTGCATAATATAAATATACAACATGTTACCCAATGACTACAGAAATAACATGAACCATCGTTCGTCATTTTCATCTGCTAGAACAACATCAACTTCTACCACATTAACTTCTGCTCATATCTTGGATCAAAATCAAGCTGAAATTTTTGATGGTGCAACTTCTCAAACGGTGCCTAGCTCGATGCTATCATTTCATCATCCACATTCATTCCAGTCTAATTCAGCTTTTGGTACATATAATCAACAGAGTGGTAACAACAACGAATCAATAAGAGGAAGGAGAACTACCGAAGCAGATAATCTACTTGACGATGCAGACAATAGGAGCTCTTTTAATTATAGTCAAGAAAACAGATTACATAATGAAAATTATTCAAAAACACCTTCTAAAAGTAGAGAACAGATATCCAATTTTAAGTTTTTTTCTGAGGAACAAGTGGGTAACGCAGAAGGATCTTCCACTTTACAAAATCTAGATTATAATATCGAATGGGATATGGTACCAGTATATGAACAAAATGTTATAAGAAACTCAAGATTGAACTCCAGAAGATCATCTTTTCAGAGAAGCCATATGCATTCTAGAAGAGGTTCTGCAGAATCATCTACTTCAGATATAGTCCACAATCAAGGTAATTATGGCTCATTTGTAGAAAATCAATTACACAACAAACTAGACAATATATCGGGCGGCGCCCACAAGAACCACTTACTAGATACTGAACAGACTAGAGCGTATGAAGCGGGCCTCTCCACAAGAGAACAGGAGGTACCACAAATGTATCATGCCTTTACCAATTCATCATCAGACACTTCGAAATATACCACTCGAGATAGAATACCATACGAATTGCAAAACGAGTCTGAAGAGGGATTAGATAATAGATCTTCTAGTAATTCAATAGGAATCCCTTCCGATTCCTCACTTTTGAGTGATAACGATTTTGAAAATGCCAACCAAGTTGAAGAAAGTGGTTACAGTGATTATCAGAACAAAAAGCAAAATCTACAGCATGCAGAATACTTAAAACCTCAATATCATGAAAAGTTTTACTCTGATTACCCACCTATTAATAAGTTCCAAAGATTCTATATTGCGGAAGAGGATCTGGTGATTGGTATTGCAGGTTACAAAACATCAAAACCTTTTTATTTGTTATACATTGCATTATGCTGGCTAACTTTTGGCATGACATATTTATTAATGAGATGGATCCCGAGTTACAAAGTGAGCTTTTTTGGTATACCTACAGAATTAGCTAAATCCGAATGGGTGGTGGTAGAAAGTGAGTTAGGTGATTTGTCAATAATTGAAATACAGCGTGCATGGTATAATAGACTGCTAACGACAATATTACATGTCCCACAAGAGGTGTATTATGATACTGTCGGTGAGGCAACCGATGACTTTAACTTTTACCATGCCTGTAAAGCAAATCCCAATATTCCCATTCTAATATCTTTTAACTACAGGTATATCTCATTCATATATTCACCTGTTAATGATTTTTTCAAAACTAACAATAATTGGACAGATCCAAAATGGTTAGAAATTGACCACATTAAGAAAGGGTTATCAAATGCTACACAAGAGGATAGAATAATCGCATTTGGAAAAAATCAAATTAATTTGTCAATGAAAAGTACAATTCAAATATTATTTGATGAAACTTTACATCCGTTTTATGTTTTTCAAATTTTCTCCATCTTACTTTGGTCCATTGATGAATATTATTATTACGCATTTTGCATCTTTTTAATATCATTAATTTCGATAATAGATAGCTTGATGGAAACTAAAAAAACTTCCAGAAGATTGGCTGAACTATCTGCATTCAATTGTGATGTCCGTGTTTTGAGAGGAGGATTCTGGACGAATGTTAAATCTTTTGAATTGGTGCCTGGTGATATATTTGAAATATCTGACCCATCTTTAGCATTATGTCCATGTGATGCAATCTTATTAAGTGGTAATTGTATAATTAATGAATCAATGTTAACAGGAGAATCTGTTCCCGTTTCCAAAGTACAAGCAACAAAGGAAACCATAATTCAATTACTAAATGATATGATCAATTCACAGATAAGTAATTTTGTATCGAAATCATTCTTATTCAACGGGACAAAAATAATCAGAGCGAAAGTGACGCCGGGAGAAAATGCTGCTCTAGCAATGGTTGTTCGTACTGGATTTTCGACAGTTAAGGGTTCACTTGTACGTTCAATGGTTTTTCCTAGACCTATTGGATTTAAATTTTATACTGATTCATTCAAATATATTGGCTTTATGACAATTATAGCTTTATTTGGCTTTTTAATTAGTTGTATTCAATTTTTACGAATAAATTTGGACAAAAAGACTATGATATTAAGAGCGCTGGATATTATAACTATAGTGGTGCCGCCTGCACTTCCTGCTACTTTGACTATTGGTATAAGCTTTGCTCTCAGTAGATTAAAGAAAAATGGTATATTCTGTATTTCACCAACAAGAGTAAATGTTGCCGGAAAATTGGATGTCATGTGTTTTGACAAAACAGGTACATTAACAGAAGATCAGTTGGATGTATTAGGTGTTCATATTTCATTACCATCAGAGACTGAGAATATGTTATCGCCTTTAATTGAAAATGGCTATGATATCTTTACTAACTTTTCATTGAAGGACTGTAATTCTCCATCAGATTCTAGAAGTCGTGACTTCTTGATTTCTCTTTTAACATGTCATTCTTTGAGGCATGCTGATGGTGAGTTAATCGGAGATCCTTTAGATTATAAGATGTTTAAGTTTACTGGCTGGTTATTCGAAGAAGATTTCAAAAATAAGACTTTTCATTCATCATATGAAGAAAGATATGAAGGTGAATTATTTCCAGAAAACACTGGTATAATTCCTGCTGTAGTTTATCCTAACAGCAAAGACCCAAAAAACAAATTTATAGAGCATGATTCCAATAATTTCATCGGAATATTAAGAAGCTTCGAATTTATGCCGGAACTGCGTAGAATGAGTGTGATCGTAAAGCCAAGTAATGAAAACTTGTATTGGTCTTTCACCAAAGGTGCCCCAGAAGTTATTTTAGAATTATGCAATAAGAATACAATTCCATCTAATTTTGATGAAATTTTGTACCACTATACACATAATGGATTTAGAGTGATAGCTTGTGCTGGTAAAATGTTACCAAAAAGAACTTGGTTATATTCACAGCGTGTTGCAAGGGAAACGGTTGAGTCAAATTTAGAATTTTTGGGTTTTGTAATTTTTGAAAATAAACTCAAACCTGCATCACAACCCACACTAGCAACGCTTCAAGATGCGAACATCAGAACATTAATGTGTACAGGTGATAATATTTTAACTGCTGTCTGTATGGGTAGGGAATCTGGACTGGTTCAAACTTCGAGAATATATGTTCCATCTCTATGCACCACCGATTACGATGGAGGTCAAATAATTGTTTGGAATGATATTGATAATCCTGAACATGAGTTAGACGTAAATACATTGAAGCCACTTGATGACTGCAAAGACTATTCACTTGGTGTCAGTGGTGAAGTTTTTAGAATTGTATTTCGTAATGAGAATAATATCATGATTATAGATGAAGAGTATAAAAACGAAATATTGTTAAAAGCATCTATATATGCGAGAATGTCACCTGATGAGAAGCATGAATTAATGGAGCAATTGCAAAAATTAGATTATTGTGTTGGATTTTGTGGAGATGGTGCCAATGACTGTGGTGCTCTAAAAGCTGCGGATGTAGGTATATCATTATCCGAAGCAGAAGCGTCGGTTGCAGCTCCTTTTACTTCGCAAGTATTCGATATCAGTTGCGTACTCGATATTATCAAAGAAGGACGAGCCTCATTAGTAACTTCTTTCTCATGTTTTCAATATATGAGCTTATATTCTGCTATTCAATTTATCACTATCACTATTCTATACAGTCGTGGTTCAAATTTAGGTGATTTTCAATTTTTATATATTGACCTATTTTTGATAGTACCGTTAGCCATCTTTATGTCATGGTCAAAACCATACGACCGTTTAGATAAAAAGAGACCTTCTGCAAATCTAGTCTCCCCTAAAATCTTGTGGCCATTAGTTATCAGTATAACAATATCACTGTTCTTCCAGCTCATCCCATGGATTTATGTGAAAAACCAACCATGGTACATCAAACCAACTATTGGAGGAGACGATGTTGTTCAGTCTTCCGACAACACTGTACTATTTTTTGTTTCAAACTTCCAATATGTCATTGCAGCACTTGTATTATCAGTAGGTCCACCATATCGGGAACCCATGTCAAAGAACATTGGATTTATATTAGATGCATCAGTGTCAATTTGGATTAGTGTGGTATTAATGATGATAAACACGGACTCATATTTGGGTAAGCTATTACAATTAACCAAGATTTCATCAAAATTCAAAATATTGATATTGCTACTAGTGACAGCAAATTACTTTGTACAATTATATTTGCCTAACTATGTGAAGCAAATCTTTAAGAAGAAACAAAGCAATAAGAAATATAAAAATATCTTAAGATCCCAGCAGTGTGTCGAGACCGTATAACAGTTTGTACATCTATGCACAAACACACACATACACGAACCCATAGTTATATCAATGAACTCATTTATATATATACTTGTGTATCCAGAATAAAAAGTATTCCAATCATTTAGCATCCATCATGGCAGTATCAATTACTGTCGTTATTTCGAGTGACTGCTAATTACACCCACACACCAACTTAATTGTATTTTTACAACACCCACACCGCACACAATTGCTTTCCGATCGCTGCGTGGAGATTTGTTCGCAAGAAGTACAATTTTGGCTGTCGGGCTGTTTCCCAATGACTGATAAAAAAAGAGAGAAACACCCTGAGTAAGTGGCCTTATTTTTTGAAATTTTTCCAAAAAATCGCAAGCGACGCAAAAAATTTAAAAAGTTTCAAATTCTGAAATAGTTCAAGGCAGACTCATCGCCAAATGATGAATATGCTAACTATTGAATATGCTAATGCATACACACCTACATACATACACACATACATACATGCACTGCTAGAGGTTTAATTATCAATAATGAATTATAGTAAGCAATAGTAATGAACATTGAAATCTTATTCTGTACTATTGAGTGTGTAATTGTAAAGGTTTTGTTGCTGTTAGTTCTAGTTCCCATGCTAACGATTGAGAGAACGTACTGCATTTCCAATGTTTAGCGATTGTAAACTATGTTAAAAGTATATATTGTTTGTTTAGAAGAAGAGGTTCACTCATATATGTATATTTATATATATGTCTTGGATGTATTTCTGAGTGGTTATTACATTATTTAAGAGACCAGTCGAACACATTAAAGATACACCAGTCAAAATGTTAATGCCAAAGGAAGATAGAGCTAAGATCCACAGATACTTGTTTCAAGGTATGCAAAAAAATTCAATTTTATTAATGATGGTGTGCTGTTATGATATGAGTGATAGTTTGATATGAAGAAAGAATTGTCAAGTTTAGTGTTGGAAAGCGTTAGAAGTGAAAGAGTTTAAGATGCAAGCTACTCTGTATATATGTGTTAGGAACCTTGTAATGTCTTGAAGCGAGAAGTTCAGGGCTTCAAATGCTCATTATTGAAAACGCTAGGAATGTATCATAAACCTGTGATTAAGATATATGAAGTGAAGAGAACAGTTGATCAAATACTATTTAATACTTTATCAAGGGAAAAATTGCAATCACCAGACATTTCTGGATGTTAATGAAAATTGTCTTCATAGCAGAGATTTTATAACCATACATTATAGCTGGGAGCACGTTATTAATCCATTTAAAAAAATCATTTTAAGATTATCTGAATAGTGAAACTTTACAGTAGTAACACTTGGTGTTTTTTTATCTATATTTCGAACTGAACAATTCAATAATCATACTTACGACATTCATTATATCCGCCAAATAAACTCCAATCGAAGAGGATAACTTTACTAACATATTTTATATTTGTATTTTTGTTACAAAAATGCTGATATATCATTTTATAAACAGAAGGTGTTGTTGTTGCCAAGAAGGACTTCAACCAACCAAAGCACGAAGAAATTGACACCAAGAACTTATATGTCATCAAGGCTTTACAATCCTTAACCTCTAAAGGTTATGTCAAGACTCAATTCTCATGGCAACACTACTACTACACCTTAACTGAAGCTGGTGTTGAATACTTGAGAGATTACTTACACTTACCAGAACACATTGTTCCAGGTACTTACATGCAAGACAGATCACAACCACAAAGACAACAAAGAAGATACTAATCGTATCGAAAATGGATTAGATCATTCTAAGACATTTTTTTTACGTTCATAGCCTTCTTTCTATCTTTTTGTTTTAGGTTGAATAAAAAGTGAAGAATTCTAAGTATTCTTTTTACTGACAGCTATTGTCATTATATATTGTCTTTAAATTAATATATTAAATATAAAACAAAATAATATTGTTGAAGTAAAAAGTTTTTAAAAAACATCCTTCTTATAACTCTCTATTGCACTTAAATATAATTATAATAGATTGTAGTAACTGTTATCTACCAGATGCAAGATTAAGAACTTCTATTTATCAAACAATTACAGAACCATATATATATTTAGTTAATATTCAATTGGAGTCAAAAAAACTTGAAAACTCAAAAGTCAAAAATAGGGTTTTTATATTTATGTTCATTTTGTTATTAAAGAACAGGCTAAGGATATCTAGTAAGATACCTTAGTGGTTTATTTACAATTGATTAGCTGATAATTCCATATAAGACCACTATATAATATTAAGATACATTTACATTAAGTGAACTACACAACAGATTGCTTAAATGTCATTATCAACCTGGAAACAGTTCCGATTTTTTGATTCTATACCTATTAGAGATCCTTCTCTAGGATCGGACTCCCTTCTTTATTCAGACCCAACATTATCTGCCATTTCGCCAATAGACTCTGATAGACTTGTAATTGCTGTTCAATCCAATGTTATTAAAGTTATAAGTATTAACGAAGCCTGCATCAAGAATGAGTTTAAAGCTTTTGAAAATGACTACCAAATATCTTATTTAAGGGTAGTCTCTCATTTGTTTTTAGTAGTGGTTGGAGAATGTACAGGTAAACCTAGTTTTATTAAAGTAATAAAGTTAGATAATATCCCAAAAGATGAAACTGCATACCATTCCTTAATTGAAGTGAAAAGTGGTGACAATAACTTTCCAATTTCTGGGATATCAGTCTCAGATGATCTATTTTGCATAGCTATTGGGTACATTAATGGTAAAGTTCTGCTCATTAGAGGCGATATACCAAGAGATAGAGGCTCCAGGCAAAGAATAATTTACGATGACATTAAAAAGGAACCGATCACTTCTCTATCCCTAAATAAGGACGCTACTTTATGCTATGTAGCAACAACTTCTAAAATTATGCTGTTCGAGACAACAGGGAGGAATGCAGGTCAACCAACTACCGTGTTAAATAACGAATCTGGGCTGGATTTGAATTGTGGTTATTACAGCATGTATACAAACGAGTTTATTACTTGTTTAAAAGATAAAATTGAATTCTACAAAAATTCAGGAGAAAAAAGTTTTGTACTTTATGGGGAGATGAATATTAAAAGAGTCTTCCCTATTAGCAAAAGATATTTATTATTATTTACAGAACCTGTGGTCAGTAATGATACCTCATTAAATATAGCCAATCTCTCAAAACCAATTTCCATCAGAGTCCTGATATTAGATTTAACTTATAAAACGATTGCTTTTAGCTCAATGGTAAAGTCCACAATCGTTGATGTGTTTATGATACAAGATACCTCAGATACATATTATCTTAACTCTGACGGTATACTGAATAAATTAACTGAAAAGCCGTACGATATGCAAATTGATATTGTATTACAAAAAGAGATGTTTCAATTTGCATTGAAATTAGCTACTGCATATAATTTATCTGACGAATATATTAAAGAAATACACAAACGGTATGGTGACTATTTATTTAATAAAAATAAAGTAGCTGATGCAACGGAAGAATATATTAAAGCATTTGATGTCGTTGAAACAAGTGAAATTATTGCGAAACTAGGCATGTCTAATAAAGCAGATTCAAATAATCTTCAAAATCTTACAGATTACCTTTGTTCATTAGTGAAAACATCAAAGGCAAACGCAGACCATGTAACTCTTCTGCTTGTGACGTATATCAAGTTACAAGATATGGATCAGTTTCAATATTTTATAAAACATTTTACTAGATTGGGTAAATTTAATGAGGAACCTATTGAAGAAGATATTGATGACGAAACTTACTTTTATTCGAATGTTATTTTATTTAACTTAGATTTAATTATTAATTTATTGGAGGAATCAAATTTTATTATTGAGGCCTATGAGTTAGCAAAAAGGTTTGCGAAAGATCCAGTATCGATAATTGAAATTCTTCTAAATAAACTAAATAATCCTGCTACAGCTCTGGAGTACATCAAAACACTGGAAATAGACAACACCTTAAGAGTGTTAGTTTTATATTCAAAAGAATTGTTAGAAATGCTACCCAATGAAACTAATTCTCTTTTAATAGATGTTTTCACAGGTAAGTACCATCCAAATAAAGCACTCCGAACTAATCTAATGCCAACTGAGAAGTTAGAGTTAACTACAGTGAGAAAAGTGTTCTATAGCTATACTGAATTTTTTGGTTATAAATCTTCAGATGCTCCTGAAAATTCAGATCCTAATAGTAAGCTAGAGAATGCTACGTATCATCCTCCGAAACCATCCCTTATTTTTAATTCATTTCTTTCTAGACCTTTTGAATTTATTGTATTTTTAGAAGCCTGTCTGGATACATACCAAAGGTATGGCGGTTTAGATAATGAAAAACAAGCACTACTCATAACTTTGTATGATCTATATCTAGATTTATCCAAGACTGATATTGATGAACGTCAATTGCAGTGGAAAAACAAAGCAATGCATATTTTAGAAGAGAGTAACAAGTTAGCAAAGAAAAATACCATTTCATCTACAACGTTGGAAAGTAATTCAGATAATGCTGATAACTCACTGATGATGTTAATTTCTCATATGAATGATATCGATATCTATACATCAACAGCAGAGCCTGAAATTCGTGATAGCGCATATTACATTAATCAGTTCCAGTCATTAATATATTCTGAATCTCCAACTAAAGTTCTTGACTTTCTTGAAAAATATGGGAGAAACGAGCCAAGTTTATATGAGTCTGGACTTCGATATTTTATATCATCGAAGGATATACTTGACGAAATAGGTGGAGAAAAAGTATTAGAAGAAAAAGTTCTAAATATTATAGTTCGAGATGAATTGCTTACAATGATAGATATTGTCCAGCTTCTATCCGTCAATGATGTAGCCAAATATGGATTGCTTAAGAACATTTTACTAAATTATATGAGTGAAAATGAAAATGAAATCAACAATAATAAGAAGTTAATCAAATCCTATAAATGTGAATTGACAGAGAAAAAGAATACATTGGCCAATTTATTGGATCCAGATAATATAACAAAGATCAAAATTAAGAATGAGAAATGTGACTATTGTAAAGCTAATTTGGAAATACCTATAATATACTTCCAATGTGGCCACACTTATCACGAAAGATGTCTAAACAAAGAATTGGATCAAAACTCAGGAGACGAAGTTTATGTTTGCCCAAAATGTATAGCAAACAAAGAATCAACAGAAGCATTATTTAATAAACAAAAAGACATGAAAGAAAGCAAAGAGCTAATAGAAATTGATCTGAAAAATGCAAAAAATGGTAGTGATTGTTTTAAAGTCGTTGCTGATTTTATAGGACGAGGAGCTTTGAACAATGTGAATACAAATATATAAATATTGCAAGACTTATCCCAATTCTATGTATAAAAGGATAAAACAAGTATATATATATTTGTATGATTACTTCCACCTCGATTAAATCAATTGAGTTTTGTCTTTGGCTGACTTGTGGGCATATCCAGCCATTTTCTATCAGTGGAGACAAATTTGAAACACGACGGAAACGCGACGGAAACGCGACGGAAACATTTTCGTCACAAATTGTAACAAGTATATGACACTAAATAAAATAACACTTCAATCTGGTATTTATATATATAACACGTAACATTACACCACCAAATACTAACTGTGTATTATAAATAAGAGGACACCACATTTGACTATTATTTAAACGTTCATCTGAGGAAAAGGTAAAACAGAAACATTAAAGTTTCAGATATTTATGAAAGGTGATAATGATAAAAACTTCTCAATTTTTAAATGAATATGATGAGTATAAAACTGATTCACTAACACCGATAAGGGATTATAAAAATGATTATTTTCATAAGTATGATGATAAAATACCCATTTCGAATAGGTTCCCACTAAGAAACCATTCATTATTAAGAAGTAATCAAAAATCAGTATCAGAGAAAGTGTTAAAAAGACCGAATATTCTAGATTTACAAGATATTAGCGAACCACTACCAAAAAGACATAATTCACCTTTGAATTTAAAAAGTTTCGATGATAAACTCTATATAAATTCACCGTTGACTGCCGATACAAAATCTTCACCGAAACTTGATAATTATCTTTCTCAAATCAAGAAACTCCATGAATCTGAATCTATATATTTACAAAAACTTTGTTTTATAACTGAAATCTACAGGAAGAGAATGCATACCTCCAAACAATACAAAAACAAAATATTAGAAATAAATTCCTGCGATGAAGTATTGTTATTTGGGAATATTGACACATTCACTTCCATTTGCGAACTTTTTATTCGTGGCATAGAGAGTAGTATCATGAATATCATTGGTGAGAATAAATTTGACAGTTCTATCTGGAATACTATCTCTCAAAATGAAACAAAATTAAACTTAATAGTCAATACTTTTAATCTTGGAAAATTAATGAACTTAAATTACCTGAGAATCAAATCCACATATTTAAGTTACTGCGTTACACATAAAAAACAAATGGATTTACTCAACTTTATCACAACAGACAATACTGGGATCTTTGAAAAGTGGAATAAAGAATGTTTTATGGAAAGTAATGGCTCTTCATTATCGTCACTATTAAAGTTACCTCTTTCACGACCAAAGGATTGGCTGGGAGCTATAGAAAACATTCTGTTTTATCTTCCATCTACTGAAGAAAATAGCCTTGTTAAAGAGTCACTTATTAAGAGCAAATGCCAGTATGAAAATTTTGTAGAAAACTTGAATAATGAAATGAAAGAATATGAACAAAATGAAATATACAATTATTCACTCACTCCAATAGAAATCATCCAAGATTATGGTAATTTCAATGTATATGAGACCAATAGCATTCATACAGCAGACAAACTCCCAACGCAAAATAAGAATGGCACTAATTTGTTACCAATCAGAGAAGAAAGGTCAGCAAACTCGTATTATAGTACCTCAAGCAAATACTCTTCATATTATGGGAAATCACCAACGTCACCATTAGATAAAATAACCAGTTATCCTAAATTTACGAAATATGTCACAAATGAATCGAAAAGCAAAAATCTCAATTCTATGACTCTCTCTGATTTCATACATTTATTTAAAAAAATCCGTAAGCAATCAAAATCATTGTATAAAACCATCAATGTTTGCAATTATGAGGGCCTTGTCGATTTGAACACTACATATTTCAGTTGCTGGTTGTCGATGATGAATTCTTTCCCCAATTCAAGATCTCTTAACCCAATTATTGAAAAATGGCTTGCCCACAAACAATATTTAAAGTTGCAGAAAGAAAAAATTGTATCATGGAAAATACTTGAATTGCAGCTGAAAGTATTGGATCCTTTAGAACAACTTTTAGAGAAAAATTCATGCATTTACAATACAATAAAAGATTTTGAAGCCCTGAAAAAGGATTATTACTCCTTTCTCAAAAGTCATAAAAAACCACAGAATATTCAACATGAGTTATTAGCAAAACATTTCATCATGTTACAGCAGAAACTCCTGACTGAACTACCTATTTATATAGACTTAGTGCATCACATTGTACATCTAACAATAACCAACTATGTCAATTGTCTCTTACACTATTTCGAAAGCTTAATAGGAGACTCAACCGAATTAAAACTACAACTAAATGATATAACAAATAATGAATTAAATCAAAGACCAAATCTTGATATTGTGGACAAATTTACGATCGCTAGATATAAAAATAAATGTCAAGTTCATGAAGCAAAAATTGTGCCAGAGTCTTCAAAGATATTAAGAAAATTCTTTGAATTATGATCACAGACAATATAGTACTTTCTTGGATAATATATCTGTTGGTTAATCCTTTTACCCAATAATTAATATATTTAATCTTTATAACACTTTTAATTAACATGAATAGTTTGTGGTCATTTACATGTCAAACGCATCTCATCGCACCGCATCGAATTTCTACGCGTCAGGCCCAATTACTGATCAAATATAATATCTAAAAATAGTTACATGATGATTTCATTTAAAATTATAAAGATCACTTTGATACAATATATTTTATTTAAAAGTGTATTTAAATAAAATTAGGAATGTTGTGATTCTCTTTGATCCATTAGTACATAAAACCATTTATTCTCATTAGAATATACACCATCGCCTACATATTATTCATGTACCGTTATAATGGTAAGAGCTAGCTCTTGCATGTCATCAATGTCAGCCTTGAAAATTCAATCAGTAGGAGACGTTTATTATCCTAATGTAAGTTTAGATGAAACTTACAATTATACTTTAAAATTATTGATATTAGATTATATTAATGAACCAAGGTTTAACTCTGTCAAGGTTGATTTACAGGGTAAATCTAACGTCATTCAAAGAAGAATTCAACCAAATGTAAATTCCAACAACAGTGATATTAACAAGAACAAAATAGACCACCATGTCGATGAGTTAACTGAAAAAGAAATTTTAGATAAGATTGCGATAAAATTAATTGATTATTTGAATAAGGTAGCCATGAAGGAAGTTACAGTTTCCGACTCAAATACAAGAAGATCACTGTTAAAATTCTATAATGACATATACTTGGGTTCAGATAATAATGTAAAACTTCGAACTTTTAGGAACTTTGAAGAATTGCTAATATCATTTATAAAGGTTGCCAACTTAGAAATCCAGAAGTTACAACTAACAGATCAAGCTGCAACACTGCATACGCAACTGGACTGTTTTATTAAGATCTTAATATCAATACTTCCTAACTCATTATCAAGAAAACACAAGGAAACATTAAGCTATTATAAAAGTCTTATAAAAGATCAAGAAAACTTCGATAGAAACAAAGTTATATTTACTACTACGCATTTAGATAATTATGGGATTAGATCTCAAGGATCAGATACGAACTTAACGACTCAAAACACTGGAAAAGTAAGAAAACCAACATTTAGAGTTAAAGAAATAAGCCACTCCAATTATCTTATGCAACTATTTGATATTAATGAGATAAAGTTTCAGCAAGACGTCATTAAAGTAATAAAAGAATCCGATAATAATATGTATGTAACAGAATTAGGATTTATGGAAAGCAAGATTATCAATGATCGCTGGGATGTGAAACCTCACCAGTTTACTCAAAGAACGCATATTTTGATACCAGATGCTCGACAAGACATATATTTAACTTTGGTAAAATTAGTGTTACAGAAGGAGTTAAAAAAGGGCTCCAAATACCTTGAATTATCATCCGATGCATGGTATTTTATACTTAGAACTGCCAATTTCTGGGGATTGAATTATTATTCGACACTATCATCTCTTATTTATACAGCCGCCAATCTCAGTATATTAAAAGAAACAGAGATTGATGTGGATATAATTAGTAATCTCCTTACAGTTATTTATAAACGAATTTTAACAAAAACAGAGTATCGAAATATATCATCATGGAACGCCAAGGATCAGCAAATGTGGAATTTAAACCTATATCATACTTCAAATCAATGTTTATATTCCCTGACTAAATTAGTCTATGATTTGTTCAACAAACATAAACCAAAATTTTCTGAGCTTTTAGGGTTTTATCACAAACATATTATCGATGCGCCGTCATTCAAGTTATTTTGCGAGGAGAATAATTTAGATATCAAGAACTTATGGTTGAAGACTATAAAAAGAGCAATATTCAAAGTTAATGAAAACTATTACGTTTTTCTTTTAAAAAAATTACCTAAGAATAATGATATAACAACAAAACATCTAAAATGCTTAGTAATTGAGATTTTAGATGAAATAGCCATATTACGGAGGAAATACCCTATTCTTCTTCTTGATTCTATAATGATTGGTAATGAGTGTCTATCATGTCTCACAAAACTTCTCTCTAGCGACATATTAATGTTATGGAAACATATACAAACCGTTGGTAGTAATATTCCTCCAGTAACTTCATTAGAGACATATACAACCTTGTCAGAACTTCGAAAAATATACACTGAGGTACATTCTCAAGCAGTATTTCCCTTCAATATTGAAAATATATTTATCAATGATCTCTTCTCATTAGCAGATGATATATCTAGAAATATAAATAACAGTGTTACAAACATCATTAAAACAGAAAAATGGGATATGCTGAATGAACAAGTTAAGCATAGTATTGCTGTTATAGATATATTTAAAATGTTTAATGAATCTATTTCAATATTTTTCAATCTAGGATGGAATAACAATTCTCACCTTAATTTAATAATAACTTTTATTTTAAAGACATTTTCCAATTCATTGTCCCTTTATGCTACTACTGTTTTCAGAATGGTAAATTATGATTTAACAAATGATAACACAATTCAAGAATATCAATTTCAACAAGATATACTTAAAGAGGTGAATACTTTACATTCTACTGACATAAGCAAAGATACAGCATGGAATTTTACTGCTATGAAGAATAGTTTATTATTTAGGAAACAAAAATTTCCAAAACCATATGAATTTTCTAAGAGGGCATGTATAATATTAAACAATACTAGCAAAATGCTATCAATGGTTGATACAGTTGAAGATACTATTTCGAAAATTAACATCGCTAAAGTATCAAATTATAATACTTATTCTAACGTGTTTAAGGTTAACTTGAATACAATTTATACAGTTAAAATAGTTTCTGCCAATAATTTGCCAGAAATTACCAATAATAGCTTGAATGGTACTTATGTGTCAATAATTGATTCAACAAACAAGATCGAAATAGCAAAAACTCATTTAGTATGTGGCAAGTCAAATCCAAATTGGAATCAAGAATTTCAGTTCGAAAAACCATTTAATGAGGATATAAACTTGAGTGTCATACTATGGAATAAAGTTAATGGCTTAATGAAAAAACATGAAAATTATGAAACCTGTGGTAAAGCATCACTATCGTTTGATGATAATAATTTCAAAAGAAATGGTTTACCGAACCATGTAGTATTACAATTGGACACACAAGGTGAAATAAATTTACAGGTTTCTATCGAAGAAGAACAATTTGACTCATTTTTTTATATTGGAAAAATATATAGAACTTTAGAAACATCACAGGAGAAGATAATTCAGAAAATAGTTCAAAAATTCAAGGAGTTTATTTGTTGTACATTTTCAAGGAATTCGTTAAAAATATTGCATGGCAATAGTGGATCACACAAGGCTTCGAAGGAACAGATAAATGATGTTTTAGTACCATTTTTTGATTACCTTAATGCAAATCTTGCTATACTAGCAATGTGGCTAGCAGAATATTTATTACATGAGGTAATGTTGAAGGTTTGGGATGAAGTACTAAATGTTGCATATGAACTATTATTACCACCCCTTTCAATAGCTGATACAAAACGTGAGTATTCTAAAATCTCAAGTTGGGATGATTCATTGAAAGAAACGCTATTTAATAAAAACTTTATTAAAGGATATGGTAGACAATTAACTCAGATTGAAACAGAAACAGTATTTACCTGGTTAAATATACTCTGTATGGAATTTTTTTATAATAACGGAGAGGGCCCTTCTCTTGTCGAACTTAAAAGTGAAAAATATAGAGAAATACTAATAATCCCTCTGTTTTACGACAAGTCTGATTTTGAGTTAATGGAAGAGATTGAAATTTTATCCAGCTCATTTGTCAAATACTTAAATAAATGCATATCACATAATAATTCTACAAATAATTTTAATTTGAAAGCCACACTTATCTCTAGACAAAAAACGATCATAGGATGTAGCTCAAAATCAAAAAGGAACTATATTAGGGAAGCTTTGATCAAACAGAATGAAGATATTTTAGAGAAATCAGTAGTTAAAATGGATTTAATTCTAAGAATATTACTGTCACGAAAACATTTTAAATTTGTTCGAGAACATTTAAACTGGAGAAGGGAAATGAAGAATAAACTTCTCATTGAAAGGAGAGTCAATGAAGCAGTCAACTGGAATTTTTTAAATAATAAAATATCTAAAAAAAGTAGTATTAAATAATAATTTACATTGATAGAAACTTAAATTATCTATTGGACGATTCCAAATAAAGTGTGGCATTTCGATCAGACAAAAAATATAGAAAAAAGAAAGTAAGCACTCACGGAGGGGGTCGAACCCTCAATCTTCTGATTAGAAGTCAGACGCGTTGCCATTACGCCACGCGAGCTTAATTTCTTGCGGAAAAATCAATATCTTGTTTATGTTATCCTGAAATATTTGTGTTTTATAATTTGAATATTGGGAAGATTATTTATTAATCAACTAAACAGTTGTGGAAAAACAAACGTGGAACCACTAACAGGTTTAATGATGTTGACGTTGACAGGGTAGTTACGTTTTCGTTATGTCAGAATTATTATGTCAGAATTAGTGTAGTGTATGTGACAGAACTAAGTGTTTATGACACTTTGAGTTCAGAACCAATTGATCACTTACTAGTGGGAAAGCAGCTTCTAGAACAATCTTTCCAATGATAGTTGAGAATTTTTCACTATAATGTAAATGGCTATGTGATAAACACAGATGTAGAATACGGATCTAAAGATCTTAGGAGAATGAATGAATACATAATGTGTTCACTCAGGTATGAGATAACTTATATATTAAGAAGACATCTAACTCTATATAGAATTGTTTAAATATACTAATAAAAGACCAATCGATTATTTAAATGTTAAGAAGATGGACTATTCTAGATCAACTAACGTGATTAACTTAGACGTTGGTACTTGTTGGAAATGCCACTGGTCGTATAAGTGACTATACGATACCAGATATTACCTCTTTAGGATTATTGTTCCAAACCTGAAACAATAGTGCCTGCAAGAATCTAATAGCAGAATTTCTAATGCATAAATAGTACTGTAGCACCATCAACCTGCCATACGTGTTCAATTCGACGACGTCGTCTCGTTGGACAGAACGGTAGATTGAAATATGATGTATATATAAACCCCGGTAATCAATGGTTAATAATTCAGTGATCCAGCTCCCAGAGACCAGAGAGATTAATCTAAATATCTAGTATATAATTTAACAACTTTTAATATATTAAAGCAATGAATTCAACTATTGAGCAGTACTAACCAACATAAGCTTGTTTCTCCACAAGATCCTATGACTTCAGTTATTTGCTGAAATTAGATCGTCAGGAATCTCAGCAAATAACGAAATAAATAGAGGTCTGTCTTATATAACCTTTTTTCTGATAAGTTCTTTTGTTTTACTAAAACCTCCCAATTAGATCTTTAATTGATCATGATTCTGTAAAATGTATATTCATTATCCTAACTATGTTACATTTTGTACGTATTTCATTTTACAACTTTACTGCACAAACATTAAAACTAGGGCACGTACCCTGCAGTGAGTCTAAGAAAAACCAATTGGTTGTTTAAATAATAACAAATTCATACCGCTCTAGAGTAATTAGCATGAGAAACCTCTCTAAATATGGTGTCAGAAGCAGCCAGCTTACGTTAAATTATCATCAATTATTCATACTTATAAAACTCTAAATTACGAAAGATTGTCAAAACAGTTATCTTCACATAACAAAATAAGCATTTCTTAAGTTGTATATTGTATATTTAAGTTACTTTAGAAGTTTAATTGTCAGTATTTTGTATAATTGTTAACAGTATGCTATTTTTTATATTATTATTGAAATGTTATCATGATGATAATTTAATTTACGAGATGCTATGTCTGGAGTTTTTAGAATAACATCCAGACTGAACCGCCCACAAGTACAGCTAGAATTACAGCAGTTGCGACAGCGGCACCCGCTTTATCTTTACTTTCGATATCTAAATTATTTTGTAATACATTAGTGGAAGTAGTATTTAAACCTGCAGAAGCATCACCAGTGGAGTTACCACCCGATGAAGAGGTGTATGGTGATGATGCGGAACCCGATGAAGCAGCTTCGGCTGCGGCTCCTGATGAGCTTACTAATAATTGATTAATGATTTCTAAAGCACTCATTTGTTCACCTAAACCATAATATCCATCATTGGTTGAATCAAACCAACTTAAACCACACGTAACACCATCTGTACCACCATCACATGAGCCAGCGGCTGCTTTTGCACTAGTTTCTATTAATGTATCAAGGGTAGCAGCTGTATATGGTGCTAACACTCTTGTATATCCCAGCATTCTAGAGAAAATACTTTTAAAAGATCTTTGATCAGTATTACACGTTTTAGCTTCTTGGCATGCACTTTCATACATTATATTGTTTTTAAAAAAATAGGTTGTAGCACCACTCAATACTTGAGTCAAAGCAGTTTCCCATTTTGACGTACCGTTGGTAGCATTATACATATAGGCCAAACCACCTAAAACTACACCATGATTATAGGACCATTCGTATTGAACAATATCAGAACAGTTATAATTCGTAGTGGCACCATCGTAAACATTGGCGACATCTTTTAAAACAATATATTCAACGTCAACCATCCAATCAAACACCTTTTCGGCAACTTCTAAGTAAGTATTATTACCAGTATATCTACCTAATCTAGCTGCTATTTGGAAAAGACAAGCATTAGAAATTGTATTTTTATAGTTATAACCACTATTCCATGTATAAATTTGCCATCTAAGACCTCCGCCACAATAGGCAGTATCCCATCTCGCATACATTGTGTTAAAAACTGCTTGCGAAATTGCTAACCAACCTGGTACCCCATCTCTATCAGGTAAATTACGTTCTACTGCACCTAATACGGTCAACCCCCAAACACCTTGATCATCATTACCTTCGACCAAAGTTTGGTTGCTTGGAATGTAATCGTAGTTAGAACCTGCTTGGTATATTAAAGCATCGGAAATTAAAGATTCGAATGTATCATTTTGACACAAGTACCAATTCTCCAACATCCCACCAAAGGCTTCCCCAGCTTCCCACCAATAGTATGGTGGTTGAAACATACCTACAGTACCACCATAACGGGTACCTTGGTAGTAATCTAGCATACCCTTTTGAATCAAGGCCGTTGCCTCACACACGGAGTCTTTGGAGTCTACATCTAAAGTAATGGCAGATGCATAAAGTATTTGGGAAATAAGCCCTAACAATGTTAAATAGAACATATTGAGAAAATATAAATAATTTTATAATGTAGTAATCTTATAATTTGAATAATAGTGACCCTAATATTTTACGTGATAATTAATATCGACCGTTTTTTTGTTCGTTTTGTATATCAATAGCATTAAACTACCAGCTGTGCACATATATGTTATTATAATCAGTATTATAATATTATTATGTTTGAGAGAGTTTCAGTTTGCGATGTCTCTAAATTTTTCTGTTTCTTTCCAATATCAAATTTCGATACCTTGTAAAACCAATGAATACAACTGTTTGTCGTTGAAGTAAAGAGACACGATCTATAATCAACTCTCGATATCAATGACGCTATTTATAAGGTTAAAGTTAATTATAGAAATGATAATTGACATATTTATATTATTTACTACGTGATTCGGATTACCAGAATGGGAAACACCGCTAATTACAAGCCATGTTTCGGGTAACGGTACCTTTAAAGTCATCAGTTTGAAGGTGACACACAGACCTGCCAACAACAAGTAAGGATGTTAAGTGATGAACGGTTAAGTTGTGTATTATTGACCTTTTATTTATCTGAACATTCAATAAATGTACACAGTTCTGTTAATGTGATTTTTCCTAAATCGAATGACGAATTTAAAGATTAAAAAAATGGTTATATTGTGTCATCTTCACATCATTACCATTGGTGAACTGTGTAAATGCTAGTTATCATTCAAATTAATGTGTAGATACGTATATTTATATAGGTTTATGTATATGTATATGGATGCATTTTTATTACACGTCGTAATCATCGTTGCTATACTCTTTGAAAAACTTTAAAATGTTGTTTTTGAAAAAAGTATAGACATCATTATTGAAATTCCCACGAATCTCATTGGAAACTTTGGAAATACCCATATCTTGTGTGACAATACCCATCGCTTCTAAAATCAATAAAGAAAAATTAATGTACCATCTATGATCCCAACAAACAATTTTAATACACAAATTTATAATACTTTTATTGGTTTTTTCCATCTGTTGTAATATTTTTGATGATGTTAATTTTGAATTAAGTGAGTTGTTTTCTCTCTGATGGTTTTTATGGATAGTTAAATGGTATTCTAATAATTGTCTAGCACACACTGGAGAAAATCTTTGGGATAATCCAAATTCAAATGCAGAGGCAGCTTCGTGTTGGTAACCTAACCTTGCCGCACATAAGCCAAATAATTCCCATTCGGTAGTTGTGTGGCTAATGGTGCTATCTTCTACTTCATGGTATAATTGTTGCTTTCTCCATATTGTGTACACTCTCAAGTCTTCATACATGATCATAAATAGGTTATCTAACCATCTTTCACACAGTCTCTTATTATCAGCAGGTCTTTGATTAATTTCTTCAATGGTTTGCGGATTCCTCATATACTCTTCTTCCATTAAAAATATCTGTGACCTAATGCTCAATAATTCTTCCCAAGATATTGTTTGGAGTATTTTAGTTAAGTGCTGATATATTCTTCGAAAAATAGGTTTTAAAGTGGTTGCTGGTAAGTTTTGTAAATCAGGATCACAAGATTCGTTTTCTAATCGGATATTCATGGAATCAACAGAGTCAATGTCATTTAATTTAATATCCAGTGGTAATGGTAAATGTAATCTAGGTAAATTATTAGTATTCTTAGAAGTAAAATCTACAACTCTTTTCAAAATGTACTTTTCTTTCACTAGAGCAGTCGGAATACAATTTAGAGTATATAATGCATTTTTAATGTCATTTAACTTAAAATATACTTTACTCAACAGTAACCACGGCTCCATCTCATTTGGTAATAATTCGACACACTTTTTAGCAATTAGTTTTGCATATTTATATTCTTTTCTATTAGTCATCAAATGCTCAGCTTGAATATATAATAATTCACCTATGTACACCGACTTGTTTTCGATATTCATGTTATTAATCGATGTGACGTTTGTATAATCGGTGGATAACAATTCATTTACTAATTGGAATGCATCATATTCGTATTCACAAACCAATAAAATTTTTATTAGCACCACTAGAACTTCAGGAAATTTCTTCGATAAATTTATAAGCATTTCCTTAGCTTTATCAATGCTTCTTGTTAGTTTTACAATCTCTACAAAAGTGTCAACCAAGTAGTTGTTAGTTCTATTGGTAGCTGCTATAGTGGGAGATGATCCTAACAAATGACCGTCTTCATAAACAATAGGAAATAATTCAATAAAAGTGTCGCCAGTAGATTTAAGTTTTCCCATCATTAATGGGTTAAAAATCAAAGTTTCTACCAACGGTTGCTGCTCCATGTCATTTCTGTTTTCCTTCATCAAGGAAATTGAACGAACTACAGAAGACATATAAGTTTCTGTCATGATCAATTGAAAATCTGCCTGTGTGATATCCTTAACTTCTTCACCATCTTCGTTCACAATGAAAGTAGCCAAATTACCTGGAATTTTAACTATTGTTGTGACATCGTATGATCTAAAACTGTTCCAACTTGAAAGTGAAATTCTCTCGACGTTAAAACTTTTTATTTTGTCAAACCAAGGTTGTGGCGTTTCAGAGATCGAATCAGCGATCTCTTTTAAACTTACAGCGATTGATGTTGAATCTGAATTATCTATCCCCATTATATAAAAAAAAGTTCCAATCTCACCTCTATAATGTTCTGTATGAGAAATAACATCTTTAAAACTAGTTGGATTTACCTTTGGATGTTTTGAATTTGTAGAATTAGCAGTACCCATTGTACCAAATGCTGAGTTCTGTGGTTTTAAATATTTTACCATTGTTATCATATCTACAGGTCCAAGACCTTCGAATTGGGGCATTTTAGAGTTTCTTTGATCTATTGCCTCACCAATGTAACTTTCAACCACCTCAGGAATATCACTTTGTTCTAACATATTGATTTCGATATGGTCAAACATATGTTAGTTCTTATATTTTGTTTTATTTCAAATCAGCACAACTGTATCGTACGTTCAATGGTATTATATTTCGATATCTATTTCAACTAGTATATCCTTATAACTTGTTTATTTCATTCAATATACATCTATTGATATATACCACAATCGTAATTAATTAACCTTGTAAATACAAATAGGCTGTGCTTCTTGAAATGAAATAAGTTGATCCTCTCTCCTGGATCCCGTTAAGTGAGGTTTTAGAACAAATTATAATTATCAGTTGATTAACTCAAATAATTATACTCAATAAAATAAAAATACTTGAATTAGGTTCACTGTTTGATCTTCTTTTCACTTTTGCCTGATAGTTGATCTCAAGATTTAAGATTTAATGTTTTCCAATTTGTGCACTACGCTTACCCATTGTTAGAAGATTCCAATAATAATATAAGGATGTATTTATTTAAAGATTCACTATTTGTTTTTTTACAAACAAGTGTTTACGGTAGATCTATTATATGAGATTAATTTAAAGCTATTGAATATTATTACGACTGTGATATATTAAACCATAAATCAGCAAGATGTCAGAAGAAAATAAGCCAAACGTTATAGTCATTGGTGCTGGTGGTGTTGGTGTTGTGACTGCATACTCTTTAAGTTTTAATGGTGGTAGTAAAGTATCTATGGTAATTAGATCAGATTACCGCCATGTTATTAAGAATGGATATACCATCAACTCATGCGATTATGGCAAGATCGAAGGTTGGAAACCTGATTTTATATATAGTAGCACAGCAGAAGCTGCTAAGGAATCATCTGTATTCTTTGATTACGTTGTAGTGACTACAAAAAATATCCCCGATGGTCCAAAAAATTCTACTGTCAGTGAGATTATTCGCCCCTTAGTTGAGGCTAATGACAAGATGAATTCAGATAAGAAGACAAGTGTTATTCTAGTTCAAAATGGCATTGATTTAGAAAAAGAATTAATTGAAAAATTCGATGCCAGTAGGTTAAATCTGATATCTGGTATTCAATTTATTGGTTCTACAAAAATAGGTAAAGGTGTAATCGATCAAATCGGCAAAGACCGTTTATTTGTTGGTTCCTTTGATCCATCTGCTTCCGACTCAAAGCAGGCTGCGCAAAAATATATTGAATTATATTCAAATAAAGATTACAATATTGTTGAATATGAACCCAGATCAAGGTATGCCAGATGGAAGAAGTTATTATATAATGCTGCTATCAACACTACGACTGCTTTAGTTGGTCTAGACGTTCCTCGTGCTTTACAATTTTCTATTAACGGCCAAACAAGCACAGAAAAAATGATATTCGAACCTGCTATGAGAGAAATCATTGCCATTGCTGCAACAGAAGGTATAGTAATTGAAGAAGAATTTATAGATTTTTTCCTAAACATTTCCAAGAATATCTTATTCAAACCATCAATGTGTGTAGACGCTGAGAAGGGTCAACTGATGGAATTGGAAGTCATATTAGGTAATCCTATAAGAATTGCAAATAAAAACAATGTCAGTACTCCAACACTTTCAATGTTGTACGGTTTACTAACCCTAGTTCAATCCAAACTGAAGGAACAGAAAGGGTTATTGAAGTTTGATGAAAAGACTTTGTCACTCAAAGAGTCATCTTAATAGTTTTATCTTATATCGCCGAATCACGCAAGTAAATTTACTAATCACAGTTTAATCTTTTATTGTTTCTGTACTTTTAGTCTTAGTTGAGACACTTAGGACTGAGGCAAGTATTTTGTCACTAAGAAAAAAAAACGACACAAAATAACTTTGATGACAAAAATATAAAATATTTTTATATAAATTGATATGACAGTAACATTTTCTTTCAAGTCAGAGCTTAATTTCCCAGTCACATTATAATTTTATTACTTTATAGAAGTATATATATTTTAAGCACTCTAGAATACGATGATTTCTTCACTTTTGGCAACAATCATCTTTTTATGGCATTTTGCACTAGCAGAATTATACAAGCCAGCTAATTCTATTCAATGTTCCCATTCTGCACAATGTCCCCAAGACTGGCCATGTTGTTCGCAATATGGTGAATGTGGTGCTGGGCCAATGTGTATCATTGGTTGTAACCCAAAATTTTCATTTCATGAAGATAGTTGTACACCAATGCCCGGCTTGATTTTTCCAGATAATCTGTATTACATGTCATCGTACTCCAGTGAGTCAAAGAAGAATAACAATCCAAGTGTTCTCAATAAAATTGAGAAAAGAGATTTAAATAGAGAATATAATTTCCATAGTTTTGAGAGAATGAATCCTACCGATGACATAACAATAAACAATGTTGGATTAAAAATGAAACAGAGACGCTTTATCAACCATGTCGAATATTTAATGACAAGTAATGATACGGAAGCAGAAATTATGCTACAAGAATATGATTTTACATATAGTGGGTTTACTGACATCGACAATTCAACAGATGAAATTATATTAAAAATGCCAAAAAAGTCTACTGGAAGTTTACTGAGTTCTGCTAGAGTAATGCTATATGGAAAAATATCCATAAATATGAGAACAGCAAGATCTAGAGGTGTAATATCGGCAATAGTATTGATGTCAGCTACAGGCGATGAAATTGATTTTGAGTTTCTTGGAGGTGACCTCTTTGGTGTTCAGACAAATTATTATTCTCAAGGTGAATTAGTTTATTCGAATATGCACCATCACCATGTATTTCCGGACACCAGTCAAAATGACCATTTATACGAAATCGATTGGAAAAGGGACCATATTACTTGGTTGATCGATGGCAAGGAAGTTAGAAAATTGTATAAAAAAGATACTTGGGATCCATCTTTAAGAAATTATAAATATCCTCAAACTCCCATGAGGTTAGAAGTTGCAATTTGGCCTGGAGGTGCTGAAACCAACGCTTTAGGTACGATCGCTTGGGCTGGTGGACCCATTGATTGGGAGAATTCTGAGGACATGAGAACCACAGGCTATTTCCATATCGATATAAATGCTATACAGATGATTCCATTCCAAAATAAATTCACAAATGTATTCGAAGAGTGTTATAATGCTTTGGATGACGACGATAAAATTATACCTGACGTTGCTATACGAAATACGAAAGCAGTGTATATTTACGATGGAATTCAAAATAAATTTGCCAATGAAGGTAGTTTATCTATAAATTGTAATCATATTACTCGAATAAAAGGGTACTCAAATTCGAATTTAAATTCTTTAGGAATAGATTACAATAAAATTTATAGACTTAACGATATACAATCTGGAGAGAGAAGTTTGAATGAAATAGCCAGAAGAGATGAAAGAATAAACAATAGAAACATAAATAAAAAATCATCCATTGTACCCAACTTAATAAATAATGAGTTGCTAAAGAATAATATCAATACCATTACTTCGAATAGTGACTCGTTATATAAATGCTTTAATCCCATTTTTATTGTATCGAAACTCATGGAGCAATATTTGAGCTATATCTTTTTTGATTGGTGGCACTGACACCATTTACAACCTTTAACTACTTCTAATTGAAAAGTGACCATCTTAAAGTCAATGAGCCTTTAGATTATGGAGTGTCATTAAATTAATTCAAGTATATACAAATTATTTTTTATATATGCCCATTTTTTATTAAAGGTATATGTGTTACTACAAATGCTTATATATATTCTTTTTATTTATATATCACTGACGTAATTACAAGTATGATAATGTATCATTAATGAGCCTAAAAACTCATTATAAAAGAAAAAAGAGGAATTACTGTTAATGCGAATGCTTTTTTCTTGAAGGAGGTGGAGGTGGAGGGGGCAAAGGCTTTTTAAAACTCTTAGAGTCTTGATTTTTTGCTTGAACTTGTTGCTGTGTGTATAATGCGTTTTGTTGCGCAGGAATTGAGGATAAACTATCTGCGTTAGACAAACTAAATGTAGAGCTCCTACTCAAATCTGGATCGGAATCTGCAAGATATGATTTATCATTAATTGGAGTCATTGACAACCAACTGACATGAGTCAAACATTTTTTTGCTAATGATACCGTTAAGTTATACTGGAGCTCATTTTCATCAGAAGAATATAAAGAGTTAGAAGATATTAATGAATACAATAGGTCTTCGATATCATTCTTTCTGTATTGTGTATCAGCAAGTTCTGTGTTTTGTAGCAGGGGTGGCAATAACCGCAACAACGTATGCCTCAATAATTCATCATTTATAGATAAATTTTGTAATTCTCTTATTAATACATCAACAAATACATTTAAGTCATTCAAATATAAATAATCTTTAGCAAAATTATTTTCTGTCGTAGAGATTATTAAATATATCATCTTGCACATCATAATATGTTGAGATGGATCTTCTCTCCTGTTAAACTTCAATAGGATCAAATTTAAAAACGTTCTTGGTGTATCATCTTTTAATAAGAATATAAAAACTTTATTCTCCAAACCTTTAGATTTACTGAACATCATATATTGTTCATTTAATGATAACAACAATCTAAATTTTGCATTATTAAACATATCATCTAGCACATCAGATCTCAACGAAGTTAGCAAATAATCTACAAAAAAATCGTCAATAACCTGGAGATGTTCATAATCACATCTAGAATATTTAAGAGTTTGATATAATATATCCAATAAAACAGTCGATACATTTCTCATTGATGTGATTATTTCTATCTCAACTTCATCATCTTCATGTACTGTATCTCCATATTTTTGTAAGTATAAGAATTGAGTATACAATGTTTTATAAAAGACACCGAATCCTTGGAATTTTACCATAATATCAATAGATGTTAAGTCTTTTTTACACTCTAATAATAAAATATAAGAAATCAGAAATTTCATACCCATCTCTAATATATCAATGCTTAATAATGATAGAAATTTCCTTATACAGAATTCTTTATTATTTTGAAAAAACGGTGATTCTATTAATATCAGCCCAAGATGGCAAAAATCCCTGTCTTCTTTTAAATAGACCATATACAAATCTGACGACTTTTTAATGAATTCAACCAATTTTGAATTTATTACATCTTTAGTGAAATTTTGTGGATCCTGACCTGACAGATCTAATACATTCTCAATGACTTGCCAGAAATTAACTAGAGCATCACTATTATGGTTCATTTGAAAAAAAAGTTCGTAACTATATCTGTTCTTAAAATGTCTTAATTATCATAAATCAATAGGTATTCGAATTAAAACTTAATAATATCTCTAACAATAGCAAAATATTCGAAACACACTCATGCAAAATACCTAGCCAATATTATCTCAGGAAAATTATCAATAAACGATAATTGTATAGCAATATCCGTTTAGAGTTTTGGGAATAGTCAATTGATAAACCTTCAAAAAATGCACAATAAGTAAGCTTTATAACACAAGTGTCGTTGCTCAATTATTCAACCTTCATTAACGGAAATCTTCAGATATATCTATTCACTTATCCAAATTTCTTCTTATTAGTTTTTTTAAAGGTCATTTTTTATGATCGTATTGTCCTCAAATATCAAAACGGAAAACAGGCAATCATCATGAGGAACCTTAAAATTGAGACATGTGGATATTTTAATAAGAATACAAATGCTTATTTTATGTGGCTTCTATAAGTTGAAAATATACATAAACAAGGTTTACAGAAGTTAAATGATCTTATGTATTTGATGCTAGCAGTAATAATGTTTCCAATTTGAACGACTATCACCAGCACAACTTTATCTAATAACGAAATTTAGATGCATAATGCCTGAATTATTAAAAGTACGTAATATGCTAACATAGTTTATACATCAATTGATCCCAAAATTTACTAACGTTAATTCAACTTATCCAGGTTTATGAATTGATCAATAATGCTGAGAGAGAGTCTCAAAAAGGTTTGTATGCGAAGGCTAGAAGTATATATGAAGAAATTTTAGATTATATCTTGGATGATAACAGGAATGCAATAACTCTTGATTTGCAAAAAGTAGGCTCAAAAGTTGGCGAAGCTGTTGAGCTACTAGTGGAAGATGTTAAGTTACGAATACGAGAACTGGATACTTTAATAGGTATTCGTAACCTTCAAAAACCTTCCAGTGAACATAAAGAATTGAATAATAGTTATAATAACAATAGCTTACAAAAAGATGGGGAGAATTCAAATATTACTCCTTTAAACAAAAGGAAACAATATAATATGTTAAATTCTGTTATATTAAACAACGGTTCTATAATTAACCCAGGAGAATCGATTTGGAACATTAATAGTAATAAACTTATAGCTGATCCTTCACTAATTAGTATATTCAATAAATTTCAATCGAACTTAACGAAATCGTTATCAGATCAGCTTTTGAACAGCAATGAGATGAATGATTCTAATTCGAAAACAACCAGCATCGTAGCACAGCAAATAAAATATATAGTAGCGAAAGCTATTGAGGATGAATTATCATCTTTTGAGAAAGAATTATGTGTCTATGAAAATAAAAAATGTAAAGAATATCAAATTAAACTGAACCGTTCTTCTGAAGAGAACAAAAGATTAAACAAACAAATTATGAAGTTACGTGAGAGATGGGATGGTCTAGTGGAAAGTGCTAAACAAAAGAAGCTAAGAAAACAAGAGGATGGTATATAAAAACACTACAAATAATGTAATTATTTAAGAAGAAAAAGTAAGAAACCACAGTTTATTATTTTATTAATTTATTGTTCATTAATATTGTTTAATTTTCAATGGTATATATATTCCATTTTGTATATTTACGTTTAATTACTTATTTGATTATTTAGCTTTTAAACCGTGCATGATCTCTTCCTTTGTGATTAAATGACCGATGGTTTCAATGTGTTCTAATAGTTGATCAACATTATTTGACCATTCATTTAATAATTCATTCGAATTTTTTGGCTTTTCAAAATTAACAATCTTGGTTGGTCTGTTAATTTTAGCATATATAATACCTTGGTTAACCATATTACTTATGAATTTCTCAGATTCGGTTTCAGTTAAATCAATTAATTCATTCAGTCTACTCAATGAAATTCTTGAATAATATTCTGAAATGACTCTTAAGTTATGTTCAACAACTCTTTTACGTAATTCTTCCCAATGCTGTTCACTTTCTTCACCACTGAATGCAAACTCTTCTTTACTCAATACAGGTTCAAATGTGCTTTTCACTATTGGCCATCTCATTAATTCTTTTGTTGTAAATAATTTTATCAATGACTCTTGAACCTCTAATTTCTTCAAATTATTATCCAATAATGTTTTATGAATCAAATCATTTTGTAGATTACCATATGGAGACAAAACCAAGAAATAAACAATATGAGATAATGCAGCTTTCCATTGTTGTTCATTTTCTTTTATTGATTTTGTTTGATAAATTTCAATGAAGAATTGAGCGACTTCTAAATATTCTTTTTTGAATAACCCAATCTTTATTAGTAATTTATAATATTCTAACTTCAATTGTTCATATTTTTCATTCTTGAATGTTTTCTTTAATATCTTTCTAGATAAAATAGTAGCCTGCGAATAGCTTTTAATTAATATACTTAGTTCCATTTGTTCAATAATAAATTCAATTTTTTCATACATTTCCATTGAGCCATAGGTTTCGACTTGTAATTCACATAATATTTCAGTAGCTTCATCAATCTTATTTTGCTTTTTTCTAATATGAGCCAAATCTCTTGTTACTCTTGCTCTTTCAGTTTCAACAAATATTTTATTTTCAGTGACAATTCTTATAGTTTCAATTACTGCAATTCTAGTGTTTAAAGTAATAAAAGGGGTATCCTTCAAGAGATCGTCATCAGTTTCACCACCATTTTCTTTCAAACATTTCATAACATGTTGAATCATATATTGTAAAGCTAGCTTCAATTGACCATGTTTTTTTGATAACAATACCAATTGTTCTTGTAATCCATCCCAATCGCCATTATTGATCAATAAATCTGCGATCTTAACAAGAACCTCCTTCGATGAGACTAAGTCTGCAGCCTGTCTAGTTTTCTTCTCTAACACTAATAACTTATCTAAAGCTGCGTTAGTATCATTCTGTGCTAATATATCAATCTTTGGAAACTCGTCCTTAATTATCTCTGAATAATCTTTTTCAGCCTTAATTGGTGCGTCTCTTGACATGATGACTTTTATATAGTATATTCTGTTACTCTATTCACTCTTGTTTAACCTAACTGGCTAATATGTGAACATAAGGAAATCTTAAGATGTTAATTAATGTATCTTTTATATATGTAGATATATAAAGGTGCTTTTTTGCCACCCAAAACACAAAAGAAAAATAACATGTAAAGCCACAAAAACCAAAATTAATTTTAACAAATCACGTGATAGAAGCAATTATCATTGAAGACGAAAATATTCAAAATTTTTCAAAAAATCGAAAATTTGCGATGAGATGGATGAGCTTTAATCTTTGTGAAAAGTCTTTTACTACTATGTAACAAAGTAGTAAAGAGACAGTAACATAGAGAATTGAATTATATTGTATTACACACATATATAAATGCAAATATCTGTAAATGCACTAAACTGTACTGGAAATATAGATCAACAGCGATAAGTTAAATTAGAATACAATAGTATTTTAAAATCAGAATATACTAATAGCAACTAATATTATAAATACTGATATATATGCTATTGTAATAATGGCTGGATCCCAATTGAAAAATTTAAAGGCTACTTTGAAGGCTCATGGTTTAACAGGTCAGACTAATATTAAAAAGAACAAGAAAAATACAAAGAGAAAGGCTAGGGAATATGATCGCGAGGAGAGGGCTAAAGTAATCGCTAAGATTAGAGAAGATTTCAACCCTTTTGAAGTGAAAACTACAAAAACGAAGAAGAAAAATGCAGAGAAAGCTCACCATTTAGTAGCTGTTGGTAAACCTGGTATTTCTAAACAAATAGGTGAAGATCAAAGAAAGGTAGCCTATGAGGCTAGAAACTCTCAGAAGAACAGACGTGGTGGGTTAGTTGATAGACGTTTTGGTGAAAGTAATAAGAATATCACTGAAGAAGAAAGAATGTTGGAACGTTTCACTAGGGAAAAACAAAGTCAATCAAGGAAAAATAAGCAAAAATTATTTAATCTAGAGGATAATGAGGATTCTAACGATATATTTGGTGATGTTTCAACAGACATGTTCGGTAATCAATTAACACATCTTGGTCAGTCATTGGCAAATGACGATGGAGATTTTGCTGAAGGTGACTTAGGTGGGTTCAGTAAGCGTGGATATGAAGAAGATGGATTAGGAGAACCATCAGGACCAGTAAAGAAAAAGACAAAGGCTGAAGTCATGAAGGAGATTATTTCCAAATCTAAATTTTATAAAGGTGAAAGACAGAAGGCTCAAATGAAAATGGAAGAACAAATTGACGACTTAGATGACAATTTTGATGATATCTTCTCAGAATTAAAGAGCTCTGAAAAAGCAGTAAAGAAAGAAGCAATTGTACCTAAAGAAGCAGTTGACAAAGATTACGATATTAAGGTTAAAGAGTTATTACTAGAAAAAAGAGCAGCTCCAGCCGAGAGAACTAAGACGGAAGAAGAGATCAAGAAAGAAGCTGATGAACATAAGAAAAAGTTAGAACAACAAAGACTAGCCAGAATGCAAGGTATACTGGAGGATGAAGATGGTAGAGAGCAAGGTGTGGAAGATCTGGATGACAACTTTTGGGGTGAAGGTTCTGATGAGGAAGAATCTGGTAATGAAATCGCCGATTCGGATGATGATGTAAAATTTGATTCGGATGATGAAGAAGGCGATTCAAATATCAAGAACACACATGATGATGGAAATGAACCTAGGTTCGGGAAGAAAGTCAAAGATGTACCTTGTCCTGAATCACAGGATGAGCTTATAGAATATTTAAAAAAAATACCATTCCCAGAACAACCGCAAGCTATCAAAAAAGTAATCCAACAATATCAACCTAAATTAGCCGAAGGCAACAAAGAAAAAATGGGTGTTTTTACTGGTTTAATATTAAGATACATATTGTTTTTATCTAACCAAAACTATACTAAAAACATCAATGAATTTAGAGAATTACAAAAATCGTTGGTTTCAATTTTACACAAGATGGCTGCCAAATACAACCATTCATTATCCCAATGTTGTAGAGATATTATTTATGAAATCCAAGAAAAATTTAAGTCTTCTCATTCCGTCCAGATCAGTGACTTGATTTTCTTTAGCATTGTTGGTATGATTTTCTCCACATCTGATCAATACCATCTAGTTGTCACACCTTCTACAATTTTGATGAGTGAGATATTAGAACAATTAAAATTTAACAGCATCGATAGACTGATGTACGGGAGTGTATTATGTCGCATACTATTGAAGTACCAAAGACTTTCAAAGAGATACTTCCCTGAAATGTTATATTTCTACGAGAAAGCATTAGTTACACTGTTGAATGATGATGGTTTAGCTTTCAACGATGCCATCAAGAGTATTAGAAGAGACAGTTATTCACTTGCAATTGGGAAAGATGCCGACTTTACCGGATTTGAAAACAGAACTATCCACTTGCATGAAATCATTAATTTAAGCAACAACTCTGGTTCTGCCGACGACAATATTGAACACAAAAAGATGTTATTGTTAAATAACATCTTCAAGTTAGTTGACGACAGCGTCACCGTGATCTGGAAGAGTTTACCTAGTTTTAACGAAATCACCCAATCGATCCATTCGATTGTGGAGCTATACAAGCAGAATGTCCCTTCATTAGAAGCCAGATGCGAGACGTTGTTGAACCAGATGGATAGGGTGAAGAACAACAACAAGCAGATCCCCTTGACTTTGCAAAACCACAAGCCAGTCTCGATCCCATCCAGAACGCCTAAATTTGAAGAGAACTATAACCCAGAAAAGAAATCGTACGACCCTGACAGAACTAGACAGGAGATCAACAAGGTCAAGGCTCAATTGAAGAAGGAGCGTAAGTTTACTATGAAGGAGATCCGTAAGGACTCACGCTTCGAGGCCAGACAAAGAATCGAGAAACAAAAGAAAGAAAGCGACGAGTACCGCAGCAAGATGTCGCACATCATCAACACCATCAATACTGAGGAAGGTGCTGAAAAGAATAAATATGAGAGGGAGAAGAGACTCCGTGGCTCGAAGTGATTTATATAGATATAGCGAACTGTCCTTTTATATGCTTCATAAGAAATACATAAGACTTATATCCTCGAACTGTGACGCCGTTGTGTGTGCCGCCGTTGTCATAGGGGGACCTCGCGCCGGACATGCAGATGCGACGGCGCACGGAGTGGCTGCAGAGAAAACGGAAAAAGATAGCGAGCGCATCCACATTATCCTGCGCTGGAGATATTTCCGCGGAACGGAAAAACCTTGCAACGAGATCTCTGTGCAACGCCGTGGCCCAGATCCCCTGCTGCCCGCCCTGCCGTCCCAGGCGTACATAAGTGTCCGAATCATTGCAGTGTATGTGACAGAACTAAGCGTCTATGACACTTAGAGTTCAGGACTATTTGATCACTTACTGCTTGGAAAGCAGGTTTTAGAACAATCTTCCAGATGATAGATGAGAATTTTTCACTGCAATGTAACTGGCTATGTGATAAACACAGATGTACAATAAGGATCTAAAGATCTTAGGAGAATGAATGAACACATTACATGTTCACTCAAGTATGAGACAACTTGTATAGTAAGAGGACATCTAACTCTATATAGAACTGTTTAAATAGACTAATAAAAGACGAATCGATTATTTAACTATTACGAAGATGGACTACTCGAAAGCAACTAAAGTGACTAATGGCACTAACTTAGACGTGGGTTCTAACCAACATAAGATTGCTTCTGCACAATAAACGACATTTCGGAACCCAAGCTGCGTTGCCCACTGTCTCTCTCATCGCATCTCATCTCACGCTTCCACATTCCTCATCCTCCCCAACGCCCTCCTCCCACGGCCGTTTCTGCGCCGATTCGAACCAGAAAAAAGAAACCGCGGCAGGCGCCGGTTACTGATCACCGCCGTTGCAGTGGTAGCGCGTCGCCGCTGAGATAAGCATGTGCAGAAAAAGGAAAAAGGTGAAAATATCGATATCGAAATTACGTTCGATCCAGAACTAACGATAACTCACCAGCAGTTAGCAATGGCAATGGAGATAGAGTCATACTTCGACGGTTAAGAAAAATCAAAATTTTTTTTCTTGTTTTGCAATTAATATAAATAGAACAATGAAACGGTCGGTTCTTCTTTAAACACATTTTCTCAGACGTTGGCTTTGGTTAATTGGCGGTTTCATTGTTTTGCTCATTCGTTTGTCCAAAGACAAAATTAAGCAAAAATCGCACACTCCCAAGAGGTAAAACGGATTTTAATTTAGAACCTTTTTTTCCCTTTCTTTCTGGTAGCTGGGATCTAGGATTAGAACTTCATATATTTCACAAGTAATGGTAGGTTGGCAAAACTACAGAATAAGTTCGTTTTTAGGCAATAAAAAAGGTCATAGCAACAACAGTAATGAAAACTCCGGCCGTGGTAGCAATTCACACGATGACAATGCGCCACATACCACTGTCAATGATGCCATTCAAGATGATATGGAATTGGATTATTTGGAAGGCATGGGAAGCAATAGTTCCTATAATATAGCAGGAGCTGTTAATTTAGATGCCGTAGGTGACTCTAGCGGTACTGATAACCACAATGGGTTGTCGATGGCTTCTGATGCTTCAAATAAATTACATCCAAAACATTTCTTGACTCATCATGATAGTACCAACAATATGAAGCTAGTCAATGGTAGCATGTTCGAAGGAACAAAAATACTAGACATCGAATCTAATTCAGAATCAGATGCAACTGATGAAGCATGGATCATTGAGAAAAATAATGACATTCCGGATGGAGGTTTTGATGCTTGGCTTGTTGTGTTTGGTTCATTCTTGGGGTTGGTTCCAGTTTATGGTCTTTTCAACTCTTTAGGGGCTTTGGAATCGTATATCAACAAGAATCAATTGGTTAATGAGGAGTTATCCACCACATCTTGGATTTTTTCCATTTTTTTGGCTGTCAGTTGTTTTAGTACTATCTTAACGGGAGGTTACTTTGATAGAAATGGTTCTGTTGTACCATATATTAGTGGCACTATTTTATTTTTAAGTGGTTTGATTGCAACTGCAAATTGTACAAAAGTATGGCATTTCGTTTTAGCTTTCTCACTTACAACTGCATTAGGTTCAGGTATGTTGATAACACCTTTAGTGGGTTGTGTGGCTACTTGGTTTCTGAAAAAAAGAGGTATTGCCTCGTGTCTTGCCACAATCGGGGGCTCAGTAGGCGGTGTTATCTTTCCAATCATGTTAAGAAAATTATATGTTGAAGTTGGTTTCATATGGGCTATTAGAATCTTTGCATTAGTTTGCGGTGCTTGCTTAACTGCTTCTGCATTTTTGGCTAAGGAAAGGGGCAAAGAAGATGCTGAACCATTTAATAGTAGGAAAGAAATGATTTCATGGTATTTAACTTCCTCATTAAATTGGAGATATTTCTTAGAACCGAAATTTTTATTTACTGCACTGGCAAGTGCTCTAGCGGAAAGTTCTTTGACTGCATCGTCAACATATCTAACATCATATTCAATCTTTAAAGGAAACTCAGAAAACACAGCTTATACAATGTCAGCTGTTTTAAATGCTGTTGGTATACTTGGGCGTTATATCCCCGGATATTTGGCAGACAAGTATGTAGGAAGATTCAATATCGCAGTAATTACCATTACTGCGTCTGCATTAGTAAATTTGATTATTTGGTTACCATTTGGCGGTCACTCCAATGCACTTTGGGCTTATATTATTATATATGGATTTTTTTCAGGATCTGTCTTATCACTAGCACCCCCATGTGTTGGTCAAATTTCATTAACAAATGACTTTGGTAAAAGATTCTCTACTGTTTTCTTTACCGAGGGTTTGGTGACAATTCCTATCATACCAATTTGTGGTGCCATTATTGGTCAAGCTACGGACAAATCATACAACAATTTCATTATTTTTACTTCAATGCTGATGCTTGCTGCCGCAGCATTATATTTTATGGCAAGATATTCAGTTGTTGGTTTCAAATTTATTAAATTTTGATACAGCATCAAAAACTCTCATCTTATCACCTATTTAACTCCTGCATTGAAGTTGTCTTTTAACATATGCTATAAATTACGCTAAGACGTACTATCGTCACATATCAAATAGTGAAATATGGCACTCTACACAAGTAATCTTAATCACTTTCGTTATAATATTTTTAAATTTATAACTATACTACTAATAAATATTTCATAAACAATTAAGTTTTCCTTAAAGAGCAAATTTGCATTTACATCAACTATTTATATTAGTTGTTTTATAGTAGTCTTTGACCATTTTTAGAATTCCTTCATTTTTCATATTTTCATCTGCTTCAGAGTTTAACATATAAGACTGTGCAAGATTAGGATTTGTAAGGACTTCAGAATTAATAAAGGATTCAGTGAGTGGTACTCTTTTCGAAAAACTAGATTTTCTCCTTACATTATTGTTATTTCGATTGGGTCCTGAAAAGCTTGTAGGATTTCTTACCGCATGCTTACCAATTCTAAACAATTCTGGTCTTTGTCCTGGGGAAAATTGTTTCTTCCAAGAATAATTTGTATTGTACTGCACCCTGTCTTCGTTTTTTGTCTCATCAAAAACTCTATGCGAAATCTGATGTTTTCCTAATAAGTTTTCTGAATTTTCATAGTCATTCAAAAAGTACATATAAGATTGCATCATTTTATTGATACCATTAACTTCATCGTTATCGCTGTCGCTATCCATTATTGCTTCTTCTAAGTTATCAAAAATTGGAACTGAATTTTTATTGATTGCAGTATCTCTCACATGTCTTGAATTTGTATTAATATTATTTGTATCTTGTTGACTTTCATTGGCTTGATTTTCAAATTGTTTAATGTCAAATGATGCATATTTGCAGACATAGCCCAATCCATCAATATAAATTGCTGAGCTGGATATGAATTCTATAATTTTTTGGGAACATTTAGGTAAAGAAAACCACAATACAAAGGGAGTTAATATCAAACTTGTTAATTCTCTCAACAATATAATAATCCTGAGATTATATAGTTTACAAAATTCATTCTTGACTCCTTCAGTATGATATTTACCTTCCCATTCTTCTGGCAAATAGTGTGTGTATAAAGATAATTCTTTAATCGTTTCCTCTGGGTCAAATACATTGTATTCCTCAGATATCGAATTTTTACATATTGTCCATATAGCACCAAAAATAGTTATGTAAAAGATTGCCGTTCTATCTTTAGTAATTTCAACATTTAGAAAATGTTCTGAATCAAAGAGAGTTAAGCAAACTAAGATTGTAACAAATGTACCAGATACAAATGACACAAAATTGAAGATTATGTCCAATGTCTCTTTTGGGAACTGATTAATGTACTTGTCTGCAAGTTTGGTACTTAATCCCAAACGCTTTTCGAAAACATGATATAATTCATTAAATTCCCTAAATTTCCATTCTGCTATGGGAGTGTACTGTCTTACTCCCAACCTTGCTGGTGAATTTTTAAGTTCATTAAAATATTTGAAAAAATATAGTAACAAGAAATAAGTTACTAGAAACGGTGATAAAATAATATTCAATACACCAGCAAGCATAAACCTCTTCTTCAATTCCTCAGTCAGGTATGCCTGTTGAGAAGATTTCAAAAATTGTTGTTTCAGAAAACCTTCTTCATTAAATGCAAATCCTATAACACATAGATTAATATTCCACTCTAGAGTTTTGGTTAAAATATTAGTTCTAAACATAGGAATAGGCAATGACAAATCAAGTATATTTTGGTTGTATAGGGCAATTAAAAAATTATCCTTTCTCATTATTCTATTTGCTACAATTAGAGGATCTAATTTATTTTTAGCCTTAACTTCAACGACATTTGCTGTCAATGCATTCTGATCTTTTAAATACATAATTTGTTGAATGATATTCTTCCATGGGATTGTTTGTAGTTCCTTATCGGGTATATCTAATAAATATGTGTAGAAATTATGTATATCTGATAAATTCTGGATATCAAAATAAAATTGGATTAATTTTAAAATGACAAACACATAAAATATCCACAGCAGAAGTTTAGGAAAACCTGTAATATTCTTAGAATAACATTGTTCTATAATTACTCCCGAAAATGTTGTACTTTCATGAAATTTTGGGTAATTTATACAAAATGTCATAAAGGTTGAGATATAAACCACAAATATTAAAGTAAGTAAATTTAAAAGTTTTTTTATTGCAATACAATAATACCCATTGTCCAAATAGTATTTATATATATCTTGAAGAAACATATCTAAATTCTGAACATTTGCCCATTTCCATAATGAAATTTCCTTCGGACTTAGTGTATTAATTTTATGTTGTGGAGTATTATTCAGTATCTTTATATTTTTACCAAAATTTGGTCTTCTGATCGGAAATTTTGTTGCTAAATCCTCGCCCCATAGTGAATTAAGCTTTGTCCCTCTTTTGTCATTTAGACGACTCTCATGCATTTGATTTTCAGTTTTATTTGATGCTGTAAATAAATTTGTTTTTTTTTTAGAATTGTTCATTGACTTCATGTTAGGTAATAAGTTTTTAAACAATACTGACGATTGACTATTTTTATGTTCTTTATTAGTTCGTTTAGGAGCTTTGGCAAACAGGAACTCTTCTTCATCTCCATAATAATCTGAAGCATCATCTTCAGACTCTATGACCATATTATTTTGATTCAAGCTCTGATTATGCGATAAAGATACTTCCTTAGCTCTCATTGCAGCCGATGCATTGGATGCTTTTCGTCCGCTTCCATCAGGATGTTTTGTATATGTTCTATCAGTTGGGATATATGAATTATTTTTATTTTTATTATCTTTAGCAAGATGAATATTATCATCTGTAATATTAGCCTCACTGCTATTTAAATTATCACTTTCATCACTAGAGGCTTGACCTCGTTTATACATAAATTCATATCTGTTAACATTCGAGTTTGAATTTGTGAAATTATTGTTACCTCCCCAAGCTGAAACACTGTTACCTGGTGGATTTCCCTTTAGCATACCATTAATATTATTATTTACATTTATATTCATATGATCTTCATATTCATCTTCCTCATCTCCTGTCGTAGTTGTACCAGGATCCGATTCCGGGATTCGCCTTTCATTATCATTTATATCAGTTGTAGTCAAAGACAATCCATCTTTGCTGTTAGAACCTATGGGAAATGAACTCATTTCACCTTCTCTAATAGAAGATGACATATCTTCTGTCTTTAAACCAAAAACTCTTGATAAAAAAACATTCCTACTTAAGTTTTCACTACCAATCCTTTCCTGATCCTGCTCTATATTTTTCTTTTTGTTAGAATCTCTGGATAGTTTATTATCCTCATTTATCGTATCCATAATTAATCTCAAATATTCACTGTCAAGCTAACTATTGTGACAATCGAATCAAAAAAGATCATAAAGAGTATTCTTTAGTAAACCTTATACTTTGCAAAATTAGTATGAAATGTTTGTAATTATATTATTTACTGTATTGAACTTATTTAAGCAAACAATTGTTTTTAGTTCTGGCGGCTAATTATTAAGTATATTTTAATATGAATAGTACCAATTAAAATATTTAGCCTCTTTAAATATCATTTTTGTATCTCTTTGAATATGTAAATTCTTGATTTTCCCTAAAAAATTGACATTAAATGATGTTACCCGAATACAAAATCGGAGACCATACATCCATAAGAGCATCATCAGAGTAAACCACCATTTTAAGTGGTACTGAACACAGCTTGAGATATCAAAACTTATATATATATATATATATATATATATATTTATAGTACTCTTAATAATGACAATAACTGCATTCTTAATAGGATTATCTATCCACTGCTCGTAAGAGTCAATGGAAATACATCCGTTCTTGATTCCTTATATTGATATAGTTTTTGTCATTGCTTATTAATTATGCCCATTGAAAGTGAATGAAATGATTCGGTCTATTGTAACAGTTATATATTTAAGATTGTATGAATTTTATGAATTGTATTATTATTAAAATATACATGCAGTGATGGATGTTACTTTATCGCTGTGTCTCCAAAATATCATAATTTTGGTGTCACAACAATCCTAGTATCAATCGATCCAATAACGTTGACATTTGGTTCTTCATCGTCCTTATTCACCATTATTAAATCTTGTAAGAAAGTGCTTTCTGCACCTCTGTGTACATTCATGACGACATTACCTATCTTCATAGATATTTTACCGGACTTGTGAATTCTAAGGGAACCAATGTTACCTGTTGGTAGTTTATCTTCCGTGGCTTTTGGGGTGACTGGGACTGGAACTAGTGGTTTTTTACCATTTGCATTTTTATTGTCAAATTTATCTGGTTTGTTTTCATTAATGACTCTTTTTTCTAATAAATCTTTAAATTTTGGTAACTTTGAAGGGAGTTGGAATAGCATATATTTTGAAGGATGATTATCAAGAGTCCCCAATTTCTTTGCAAGATATCTATAATCATCTTCTAATAACAGCGTCTCCTTTGACGACTCCACCAAATCTGACGATTGAACTTCATTAATTTCCAATTGCTCAATTTTCTTATCAAGAAGTTCTTGCCTTTTCATTATATATTTCTTTAAATCTGTTGGATTTTCGTTTACAATTGGTTTCGAGTCCTCATTTTCTAACTTTATTTTCGTTTCATAGGAAGAAGTTATCTCATTATGACTAACTGGTGCAGATGCATAATTTTGAATTTCTCTCTGAACATTGTCGATGTCCTCGTGCGCTATACGCACTGGTCTGACAGGGAACAATCTTTGAATTTTCTTTGTAATTTCTTTATCATGTTCATTTGAATCGCTTTTAACTTCTTGATCGTTCTCTTCTTCAACTTCATCGGCTTCATCATGCATGTTATTCATATCTTCCAAATCGAATTCTTTACCCAAATTGATTTTCAGTATCTTTGTGTTACTAACAGCTTCCCCGTTATCCATGTCAACATCTGACTCATCAGAAGAATTGGGATCTTGCTTGACAGACCTGGAAAGACTACATATGGAGTGAGATAATCCAGAGGGTGTCACTTTTGTGAAGCCTCTTGCTTCTTCTTTCATATCAGCGAAATTTCCAGCAGCCAACGGACCAGATGAAATAACATGAGTATTTTCCAAGTACCTAGGTACTTTACCTTTGGCCTTGGGATCAATTTTTTTATTTTGAAACTGTTTTTTCTTATTCTCTTTACTCTTACTCACATCAGCAATCTTAGCCACAGAAGCGTCTCTCTCTTCCTTTGATTTCCTGGCGACCGCCTTTGGTTTGAATTTTAAAGCTGGCTTTGGTGCACCACTCGATTTTGACAAAGTACCGTCATTCAAAGAAGGTAATCTTCCTCCACTGCTCATTTCAATATAATATTTTCCTAATAGAACCCTAAAAAAAGATCAAAATATATATAATAGAAAAAAAGAATTCCACGAACAGAAAGCCTATGATCACTTTCCTTCAGTGCAGCTGTAATAGAACTTGATTTTCACTTAGACATAACCCAAAATCAGCATATAATTACAATTATTTGTGGTTCATCAATAGTTTATTTTATACATTTTTGAAAATTTTTAGTTTTTGAAATTTCATAATTTTGATTTCGAAAAGCGATGAGATGAATTTTCAAAATTTGAAAACAAATACGAAGAAAGAGCCGCAGGGAACGTGTTTGAAAAATATTATAAGCTCATCTCAAACTCAAATAGACATGAAAATTTTCAATTTAACATATATATGTATCAATGTATAAAAGTAATGTATGTAAATGAGATACTTACAAAATAATATATTATTGTGAAGTTTGTGATCTGCGAAATATTGTTGAGTTGAGCGTCACCGAAAGATATCACAGGAATATAACTGGTTTATTACAATTGAGGATGCCAACAAGAAGAGCTAGGTCCAACAAGACTTCAGGTCCCGCTGCTGTTGAAGCCAATGAATATGGTTTGAATGAAGTAGATGATTTTGCTGACAAAAGAGAGAAAGTCATGTTTTCAGAGTCTACTTTAGCTGATAGAGCAGATAGTGATAACGATGAAGACTTAGATATTTTGGAAGAGGAAGAAGAGGTTATGTCGGTCTCTGGTGAATCTGATGATGAAGAAGAAATTCTGGATGGTCCTGATGCCTATAGAAAGGTATTTGGTAGAAATCTGGATCTTGGCAAAGGTTCGGATGAAGAAGGAGATGCTGATTTGGTTGATGATGAAAACGCATGGGGTTCCACTAAGAATGAATACTATGGTGCTGATGATTTAGATGATATCGAGACTGCAAAAGAAATTGAAAAAGAAGCATTACGTCAACAGAAGAAACATTTGGAAGATTTGAATATGAATGATTATTTAGACGATGCTATCGAAGAAGATTGGTCTGCAGATGCTAAAAAATTCGATCTTGGAGAATTTAAGAATGTAACAAACCAAGATTCTACTGTTAAAGAAGGTGTTACTATTAACGATTTAATCAATATGGATAAAGATAGTAAGAAAGACTACCTGAAAGTAATGTTCCCGGAGTTTCTTCCTTTAACAAAAGAATTATTACAATTATCTCCGGTTTTGAAAACTCTACAAACTAAAGAGCACACCGAATTTCTTAAATTGAAAGTTATTGCTCTGTCCAGTTATTTGGGTACCATTTCTTCATATATGAGCGTCTTACTACATGAACTTAATAATAATGAAGATTTTGTAAATATGAAAGATCATCCAGTCATGGAAGCTATTTTGACTTCTAAAGAGATATGGAGACAAGCATCTGAACTACCGGATGATTTAGAAAAGCAATATGGAGATTCCGACAGTGAACTGGAAACTAACTATGATAAAGTTACAAAAACCATTTCAGGGGATGATGATAATGATGAAATAGGTAATGAAGAAGGCGAAGAGCAAATTTCCAATGATGACGAGGACGACGAAGAAGAAGAAGAAGAGGATAACGAAGAAGATGTTGATATCGATGATTTCGAAGAATATGTCACTCAATCTCGTATTTTAAAGAAGAAAGATTCGAAATCTAAGTCAGTCAAGGATACGGATGATTTCGTAGAATCCGAACTAGCTGATGTTGACGCACAAGAAAAACAAGCTAGAAAGAAAACTTTAAGGTTCTATACTTCTAAAATTGATAATAACGAAAACAAGAAGTTTGATAAATTTACAGGTGATGATGATATTCCATATAGAGAAAGATTATTTGAAAGACAACAAAGATTAATAGAGGAAGCACGTAAACGTGGTTTACACGATAAAAACGGAGCTGCGTTGGATGGTAAAGATTATGATTCAGAAGATGAGGCTACCTCTAAATCGATCAACAAAAGTGGAGAGAAAGAATATTACAACCAAATACAAGCAACAAGACTGGATAAGAAGAACTCTAGAATACAAGCCCATAAAGCTGCTGTGAAGGCTTCAAGAGAAGGTAAGTTAGCAGAATTAGCTGAAAGCATTGACAAAGATGGTAAGCGTGCAGTTAATTACCAAATTATGAAGAATAAGGGTCTAACACCAAAGAGAAACAAGGATAACAGAAATTCACGTGTAAAGAAGAGAAAGAAGTACGAGAAGGCTCAAAAGAAATTGAAATCTGTGCGTGCAGTATATTCTGGTGGTTTATCTGGTGCTTATGAAGGTGAGAAGACCGGTATTAAGAAGAACCTAACAAGATCTGTTAAGTTCAAAAATTAGAATAAACTCCTTATTTTGCATTAAATATTATCCATTATATAGTATCCTGTTTTAGGATTTTAATAAATTTCATTAATTACTTACTCTTATTAAAACAAATAATAATTTTGTAAAATGAAACTCTATTGTTATATTATTATTTGGAAAAGCGTATAATGGTATTGGAATTAAGTTATTAAATAATAAGTTATTAAAAGTAAGTTATTATAAATAAGTTTATTAAATATTAAATATTAGAGCTTATCAATGAAGCCAGTTTAGTTTTTAGCTCGTCACTCGAGGAAGTTGATTCAAGGTCAATATCCCATGAAAGGAATCGTTTTAATATACTTTGATTATTGTCAAAAGTAATTTCATCTTGTTTGGAAATTGATGAGAAAAGTTCCATGATATCATTTCCATTTTCTGTATGTCTCTTAAGAAAAGTTGCTCGTTCTATTATTTCTTCTGCAATGCCACATATCGAAGCACAATATATCCCAAATGAATTATTACATATACCTTCCTTAATTCTGTAAAGAAACGTTATACCTCTATTTTCTTTATCCATGTTTTCATTGAGCTTATCAATTTTATCAGAATTTAATATAATCTCTGTTGTATAAAATTTCAAACCTTCAGAATTTGGTGATATAATGCCTTCTTTAAACAATTCATGGTAATGTGAACAACAAATGACTCGAGGACAATCGGGTCGATTTTTGAGATAAGATAATATACCACCAAAGAGAGATGGGCCTTCAATAACGCCAGTTCCTTTACCAAACTCATCCATTAATATAAGGCTACGTTCAGTCATTACTGATAAATTCTTCATCATTTGGATGTTATCTAGCTCAAAGGAACTGTGGTTGTTTGAAATGGACTCCTTAGTTTCGATATTTGACAAAATCATATCCACAATTCCAATTCTTGCAGATTCTGCTGGTACAAAGCATCCGATATGTGCAAGATAAACGATCAACCCGACCTGTGACATAAATACTGATTTCCCTGAAGCATTTGCTCCCGTAACTATGGCAAGGCGCTTCGCATTCTCATCTATCCATGAACCATTGTTGGCGTCACAATTTTCTATATTTAATAAAGTTCCTCCTTCCAAAAGAAAATCATTTGCAATATAATGTGGTAGTATCGTTTCAAATAATGGATGTCTGCCTTTTTTTATTATTAAGTCATTACTATTGGTTACTAATGTGGGCTTAACGTAATTCAGTTCATCACTTACAACAGCCAAAGAAAGATAAACATCAATCTTCGTTATGATAGAACCAAATGTGATAAGCAAATCATGTTTAGTTGTAACATATTGTTGTAATTTTAATAGTATATCCAATTTCAGATCTTCTATTTGACAATATATATCTCCAATTTCATTATCAAGTGTATTGGTTTGTTCATTTTTAAAATAACAATTTGTTTCTGTCTGAAATATTTGCTCCCATGATGAAGTAATTTTCTGGATAAGTGGTGAAATATCATTTAAATCTATCGTAATTAGAAATCCAATCTGGGGTATATATACAGCGTTGAAGTAAGTTTTGCTCTGGGAAAATTCGACTTCAAAATTGTTTTGAACATGTTCTTCCACTTCCATTACGATGGAACTTAGTATATCTTCTAAATTGTTATACGTTTCTCGTAAAGAGTCAAATTCGGGAAATAACCCTTCTCTGATATAAATGTCATCAATATCTTTAGATTCATCAAAATCAATAACGTTGCATATATATGCTGACAATTCTGTCAATTCATCGGTTATATCGAAGTCAGATAACTGTTTGAGGTCTTCATCAATTTCTAAATTTAGATAATCCAGTTCACATAACTCTTTATACAGTATGATACCATATTGGAAATTTTCATTTAACTTTCTCCAATTATATATCGTCAATGAACCGGATTTTAATTTTAAAAGGATATTATTCATGTCACTATATTTTTTAAATGTCATTTGTAAACCGTCAAAGACCGAATTGTTTTCAGTTGATAAAAGTATGTCCAAAAAGTTATAGCGCTTTTCTAGGACTTCTGAACTACATGATGGGGATAGAATCCAAGATCTTAGCATTGTTTTAGAACTTTTCAGATGCGTACGATCTAGTAATTCTAATAAACTAAAATAGCCTTTAGTTACCAAGTTATCTGACCCAAATTTACGTATACTTGGCAAAATACGCAAAGAATGAATTGTGTTTTCATCAACTAAAACTCGATCATTCAATGAAATGTATTTCAAAAATTTTAATTGAATATTAAATTGATTGTTACTGTTTTTAATATTTTTTGAGCTAGTCATGTTAAATGATATAGAGTCATTTGCAGTTGCGTTTATTTCGTTACTTTCATTATTATACTCAATCCAACTTTTAATGCAATTTTGAATCAACTCATTATTCTTATTTTTATCATTGATAATTGAATAAAATATCTTATCACTAACATTATCCAAAATTTTAATATTCCCAAGATTATCGTTCTCCTTAATAGGTGCAAACGATCTGATCTCAATGTTTAAATGCTTCTCTTTAAACTTCTTAACCAGTACATCATAACAAATTTCATCAAATCTTGATGATATAATTATTGTTTCTGGATTAAACTGGATCAGTATATTCTCAATTAACAAATTTATGTCTTTGGTAAACTTATTATTATCAAATTGTAACGACGGGTCTTCTTCGTCATCATTAATTTCCGTTAGTAATTCGATATTTTTGGTCAACTCCATATCCTGAGGTAATATATGTAACAAACATAAATTTTTTTCATAAACTAGACACCCAAATTTTGTCTTTGAGTAATCCATAAACAATTGTATTTTATCATAATTATTTTTATTTTCAGTAACGTTATCTACCTCAAAACAGTCGTCATTTTCTTGTACACTAGGAAGGGTTTCAATCATTATCAATATTCTGAAAAAATTGAACACACAGTCTTGTTCGTTGATGAAACCTTGTTCACTCTTTACTTATATCAATATTTTATATATGGTCTTTTTATAGTTTATATTACCATCCTGTTGTAGCTATATTTTTAGCCGCTGAAAGATGGAAGAGCGCCTGTAATTTAAAAATCAGAATATACATAATAAAGTTAATAAGGATTAGCATAACGATATCTATCAACTTATCAGTTCCATTGAGAAAAAAGTTACATTACTAAAACTAACATTATATAGATATATAAATATAGTGTGGTAGATCTATCGAATCTAACTAATATGCATCAGGTTCCTCTTGATCTGATAGTTTTTCTTCTGCTAAGTTGATCCACTTGTCAACTGTTGTGGAGACTCTACTATATTTTTTTTGAGAGTATTTTGTCCAAATTGCTTCACAATTTGATTTTGCATCTTTACAGATCTCTAAAATATTTGTTGCAAGCGGGAATACTTGCTCTTGTGTATATCCAGAATAATATACATGCTCTAATGACCAAGTAATGAAACCCAAAATAATTTTACTTAGATAATATGCACCTGCAGCTAACCAACTAGGGTTAGCTCCTATGAGTTTCGGATCCATTAGTGTCAACTCCAATATATATTTAGCTAAAGTTCTTATTTCAAAGCAGTAGTTGTCAGCTTTGCTGATTCTTCTTAAAAACGATAATGGACCAGGCCAGCCTATCTCAAAGTCTAAAGTATTTATCATGTACATTTCAGCTTCTAAGACTTCATCTCCGGTGTAAGCTTTATCCAACATGTAAACCAAATCATTTAATGTTGGACAATTTATCTCTTCATATTTTGCAGCGATAAATAAAGCAGTTATACCTACTAATTGAAACTTATTTAATTTGCATTCCTTTTTTGATAGGAATCTATCGATTAAATTTATTGTTAAAAATAGAGTTTCTGGTAATAACTTAAATCTTTGATGCACATTTATGATCCAGTCAATCAAGATACTTCTGTATGACCATTTTAATTCCTTTTGATTCCGTATATAGTAAGGATCTGGAGATAATTTCATGGCAAGTTCATTTATGTACTTGAAAATGTCATCAGAGTATTCAACCACCATCACAACGTCATAAGTATCTTGGTCCTGTAAATCTGGAAACGGTTTATGACATTTTTTATATGCAGAATCTAATAAATCTTGTATTTCCGAATTATATATTGGTCTCAATGGATCATTACATTGGAAAGAAAGATCATTCTCACTAGTAATGCTTCTTTGATCAATTTGATCAATTTCATATGAATCAATATCATTGGAATGTTTCAACTCATTGTAAGGATCGTTTACTAATTCTTCATATAAATCACCTTTGCTACTACTCGATAAAGATTCTGATAATATGCCAGTGTGAGTATGTTTACCTATATTTCTCTTATCAATATCAATATATTTATCCGAGCCAGCAGATAGTATATCGAAATCTATATCACGGTCATCTTCTTTCCACTTTACAAATGCATTTATATTTTCGTCATCATTCTCCTTAGTGACTCCAAGATTATATTCATTGCCAACATAGCTTGTTTGTTTACTTTTAGAGAGAGTCTGCTTACCACTTGTAATATTATGGTCATGGCTAATATAATGAACCTTATTTGAGACATCACTCAAAGGAACTCTCTTAAAATTACCATCGTTAGATTGCACGGTGCTATTATTGTGATACCCCATTATGCTATGAATTGTTGGTATATCTCCAAAACTAACGAAAAGACAAAAAAAACAAAATTTCTAAGGCAAATACTTTAGAACTTGATGTGTCTATGTATCTAGAAACCTTAATAAATGTCGATTGCTCGTTGAGATATCAGATCTTGCAATGTAAGGAATAATTTGATCTGCAATTGACCTCTATTGGAAATCGCAGGAATGCTATTGTATGTAGATATATCTAGGTGTCCTAGTTTGATATCTAACAAAGATTCGTAAGTTATTTGAAACACAAGTTTCCAAAACCGTCCCAACAACCTTTTAAGTAATGTAACTGAGTTTAAAACACAAACAATAATGAAAACATATTTTGAGAATCATTATTATTATTATTATTCTTTGATCTGGTCTTGTTCATTGTGTATCATAAATAAACAATAAAGTAGGGTTACAAAATTTTACCGCTTAAAAATTAAATTTGTGGTTAGGGTTGCTTTTGTGGTCAGTAGGGCTTCATAAACCCTATTTCAAACATCAGAATTTGATGATTCGATTTCGAATTCAACACATCCATAAAATGGAAGTGGTAGTAAAGTTTGTTAAAATAACAGTTAATTGAGTGACTGAAATGGTTCAAGTTGATAGAATTGAATGCAAGTGAGTGATAGAACACCGTCATTGTTTTGTTCATTTTTTTGCCTGCTTTTCTACTGCCTTTAAAGGAACTTTTTGGTCAAATCTATCGATGCGTATTTTTACTTGTGCATTGAGAGGTTTACATACACAGAGCCGAGTTCCTCCAAGGTCTCTGCTTATCAAACAAGCTATACGATTGGGTAAGATTAAGCACCCTTCTAATGACCAATTAATTTCAGATTCGTTAAAAGATTTGAAAGCTATGTTTCAACCCAGTGCATCTACACAAGATGATGAAGACTTAGATATTATTAGAAAACAAAATAACGTCATAGTGAATGTTAATAATGGCAAATATACGAAACTCATGGTCAGTAAATTGGGACTAGTTGAAAAAGATATGAAATTTGAGGATGCATCAATACTAATCAACAATTTCAAAAAATTATCTTGGGATGAGTTACAATTTATAATTGATGCCACTGAATATCAATACCCAAATGACACCAATTGGAATAAATTGCCGGTTTTCATCAAACAACTTCAATATTACATAGGGTATGGTTCATATGGCCCCAGAGAAAGTATACCTTTTGCTCATTCTAATGGCATTCCCATGGATTTTACTTACAATCATAGTTCAAGAATGATTCAAGATAAACACCAGGTCATTAAAAGGTTGTCCAGTGAGAGGTTGACAAATATCAATTCCATCTACAAAAATGAATCATTGGATTATTTCACAAAATATGTGGTTATTTTTTCGTAATGGTAATGGCCACTTGTGAATTAAATGACTATATTAAAAAGAAGGACAATGATAAGGTGACTATTCCATATTGGGAAAAATGAATCACTGGTAATCATGCAGCTTTGTCCTATTCGAATGTTTATTCTTAAGCAAAGACCATTGCAAAAGTAATATGTCATCAACTTCCCATGTACATACATTATTTAAATACTATTCGATAAATCTCAAGCAGAAATATAATCAGAATTTAATATATATATTCAAACAAAGTAATATGTTGTTAATCTTTTGACTAGATATAAATACTAATTTTAAATATAAATGTTAATTAAATATAAAAATTAATGTAATGGCAGATTATGTGAGAATATTATGCAATTTAGTAATCAACTTAATTAAAGTTTCGAAAGTTAACGAAAGGCCATGTTTTTAGTTGTTTTTGGGTTTTTTAACAACGTTGGTGTGTTCACATAAAAAAAGTCGATTCTAAGAAACCTTAACAAGCCAATACTGGCATGGAAAGGATAATTTTATCAACCGGAACATCATTCGTTATCATCATCTTCATCATCATCATCGTCGTCGTCCATATCTTCTAAATCATCTTCCCACGATTTTTCTACAGTCTCCTGTACTTTTTTTATGTATTGAGACTTGTGGTCTTTAAATAAAGTTGCTGCCTCAACATTTGCAGGTGACGCTGGATTTGGATCATTGAACAAACTTTGGATAGAAGTCAGTATCGAAGCGACATCGTATGTCGGAGTCCACCTGTTCTGTAAGATATCCAAACATATTTCACCATTTGCATAAACATTAGGATGGAACATTTCACTAATAAATTTAACGTGAGGTGGCTTGTTAGGGTATTCTTCGTCAAATTCTAGCAATAATCTAAATGTTCCATCTTCATATGGGGTATCGGAAGGACCGATTATCATAGCATTCCAAATCATTACGTTATCAGGCAATGGAGATCCCGAAACTCCAGGTGGAGCATCCTCCTTCATTCTTTTAAAATCTCTCATAAGTCTTCTCCTAGCTGGTGTCGACATATTATAACAGTATTGTTATTGGTATATTCAAGAATATCAGGTAACCTTAATTGTTCACAGAGAAAAGTAAAAAAATGTGATTCACTGGGGGGAGGAGATTGTGAAATATAGATAAGAATTGATATCAATAAAATTCACTAACCTAAGCACAAATTCCTTGGATTATATATCAGTTTACATATGATCAAGATACTATATATATCAACGTTTATCAGTTACATTTGTTTATTAATATATTGTAAATTATAAATACACTTGTATTATTTTTTGAAATGAAATGTTTCTTGAGCTTTCCCGCGCTTTAACTTCATTTCACATAGTATTAAGCTATTGAGAAGGACAAATGTTACTAAGAACTATGAGAAATCAATAGCCTCCTGAGATTAAATAAGTTGATGTTTAACTTTGTTCATCTTCAAATGAGTGTTTTAATACATCCTGTACTTGATAATTTTTGAACGGTGAATTCGAATAACTATAATATTCCATGGGCTTAGAAGATGACGGCTGCATTTAAAAAAAGAATATATAAATACGTTTATTTGTTTATATAGGGTTGTATTCACAAGGTATCCTATACTTTATCTAATTGTAATTTTTTTGTGTTTTTCATTAAATTCCCTAGCTTGAGAACGGTATCTGTACCATGACCTGGAATGGAGTGTAATGTGATATCACCATTCCAATATTCTGCGTACACTTTGCATGTAGCTAAACCTATTCCTAGTTTATGACGGAATGGTCTTTCCAATAAACCTTTTAGGGGTTTTTCAAATTTGAAGATGCCCTTTGACAGATTGGTGTCACTCATTGACTGTAAAGAAGTGTGTCGATATAGATCTTTGGCCGATTTTATATTTTTATTTTTTGAGGATTTACTCTGGTATATGTAATCATAAATGGAGACAGTCTGTAACCCTGGAAGTCTATGGAAATTTTCTAATGATTTCGCTGTCATTTCTTTATTCTTACCAAATGACCATATACTTTGATCATCGTAATCTAATCCACCCGCTTTATCTGAAATACGGAATAAATATGATTCTTCATTTTTTATTATGGTTACTTTTATTTCATTAGGTTTATCCAGACCCATTCTGATATATTCCTTAATTGTAGCTTCATATGTATTTCTTAATATCTCACTTAATATATATTTGAGATGGGCTGGTAAGAAATAAAATTTAAGGTCTCTATGTCCTTCGATGATAAATTCCGGCATCGGCATGCTATCAAAATACATTGTCCTCACTGCATGTTCACAAGAGTTCTTAGCGGCTATTAAGAAATCGTATGCAGAACATTCCTGGAATATATCCCCCAAAACCAGGGCATTTTTCTTTTTCCCACTAGCAAAGTTTGTTGTTAAACCAATGTGCTCTTCAACAATCAATCTCCTTGATATACGAGCCCGTATTAGTTGCGAAAGCAACTCATCCATCTTATCCTTGGGATATAAGTCTAATATTATGCATTCTAGGGCACCCATAATCATATGAGGTAAATTCAAAGAATTAAAATCTTGCAAAATTAATGATAAAAATTCTGTAAACTTATGATTATCTTCCAGTGTACGTATAGCGGGAAACTTTCTAAACCTTTCAAAAATATTATAATACGACTCATAAACCTGTTGAAAGTGGAAATTATTTGTAACAGCAAATGGTAACTGTTGTAACTTATATATCTGATGGGCAATTCTTATACATAGTTCCTCCTTGACGAAAATCCCTGAATTTATAATTTTTTGTTTGGTCAATGTTGTTGAATCATCATAATATTGTGCCAATTGCATCAACGACATTGCATGTGGAGCCTTCTTTAAGTAATCATTTAGTAAGATTGTCCTATTATGGTAGTAATGTTGTTGATTGACATGTTTCGATCTAGGTTGATAAGCACCCATTGTACTTTCGATATATCGTACTAACTCCTCATTGATTGGTTTAATAGGCGAATACTTAGTGAAATCAGGAATTTGGGAAACATTTGGAGTTCGAATTGAATGTGAGCATCGTATACTAATCCTATGACAATTTTTCAATTTAAAGCCATACATAATAAAATATTACTCGACAATATAATATTGTTTTTTAACAAGCGAACTGTGATATAAAGAACACTGTTGATACCTCTATGACAGTCTCAACATTACTATAGAATTATCGATTACAGAATAGATGATAACTTTAGTTTCTTATATAGGAGTTGATTAGCGTTTATTAAAACCTTTTAAAGGTACTTCTCATGCTGACTCACTTGAAAAGAACTTCTAATGCTAAGTCACGTGATAATCTAAAACTTGATATGCTCTGTAAGACCTTAAAGGTGTGATGTAGATGTATGGATAGTTTGTAAATATAGTTAACGATATATATATATCTGGACTTCTATCGATGGATGTAGTTATTAGTTTGTTTTATGGAGTTTAAATTCTTTATAATTTTGTTGTTGTTTTTTTAATTTCATTCAAATTGAAGTTATTTCACTGAAGTACTTATGAACTCCTTTAATGTTTCCATTGAAATTTTAATGAACCCAATTTCTGGAAGTTCTTCTTCAATTGGTTCGTCTTGAAATTCTTTAGTAAACTGCTCATCTATTATTATAAGCAAGTTTAAGTTCCATTGCCTTCTTAACACAATCATTAGGTTCAAAAAACTTAACAATAGGGTCAATTGCCTTTTATCTTTCTTGTCTTTTATCGTTGATTCAAATGTTATGGAGTAAAGACTATGGATTTTGGCAATGATATCGTCATCCAATTTAATTATTGGTCTTGGCGGTAATGCTGGTAATTTTTGATCTTTGTCTTCAGTTACAAAATATGATTGTACTTGGCAAATATCTTTGATCAGTAGTGTCTTTAAAATGTATAGTATAACAATCTTTGCCTCAATAAATGGGCAAGTTAGTAACGTATCCACAATAAAGTCAAATGATTCTGCTTGAGTTACAGATGCCAATATTTGGGTAATGATAAAAAGATAAATTGTTCGAACATTACTATCTGCTTCATTGCGTACTTTCATTAATAATAATTGAAGAAAAACATTTTTAATGTTTAAAGGAATTCTAGATAACTGTCTTTTAATTTCAGTTGAATTTGAACATTCCATGAAAGAATTAATAATCATGTATCTTGCAACACTTTCAACAAAGACGTTATTCATATTTTGTGAGTATATTGAACAACTTGAACAATGCAAATATAAGTAAATACTCTCTTCTAAAGAATAAGTGATAGACACTGCATCATTTTTTGAGAGCATAAACATCCCAAAATACGTTAAAATTGCAAATATTCCAGTAGAAGGATCTTTAAGGTTTGATAAATTCTTAATTTCATGTGTATATGCTAAATGATAAATCAATTCATTCAATTTAGATGCAGGTAAACTCTCAAATTCACCATTAGGTGACTCAAAATTTGTGATATCATTGTATAACTCTTTTGAATTATTTTTTATAGTCTCGAATTGATTATGTAAGTCTAATCCAAACTTGGTTGCCATATCACAGTACATTTGAACTCGGTTGTTATCGTAAGTATAATCATTGGCATCAATATTAAATTTTTTGTCGATACCACTATATATTTGCAAATCACAGCCACTTTCAGTATTACTATAAAGTAACGATATTAACATAAATTGGCCTGACAATAGAATTTTATTGCATAGTCTTATTTCTTCCTCCTTGATGTCTTTATATTCACTTTTCGATAACCCCAGATCAGTTATAAAATCCTTAGGTGGTATTTCTACATGGAAATCCGCGAGGAACTTATATATTATGGTCTCAAAGCAAACTTGCTCTTTAAGTAATGATAAATTGGTAGTCACGTATTTACGCAAAGCCTCATAAAACATTCGTAAGAATTTAGAAGGGTAGACAGTTTTAATATTTTTAAAAGATGCAGTACCTAAATTCATGATTAGAAAAAATTGAGCTAAAAATGATAATTCTGCCAGAGTATCACTTTCTTCATCAATGCCTTCAGATTTATAGAACTGTGCTGTAATGGCAGAAATATCAGAAGTCGATAGCATATCGCAAAACGCAATAAAATATTCCTTTGGATTACTATACTTGATTATTATATCAAAGGATTCATTGATTAAAAGGAATATTTCATCTTTTCTCCACTCTATAGGAACATTTTTCTTATCTTTAAACATACATAAACCAATAATTGATTTTGGAAGATCCCAACCTATTTCATAAACCACATCATGGAATCGATTCAATTGAATATTCAAAGCTTTTAAAAATAAATAAGACATCTCAGTAGTCGACGCCTCAGATTTACATATGGTCTCACAATAACTGTCGATTATTGTAACCAAGCTAATACAATCTAGCTCCTTATCATTAAACGCATTGTTCAACCTATCACAAAAACCACTACTAACAGTCATTTTGAATTGTAGTTTGTCGTTAACTAATTGATCAGTACTCACACTATATAATTCACTAGCACGATCTTAATCGATTGCTCATTTATTACATCAATTCAAATTAAATAGGAATACGTTATATAATCATGTACATATAGTAAGAGATACAAATACATTGTTTTTAAGCTTAATGATGTTTAAGATGTTTCACCTTTGCGACCTTACTACGGATTTGATAAGAGCCGCATTCATTGTAGTTGTTAACATCAAATTTAAAGTGTAAACAATAATATGGTAAATACTTCTGTAACTAAAAATAAAAAGTTTGTATATATATATATATATATATATATATATATATATATATATATATATATATACATATTTATAAGAATCGGTTTAAATTTAGATAGGTTTGTTGACTAAGTTTATTACAATACTCGATATCAATAATACTCTAAAGTCTCTGTTATAAGAAATCTGTTCTCTATTGAGATAATTGAATAATTAGTATTTTAATTAAACGAAATTTTGTACAAGCATAGCATTATGAATTCTGATAAAACTGACAATATTGATAAGTTGATCCCTGAAATGTTTGACCAAATGAGGTCAAATTTTGAGAGTAAACTGAATTCTCCAATACATAACAGGACTAAGAATAATAAATTGGTATCGACGAATATTTCAACGCAATCACTGTTAAAGGAATTGGAGGCTCTGGATAAAATTATTCCAATGATCGAAAATATTAATAAGAATCTAAAAAGCGTCTTACCATCTCATATTACTAAGATACAAGAGACGTGCAAAACCACAAATATGATACTAGATTCATGGATTAGTATACATTCTCAGGCAGGTTATATTCACCAATTAATGACCAAACAACAGTTGAATGGTGATATTGATACAAGTACTATTGAAAAGAGCAAATCTGAAGTTAATGAATTGAAGAAAGTTTACGAAGAGTTACAAAATAAGAGAGATAGTGTTGAGAATAAGAGATTTAATAGCAAAGGAACATTTTCATTGAATAAAAGGCCAAATAACATTAGAAAAGTTCAAAAGCCTTCCCCTAGAGAACTTCATCAAAACAAGCTGAGAAATGCATATAGAGAGAGGGCATCGAATATTCCAAACATTAGTTCGAGAATCACAAGACCAACAGCTAGCAGCCAAAGGAAGATGTTCAAATAAACTAATTATAATAGAAAACAGGTGTATTCTGTTTTACTGGTATTATATTAATGGTAATTTTATCCTGATCTGTGACCTTATTAAAACTTAAAGAAGCAAAGGCTGTATAACTGTTCCATATGATATTGATGTAATTAAATAAGAATTAAATTTTAATAAAACAACGATATTAACTAAAATATTTGAAAATTGTAAAATTCTTTTCATAGCTGATCCTCAGAAATTGGTTCTAGTTCAACTAGTAAGTCAGAGCTGTAAACATTGTCATGATCTTTGACGTATATCTTCTTCACCTTGCCGTCGATAGGGGATGATATAGCCATTTCCATTTTCATGGCACTTAGAATAGCAATTGTTTGGCCGCTCCTAACTATATTACCTTTCTGGACTTTTATTTCTATTATTACACCTGTCATTGGAGCTCCGATATGATAATTATTACTTGAATCTGCTTTTTTATTAACTACTTTCTTCACAGCTGCAGATTTATCAATCACTGCAACCTTTCTTAACTCACCATTCAATTCAAAGTACACCTCACGTATGCCTGTTTCTTTGTTTATGGTACCTACTGCTTGCAGTCTTGCAATTAAGTTTTTACCTTTTTCGATCGTCACCTCAATTTCCTCACCAATAGTCGGAGGTGCTAAAAAGTTTTTAGTTGGGATAACAGACAAATCACCATATTTCTCTTTGGTATTTTGAAACTCTTCGAATATCTGTGGATGCATATTATAAGATGCGACATCTTCATCTGATATATTACCATATTTGGCTTGTAATGTTTCTTTAATTTTATGTAGATCATAAGGAGGCAATTCTAAACCAGGCCTCTGATTCAATTTTCTCCTCTTATTTCTTAATGAATCTGTTCTGAAAGGTTCTGGAAATCCACCATATGGTTTTCCCATAAGACCTTCAAAGAAATCCATAACAGAACCAGGAAGACTCAATGAGCTTGCTAATCTCCTTATATCATCAGATGTTAACTTGTTGCTAACCATAAATTGTGCTAAATCACCAACTACCTTGGAGGTAGGAGTAACTTTGATTATATCACCTAATAGATAATTTGCCTCTTTATATGCTCTTTTGGTCTCTTCCCACTGATCTCCTAAACCCAATTGTTGTGATTGAAAGAACATATTGGCTAGCTGACCACCAGGAATTTCATGGTGGTACACCTCGGGATCAGGACCTTTCAAATCAACCTCGAAACATGAATATAGCAATCTCATTTCAGCCCAGTAACTATCTAATTGACTGACATGATCAACATTTATATTGGTATCAATTTCACCATCTAGTGATGCTAGTAATGCATTGATAGAACCCTGAGAAGTCAGTCCAGACATTGAATTTGATGCTACATCAACGACGTCAGCGCCAGATAAAGCACAAGCAGTCATAGAAGTCACAGCAGTACCTGCGGAGTCATGTGAATGGACATGAAGAGGTAAGTGTGGGTATTTTGCTCTTAATGAACCAATCAATAATTTTGCAGCAGCAGGTTTCATTGTACCGGCCATGTCCTTAATACCAAGAATATGTGTACCCATTCTAACCACTTGTTCGGTAATTTCTAAATAATAATCCAAGTTATATTTCTTTCCAGGCTGTAACATATCTCCGGAATAGCATATAGTGGCCTCAACAACACCACCTGCCTTCTTAACAGCATCGACACCAACTTTTAATTGTTGTATATCGTTGAGAGAATCAAAAACTCTAAAGATATCTATACCATTTGTTTTAGCACAATTAACAAAATGATTAATTGCATTATCCGGTAATGACGAATATGAAACGCCATTAGCACCTCTTAATAACATTTGGAATGGAATATTTGGCACTAATTTTCTAAGTTTTCTCAATCTATCCCAAGGATTCTCATAAAGAAATCTCATAGAGATATCGAACGTCGCACCACCCCAACACTCTAGTGCAAAAGCACCGGACAAAGCATGAGCAGTTGTTTGTGCAATTGCAACTAAATCGTATGTCCTGACTCTTGTTGCAAGTAACGATTGATGTGCGTCTCTCCATGTAGTATCCATGATTAATGTCCCTTTATAATTTCTGATCTGTCTTGCAAATTCTTCAGGACCATGAGTTAACAGAATTTGTCTCCAACCCATAGGTGGAGCTTTATTTATAACATCAATTTCTAGTCCTTTATCATCATATAATTTAGGAATCTTAGGGCTTTTTAGTAATTTAGGTAATCCAACTTGCCCTTTGATTGCTGGACCATTAACAACTAATTCTGATAAATATTGAAGAATTTTTTGAGCTCTATTTTGTGATGAAGTCATTTGGTATAATGACGGCGTATCATCAATGAAAGAGGTCCAATATGAACCTTTGATAAAAATTCGATTATTTAATAAAGTTAGTAAAAATGGTATATTTGACTTCACACCTCTGATTCTAAACTCTTTTAATGCACGTAGCATTTTTCGTCTTACTATCTCATAGGTGGAGCCTGAACAAGTACATTTAACTAACATAGAATCATAATATGGAGATATAATGGCTCCTGCAAAAGCATTACCACCATCCAATCGTACCCCATTGCCACCTGAGGATCTATAAACTTCTAATCTACCACTATCTGGTTGAAATTTGTTTGAAGGGTCTTCTGTGGTTATTCGAGCTTGTATCGAAAACCCTCTTATTGCGATTTTATCTTGGATAAGTCCCAATTGTGTTAAAGATGCTCCAGCTGTAATTTGAATTTGGGCAGCAATAATGTCAATACCTACAATTTCTTCGGTTATTGTATGCCCTACCTGAATGTAAGGGTTCATTTCAATAAAATAATATCTATTGTTTTGATCAATTAAAAACTCTACTGTTCCAGCATTTTGAAATCCTGCTGCTTTAGCTAATCTAACACTATCTGCCAATAGTGAATTTCTGATATGTGGTGATAAAATCTTTGATGGGGCTACTTCTACTATATTTTGGTGCTTTCTTTGAACTGTACAATCTCTTTCGTAAAGATGTACGACATTACCATAATTATCAGCTAATATTTGAACTTCGATATGTTTTGATTTTTCTATATATTTTTCTATGAAACAAGTCCCATTTCCAAAAGCAGCAATTGCCTCTGATCTAGCTCTTTGAAAAGCATCAGCTATATCTTCAACTTCTCTAACGATTTCCATTGCTCTACTACCGCTACCAAAAACTGCCTTGATTATTACAGGAAAGCCAATAGTTTGGGTCAACGATCTTGCTTCCTCAATTGAGTTTATTGAGTCACTGGATCCTGGAATTATTGGAATATTAGCCTTAAGTGCTAACTTTCTTAAAGATAGTTTATTATTTGCTAAATCTATATTTTCTGGAGATGGGCCAATCCATTTAATGCCAGATTTTATGATCTGTCTAGCAAATTCTGAATTTTCTGACAAAAACCCATAACCTGGATGAATGAAATCGACATCATGCTCCTTAGCAACATCTATGATCTCAGTAATAGCCATATAGGCTCCAACTGGAGTGTATTGAGCTTCTTCCCCAATAACGTAAGCCTCATCAGCTTTCAACTTATGCATTGATAATCTATCTTCATGTGAATAAATTGCAACTGTTTCCATTGACAACTCATGAGCAGATCTAAAAATTCTAATGGGTATCTCACCTCTATTAGCAACTAGCAATTTGTTTCTGCCATTGAAAAGAGAATGGTCTTCTGTGACTACATCCCCATCATCAATATTGTCATTCATTTCCAAACAAACGTATATCGATGTAAATTGTACCTTTCAACTGATCTTAGTTCCGTTTCCAATTTAAAAATAAAAGTTTTGTTGGTATAACCTGGTTGACTGGGATGATAAGTGCTGCAAAATCGATATACTTTCGGACTACTGTATGATTTGCATAACGAAGAGTATTCTTTATATATGTCCTTATATGCTACAATTTCAGATCTCATCGACCGTCGGATTAACTTACTCGACAGAAAATAATGCAGTTAAGAATGAATCAACATTGGAATTCGATGAGTAATGTCCAAAATCGATTGAATCAATCTTTAAATTATGCCATATAATGCTCAGGCAAGTGAATTTATTAGTACAATTTACTGTGAATTTACATATGTACAGATTTATAAATAATTTTAACTGCAATTGCGAACTATGTACCTTCTATGGTGGTCAGTCAACGGACAAGGGCAATGGCATTAAACTGTGGTAGTCTTCTTTGGCCTTACCTCATAAGTATAAATTCATTATTATTTTATAGCATTGTTAAGGGCCTAAACTGAATGCGGTGAGTTACCATTGAGAAGTAAATAAACTCTATCGTAAAAATGTATATTATTATTATTCTCTGTTCTTCTTATTACTGTGTTATTGTTTAGTGGCATTAACTCTCCCATTTCTCGACCATTTCATTCATCAATTGGCCTCCTTGTAATTGGAGAATTCTTGGTAGATCCTCGATACCTTCAAGTAATCCATCTTCGTTGATAGTAGCCTTTTCCATGAACCCATTGATCAACTTTAAGACAAATAGTGCATTAGGGTATACTATACATTGTGAATATGGTGGATAGCACCAATACTCTAAATATTTTAAATAGTTCTTGAACTTAGGATCTTTCCAAACTTGAATATTTCCTTTTGTATTTTTCTTGTCTGCATTCTGTTTATTTTTATTCAAAAAATTAGAGCTGATTGTCTTTTGAGTGAATAAGTAGGTGACATATTGAATATTGGCTAATGACTGGACAAATTCTAATTCAACTTCAAACCTAGTAGGTAGATCGACGTTAGTTGACATAATTATTATATTTTCTTGCAACACAAAACAGATCGAAAAAAGTGACTTGTCTTGAACCCGATCTTTGGAATGTTCCAATGGTCAATTATTTAGATGGGAATGAGATATCCAATGGTAATCAACACAAATCTTATTGACAAATGACAAAACAGTTAAATTAAATGGAATTAGCCAGATGCCAATTGAGTTGAGTTAAGAAGCATGCATTTTATAACAATAAATATCGAATACATTGCAACCTTTTATGTTCTTACTTCTATCAGATACAAAATATTTTTCAAATCACCGAAATTATAAAATCATTTCTCGTAGTTAAGGGAATGTATGGTTGATTAAAGAGAGCATCCTAATAAACAACTAAGGTTCGTTGTACAGAAACCATAGGATACCGGTACACATTACAAATATCAAGAACATTATTATATATATAAATATATATATATATCTCATAGTTCTTAGTGTGGTCTTTTATTTATTGGTCATTTGTGCTTTCAGTTTGGCGAAGATTAAGGAAAGGATTAACTTGCATAGCAAGGTCCCGATCCTTTATAAAGAGAGGTATTGATTCATATTACATTAAATTGAAGTATGATGTACGCCAATTTTAGAAGTATTATATGGTCATTGTTAGCACCATTTTTGTTTATTTTTGGATACGTGGTATATTTTGCAAGCGATACAGTTAAAACATGGGATATCAATAGAGATAGTATAATAAATTCTGTTTTTGTTAAAAGAGGTTGGTTCTGGAACTCACTGGTATTATGGTATGTCATACTCTTTACTAATATAACAATAGTAGATGAACCGAAGCGAAATAACTCCATTGAAGGGAGGAAGACAAAGACAAGAATCCATACTCTAAATATCAAAAAGTTTATCAAACGATATGTGATAGTGACGATGTGGTGGATTTTATTTACACAAGGTATTCCATTTTTTAAAATTCCACCTATTATGGACCTTTGTTTTGTTTTCACTGGAGGTTCTTGTAATTTTGAAATCTTTGATGAATCAAACGCTATTAATATTAAATTCCAAGATTCAGAATATAGGAAGCTTAAATCTTTAAAAAGAATATACAAGATACTTAAGGATTATAAGGAATCATACATTGAATCTTCGTATTTGCACCACCTACGTTGTGCGATAGATGAAAATGCTGAAGGTTGCATGGATTTTGTACCTTCTAAAGATACAAATGAATTGATAAAAAAAATACAGGACCTCGATCCGATGGTTCAGTTTATATCCTCTAAATGCAAAAGAAATGGGGGCCATTGGGTAGGTGGTCATGATCCTTCAGGGCATATATTTTTACTTACATTGATGATGATGATGATTATAGCAGAATTACCTAAAATTAATCGTATCAGAAAACAAAATATGATATATCAAAAGGACAGTAAAATTCGAAGGGTAAACATCGTTGAAAAAATAAGTAAAATTATTGGCGAAATTATTGGAACTATACCGTCTAGGAGTATTTTAAGTAATGGCTTGTTATCCACTTATGAGAAACTTTACCAATTTTTAATACTACCAATCATGCAAAATGTCAAGTTAATAATTCAGCTTATTTCATATACGATTCATTTTGCACTTTTCCAAGAACCTGCTGTGCTTCTAATAAGTCTTTTAGGCATGTGGTGCTATAGTTTTCTTATTACTATCATAGTTTTCCATACGTTTTACGAACAAGTTACAGGGTTCCTCTCTGCATATATTGTTGCTGTGATTATATATAGATTAGTTAAGTAGGATTATATATAGATTAGTTAAGTAGGATTATAATACAGAATGAATTGATAAATTTTAAATGTCGAATGCTATGTATGATCATATTTGTTTGCATCTCCATGATTTCGTAGGTAATTTTTGTAATTTTAGTGCTGTTTTCTTTAAGAATGTAAAATATAAAATGATACCAACGGAAACACAAAGTAAATTAGTTAAGTAGTAACCATCTCTTACCGTAGTGACATCCCCAGTAGAACAAAATGGTAAACCGTCATCCAATTTTAAACTATTTGAAAAGCTTACAGTTGTTGTAACTTTATCGACACACTTATAGATAGTGAACTTATTAATACACCATAAGATTAAGAATCTTGGCCAAGTACCACCGAAATTGCTTAGTGTATTCAATAATGTCATGTATGTGCCTCCAAGTAAAGGATCGGATACCCTCGTGTGAAAAGACGATATACCAACAAATTGGACAGTTTGCATGAAGGAACCCAACAGATGTTGACCAATCACCAAGAGGAAATACGAGGTTGTGATATTTCCACTCTTTGGGAACGAGTGCACAACATATGAACCCAATATAGCGGCAGTCAAACGTCCAATAAAACCGTAAAGCCATGGACTCAACACACCTGCATCCCCTACTAGTTTTTTCGAGAGTCTCTGTAACATAGAGCGTTGATTGTCTTTATTTTCCAATTCCCATATCTTTGAAGATACCTTGTTATCCTTTGTTAGAGAAGCAGAATTTTCTACATTTGTTGGGTTTGAGTCAGAACTCCATTTGGCTACATAGTAGCCGAAGACAATTTCGAATGGGAAATCGATCAGAACAGTAACGGCCAGATCCTCTCTTTTGAACCCTTTTTCTAATAGTTTCAAATTGGTTGCGGCCTCGTTACATTGGAACGCAAATTTTGCTACCAAATGTATCAATGCAAGTTGTTGAACTGGTTTCAATTTCAAGACGTTGATGAAGCATCTATATATGTATGCGATACTCTGAGTCTTCTCCGCAGTTGATACATTTTCATTTGAGAGGAACAACTCTTTGTCATTATATTCTACAATTGCCTTTGCACTCTCTCCTGCTGAACTTGAAATTGACGGTAACAATGAATCATTTGGATCGGATGAAGCGTGCAGGGAAGGATGTTCCGTAGTGAAGAATATGATGTAGAAAGTGATCAGAATATAAACTAAACCGGCGAATTTCATATAAGCGCCTAAACTAACCCAGCCGTACGGCAAAGCCACAGCTCTGAAATATTTGTTAATGAATTCATTTGAATTAAAGGATAAAAACACCGTGAAGGATAGGAAATAACCAATATTAAGACCAATAGTTTGAGCGGTTGCTGCATACGATAACGCCTGTTTTGACAGGATTGTAAGAGCCCAACCATCGACCGCGATATCCTGCGTAGCACATAGAAAAATAAGTAGCGTAAAGATACAGGTCAATTGTACCATGTTCACGTTCAATACCTCTTCCAGTGGAGTGACTCTGCCGTGGTAAGCATCATCGACCGATTTGAAGATTTTATTCTTGGCGATGAGATGTCCCAAAACGTATAATAACACGCCGGATACTAACTGGATAGGGATAATCCACGAACGTCTTCTTCCTAATTTTTTGGAATAGATGGAATCAACGATGGGCGACCAAAGAATCTTCAACGAATATGGATAAGTTGATATGGAGAAGAAACCCAACTGAGTGAAAGTGGTTTCCTTAATGATTGATTTCAACAAGAACGGCACAGTCCCAAAAGACAAACCAATGGGAATCCCTTGAATAAAATACAAGGCCACTAACAGATAGAACTGCGGCAGATCACGTTTTGGCAATGAATTAGAAGGTTTAGCCATTATATCGAAGAGTAGTGTTCGTAATGTTTGGTCTGTTTGGGTGTTTTTTCGAGTAGTGTAGCGCAGGAAGTGTGAGTTTAAGTTCGGTGATTTTAGAGCAACATTCCTATCAATAAAAAAGGAATGAAACTCCTTAATAAACCGTGGTAATAGTAACAAGATCCAGTATGTGCAAGGAAGAATGTTTATAAATAAGGTTAATAATACCATCAAAATGGTGGTATGAATTGGTTCCTGAGAATTGTTTAAGTTGTCATAACGTCATTTCGCTTCATACAAGCACGCACACATGCACGCTACATTAACGATCACCAGCTCCATTTTTCAGCTTTTGCAGTTTTTGGAGATTTTGGGATTCAACAAACACTCATCTCCAACTTGATCGGGCCGGGAACCCCGGCACTTGAGATTCCAACCCGGACACACACACACACACACAACACGGTGCTGTTGCATGTGTGTGTCCGGGTTGGAATCTCAGTTAGGTGTCGGCAAAGCAGCAGCTCCTGCGCTTAATTGTCTCTTGTCGCTCGTTTGCGTCACGGCCTTTGTGTGTGTGTGCGTCGTAAACATCCCCCACCGCTTCCCCCCTCGTCCTCCGGGAAAACACGGAGTTCGTCAGGTCACGTGCGATTGACAGAGATCGTCAAGAAGTTTTGGAAGTGAACGCGCAAAAATCAGGGGAGTGGATTGACAAGGCCCGGGAGTTGCACGACTCATTTTAACTGGACTCATCACATCTCCCTCACTTCACACAGTGCGAATGCCGGGCATAACTGTGGCGGCCGCTAATGAATAAGGGATTTATTGATACCAATAAAATAAAAGTCCATGAGAAAAGGTCCGTAAGTGTGGACAATACACACACACACGCATTACGAACACCAATCGGTCTAATGGGTTCGTTCAAGTGGTTGGAAGCGCTTTTATATATTGATATATATATAAGTACCATAGTATTTCATCATACATTTGGAATGCTCGGCGGCAAGTCTGCTATTCCATTTATCCAGTTACCGCTAGTATCCCCTAATATCCCCTAATAAACAACTAAAATCCAACAACAATGCGAATCACTGAGAAACTGGTTCGCTCGAATGGAGATGAGTCGAACGGGAACGCAACAACTGCTGCGACGTTTTCCTTTGAATACTTTGTGCCCAGAACCACCCAAGGTGTTCATAACTTATATGACAGAATGGATCGTATGTACCAAGAGTCGTTACCCCAATTTATCGATGTCACTTGGAATGCAGGAGGCGTTAACAATAACTTGACTAACGAAATCGTCTTCACTGCCCAGTCTGTGTTGGGTCTGGAGACGTGCATGCATTTGACATGCACTAATATGGACATCACTACAATTGATAAGGCGTTGCAACAGGCCTACGAATCCGGCTGTCAAAATATCTTGGCGTTAAGGGGCGACCCTCCTTTGACCAATGTTGGTGATAGCGTTGGTAAGTCCGGTAACGGCGGCGTCGGTGGCGCTGACATCACCGACGGTAATGCTGACGCTGACACTGCCGCTTCCGGGGTCTTCCACTATGCTAAGGATCTGGTTGGCTATATTCGATTGAAATACGGCGATTATTTCGATATTGGTGTTGCAGGGTATCCAGAAGGTCATGAAGAAGAGAAAGACTCTCAATTGTTGACCAAGTTTCTTAAAGAGAAAATTGATTGTGGGGCTAACTTCATTGTCACTCAAATGTTCTACGATGTAGACAATTTTTTGAATTGGTGCAAACTGCTACGTGAGAATGGTATCAATGTGCCTATTATCCCAGGAGTGATGCCAATCTCGACGTATGCTGCATTCTTGAGAAGAGCGAGATGGTGCAAGATTAACATTCCTGATGAGTTCCTACGTAAATTAGAACCTGTCAAGGATGACGATGAGGCAGTAAGAGAAGTGGGCACTCAACTTCTTGTCGATATGTGTCGTAAGATTTTGGATAGTGGGTATGTCTCGCACTTGCATCTGTACACTATGAATTTGGAGAAAGCTCCGTTGATGATCTTGGATAAGCTCAACCTGTTACCGCATTTTGATCTCGACAAGCAGATCGACAGTCATATGACAAATACTGAGACTACCGCGTATTTTGATCAAAGGAATTCGAATACCAATGAAACAACCTTATCTATGTTACCTTGGAGAAAATCACTAAATCCAAAGAGGAAGAACGAAGAAGTCAGACCTATCTTTTGGCAAAAAAGACCTTACACTTACGTTGCCAGAACTTCAAAATGGGCGGTGGATGAATTTCCAAATGGTAGATTTGGTGATTCTTCCTCCCCAGCGTTCGGCGACTTGGATCTTTGTGGGTCCACTCTTATCAGACAATCACCAAAAAAATCATTTGAATTATGGTCAACTCCAAAAACTATGAATGATTTGGCACTGTTAGTTATATCTTACTTGAAAGGTGATATTAAATGTTTACCTTGGTCAGATATTCCGATTAGTAACGAAATTGATGTTATTTTTGATCATTTGATCGAATTGAATCAAAGAAATATCATCACAATTAATTCTCAACCACAAGTCAATGGTGTCAGATCCAACGTTAAAGATATAGGATGGGGTCCAAAAGATGGATACGTCTATCAAAAACAATATTTGGAGTTCCTATTACCAAAGGAAAAATTATCAATTTTGGAACAGGAATTGGAAAATAATGATATCTTGACTTTTTTTGCAATCGATTGTAATGGTAATTTATCCTCAAATCATCCAGATGGCTCTAAGGCAAACGCTGTCACATGGGGTATTTTCCCAGGTAGGGAGGTTCTCCAACCAACTATTGTGGAAAAGATCTCATTTATAGCTTGGAAAGAAGAATTTTATAGGATCTTGGAGGATTGGAGAAATATTTTCATTAATAATGAGAATGATGATAGTGTCGCGCTATTGAATCATTTGATTAACGACTATGTTCTAGTAAACATTGTCGATAATGATTATATTGATCCAGAAGATAAAATTTTTACTTTATTGAAAAGGATCTAATTTTTTAAAACAGTCAACCAAAGTTACTACTTTTGGTATCACATTATTCAACATATCACACTGGTATTCATATTGAATACTTTAAACTTATACTCATAACTGATAAACAAATTTTGCATCTCAACATGAACAAAAGAAATAAAGTCATATATTTATTAATATAAGCTTGTATATAGTTAAAAGTCTATACTCATTAATAAACGTATTTTAAACTATATGGTCTATAAATTGAACTTTCTTCGTTTGTATTATCTTGCTAATTAAATTAAAAACTTTTTCTATTGAGCTTTCGTTTTAATCGTTCAGCTAACTTTGCATCTTCTTTTTGAAGTCCTTCTAATAACAAATTAACTTCATCTTTGGTGTAAAATTTGGCTTCAACGTGGGTAGCCAATGAGTATTCAGTTTGTTGTAGTGATTTCACAGTATCTTCATTAACTAATACGTAGGCAATATCATTGTCTGGGCATTCATAATTCACATTTAACAATAATCTTTCCATTATACCTCTTAAACCTCTGGCACCAGTTCCTTCTTTTAAGGCAAAATCGGCCACTCTAGTCAAAGCTTTATCTGTTACATATAAGTCAACACCAAATTGTTTAAAAATGTAAATGTATTGATTCAACAAAGCATTTTTAGGTTCCTTTAAAATATGAAATAAATCTTTTTGATGAAGTGGTTGCAATGCAGTAACAATCGGCACTCTACCAACCAATTCTGGTATTATACCAAAACTTATCAAGTCGGCAGGAGAAGTAAGGTTTAGAGCTGGAATAGTCTTTCCATTGTCCAACGTTATTTCATCTATTTTATTGTTAGATATTTCTTTAACATCTTCAGAATTTTCTTCTGTAAGTTTTCTCTTTTCTGACTTAGGTTCACCTTTTTTAGTCTTGTTCTCTTGTTCTTTTTCAAGTTTCATATTTGATATTCTTGTAGATATATGTTTATCCAAGCCAACAAATGCTCCCATTATCATGAAAAGGATATTTGACGTATCCACAATGTAAGTTTCCTCCTTCTTCCCAACGGATTTATTATTTTTCTCATCAAATTTCACTTTAATTGGTCTTTTGGCTACTACCTCTACCTGATGACCTTCAATGATCTTCAATAAAGACTGTTGTACACCCTCTCCAGAAACATCTTTTGACATAATATTTTTTGATGATTTTGCAAGTTTATCAATCTCATCTAAAACAACAATACCTCTCTCAGCTTTTGCAACATCAAAATCAGCATCAACAAGTAACTTTTCTATACATTTTTCAACGTCATCACCAATATACCCTGCTTGTGTCAATTGGGTACAATCAGTAATGACAATTGGTACATCTAAGACTCTCGCCAACGTTGAAGCTAGTAACGTTTTACCTGAACCAGTAGGTCCTACAACCAAGACATTACTCTTACTTAATGTTAAATCATTATCTTCATTTGCTTTTGCAATTTCTAATTGTCTACGTAAATTTTTTATGCCAGCTAAAGATTCACTGGTTCCAGAGTATACTGGATCAGCGGGATCAACTTCCTTCTCTTTCAATTCTTTCTCAAGAAGCTCTAATTCAGCAGCTTTTTGTATTTTTTTCTGTTTATCATTGATTCTCAAATAATGGTTATATACTGCCACACTTAATACCTTTTTGCCAATTTCTTGACCTATAATATATTGATCCAAATATTCTTTCAATTGTCTTGGAGAAGGTATTTTCTTGGCATCTTTCGATGATTTTTCATTGCTTGCCAATTTTGAAGATGCAGAATATAGCTTACTATTAACACTAAACGACCTGATTAGAAAGATACCAGTTGGCGCTCTCGAAATAACCAATTGCTGAGACTTTAGCATCTTGAACCTTCCGCTAAAAATGATTTTGTTTTGTTCAATGGAAAAAAGATTAAAAAGATAGTGGTGAATCAATTAGCGAATTATTGAGATTACTCAAACATCTTCACAGTAGAGTGGTGATTACATTAACATTTTTAAAGTAATTCTTTATTTTATATTTAAATATATATATATATATATAACGCTAAACACCAATGCAGCTGTCCCATCAATCGGTCATCGCATTGCAACAACCTTGTAACATAAAAATTAATGGAAGTCTACAATTTATATAAATAACTCTTACAGAGTTATTAATTTGCTCATTTGAGAAGGTTGTTAGTTTGGATATGGGTAAGCGCAAATTAAGGATCCAATAGTTGTTGTTATATTGTGTTGGGTTTGTAAATATTTAAAGCAGAGGATTACTATATTTAATGTACAATAATATAATTAGTTGAGAAGCAATGAGCCAATCTCCATCGCCTAGTGATGATCAAATTGTGAGTTCACAAACTCGTAAACGTACATACCCGACTTTATACTGTTGTTATTTATTACAATCCATAGCCAAAAGGAGATCATTCTACATAGGTTCCACGCCTCACCCAGTACGTAGACTAAGACAGCATAATGGTATTCTGAGCAGAGGTGGTGCTTACAGGACCAAAAGGGATGGAACTAGACCATGGGAGATGATCGTGGTGGTTTATGGATTTCCTAACAAGATTGCAGCGTATCAATATGAACATGCTTGGCAGCATGCATATAGTACCCATTTCATAGCCAAGGATGAGAGAATTGTGTCTAATAAAACTGCAGGTCGAACTTTACATCATAAACTTGGAGTTATTAGGCAATTGATGAATAATGAATATTTCCAGCACATGAATCTTAATGTTCATTTTTTTAATTCAGATATCCTAGAGATGTGGGACGCAAATAAGTTTGATTTGACTATTACAGATTTGGAGGATGATCAAATTACTTTGTCCCAACAATCTCAAAATATTCCAAACGTTTTGGAAGCAGATGACATTATAAATATCAGTGATAAAAATTTACAGTTGGTGACAGAGTTTTATGATAAAATTATTCAAAAAGAAATGTATTCAAAAGATATCTATAAAGAAAAGTTAATTTACGGCAGCAGGACCTGTCAAATTTGTAGTAAGAAATACGATTATACATCTGAAGATGATGATTTAAAACCTTATATATTGTTCTGTCCAAACAAGGAGTGTGATTTTGAATCTCATTTGAGTTGTCTGTACGCTAAATGCATGTCTAGCTCTGACAATGAAGCAAGAATTATACCCATTTCTTGTCATTGCTCCAGCTGTAATATTAGTTTTAATTGGACAAAATATATAGAAATAGCCACTTTAATTAAATCCTTAGATAAATAAATTGTATAATAGTATAATTCGGTATCCCATTTGATTAATGATTTGGTTGGTTGTATTGTCCTGGCTTTTTCTTATTAACATTAAACTTCAAACTAAATATAAATTTCCTAAAAATATAAAATGACTTTGTCAAATAATCTAGAGGTAGACAGATAGATTTTTAAAATATAACACCATCCGTTACAAAGAGTTTGAGTTTATTATTGTTACACCATTTAGCAATATTTTTTGCACTTTTAAATATTACTTCTTTGTTATTGACCCCATTATTGCATAGCAAGTAAAGCTCAAACTTAGGTGTTACCCAAATCATGCCCATTACATTAATTTGCTCTTCTTTAACTAATCTATAGTCTGAAAACGAGTTTCCATTTGAATGAATGTCTGAGCCAAACATGTCTTGATCTTCTTTTTGTTCCCAGCTTATAAAATTTAATGTCGATTTATTCATCGGTGTGCCAGTTGCATCCCTGGCAATGCTAGAATAGAGTTGTTGATAAAATATTCTTAGCTTTGCATGGTACTGCTCCAAACTTTTAGTTGGATTAACTAAATTTTTTAAATAGTTGTTATAATTCGAAGTCGGTTGAATATATTGTACCTCAGAGTTGGATTTGTAAATGAAATGATGAACTAATGGTGCGGGTATGTCTGTCACTGAAAATCCATTAGAATATTTTATTTGACTCAATAGATTTTTACTCACCATGTCATTAATTAAATTAGTAGCTAGTTTCTTCATATCAAAAAACGCATCTTTTTGTGGAGATATTAATACTAAAGCTGGAACACGGTCATCGAATAAAGAATTCTGACAACTAAAATTACTCTTACTCTTCGTCGAGTCTTCGTTTGTAATAAAATTTATATAACAGTAAAGAAAACCTTTGGAGTTAAACTTAGGAAAACACATAGGAATCCATAATTCTTTGTTGCTATTGTCATCTATGTCCAATCGATTATTATCTCCTTTCGTTTTGAATCTATGGAATATTGAATAAAATAGTAACTGCAGATCAGTTGTATGTAAAGTATGTGATTTTGGTCTTAGTACAGAAATGAGCTTATTATTTGGATAAACTAGTAACCCATATAATAATATGCCTCTGGATAAATCTGATTCCTTTAATAAATGTTTTGACATTAGATCATGTATCTTGTTTCTAATGTTAGAATCCTTGAAAGGTAAACTCTCTAAAGCTCCCAAATGCACATCAGGATATAATTTATCGGTCAACAGTGAACATAGCTCGTTCAAGTTGGTGAAATCAGATGCCTCAAGGTAGTTCCTCAAGTCAAAATTTTCACGTTTATCAAATAATTTAACAATCTGTTTCTCAGTAAGTGAGGAAATCAAATAAGAATATAGGAAATCCAGTTGATCACTAATTTCTGATGTAGACTCCCCTTTTTTCGTGTAACCAACAAGTATAATTGGTGATTTGTTCAAAAAAACCAATGAGCCAGAATCGTATTTGATTGTTTGAATATCTTTATTATTATTTATCTTGAAAAAATCAACGATCGTATTTAAAATCCCCATCAATGAGATCAACTCCCTTTCCTTCCCCAGATATGAATAAATCAACTTACCAGCAGCAGTTAACATGAAGAAATTTTTCTGTATTTTATTCAATTTTGATTCAGTCCTTTCTTCATAAGATTGATAATTAACAAAAACCGAAGGTATTTCACTGCTTACAAACGATCTCTTAAAATTACTATTAACTGTATATGTTGAACTTATATCATCATGTAAATTTGCAAAGGATGGTTTCTTAATCCCTAAATTGTCCAAAAAACGAGTTCGAGTTGCATTACTTGCACTTGTAACAATAGAACCATTAATCGTATCTATGTCACGAATCCCTGAAGAATTATTTTCTTGTCGTAGCAACTGTTGTTGAAATAAGGTCTTCTCTAAATTAATTGAAGTTGTTGGCAGTGTAGATCTTGAAGTTGAGATAGTTAGATTATTCTCATTATTGTCCTTGATAGTATTCTTAGTGTTCGGAATTGCATTATCCAGGTAATCATCAGTTATATTCAAACTCATAATCCATTCATAGTACTTCCCAATGATCTACTTTGAATAGACTTTTCAGTTGTCGACTGCTGGTGTAATCAGTAATATAACGTTTTATGAGCTCTAAATGGCCAATTTTTATATGCGTGCACTGCTGCGGGAAAAGCATTTAAAGCAAGCAACTTGTTAATAACGAGCATTGATAGTATTTAATCCCCATAGAAAATGTATTAAGATAAAAAAGAATACATACATACATATATACGATGGTGCTCACCTGTGAGAACCCCTTCTTGGATATAATGAGTAGACGATGTCTGTCTTTTGTAGCTCTTCAGTCAATTGATTCAAATAATGAATCACCATCGAGGTTTCATCGTCTACTGGAGTTCCCGGTTCTTCAGGCAACACCACTAACCTGACCTGTCTTGCAGTGGTTGGTTTTGAATAATTGTAGTTATGCAGATTGTAGGACTCTTTACTCAATAACCTTGCCTGTTTTCGCAATTCGATGACTTCATTGAGAAGCACAATGAAGTCATCATTCGAGTTAGCAGCACGCATCTCCGATGACGCAGTCGAGTTCTTCAAAGAGACCAACCTATTGTTCAAGAAATGTAATTCATCTATGAGTCTAAGCAATCGACTCGATTTATTGAAATCGTCGATGATTGTTGAGAATTCGTTGCGTGCAGAGGTCACAGAACCAAAATAGACTACGGAGCGTTGCATTGTAAAATAAGAGTGTAAATGGATTAATATATGTGGGCAGATATTCAAGAAAGACGGAGTCTTAACCGATGGAAGTCGTAGTGCTATGAAGTGAGATGCACTATGTTTATATAGGAGTCAATCGATTAGAGTTATGCAGAAATGCCATCGTTACTGCTTAGAGCAACCAACCACCCCTGAAAAACATGTGACAGCATAACGAAGTATGATGCGGTGGGTTCAGGGTAGGGTCCCGCGAATACTGGAACAATGTGAAGTTATGTCGAGCACATCTAGTACATCTAGTACATCTAGTACATCTAGTACATCTAGTACATCGACTACATCCAAAGGTCTACACAGTGCAACGGTTAACAGGAACTAACAGTTGTTTCTCATCAAATACACAACTCCATGGCAGGATCTAATCGTTCCTCAGCTCCCGTCCCGACTCGTTGCAACCACATCGCACCCATCGCACACGGCCTTTATCCTTCTTACTCATCTCTTGCCAACCGTTGGTATTACTCATCTCTGGAACAGCTACGTTTGGTCTTTCTGGTTGCTTGTGGGTTGATTCAGAGCCAGGGCCCAAAAGAAACGACCGTGGCGGCGGTGAAAAATTTTCTGGTTTCGAACAGAACAGCAATACGAACTCGATGAGTCAACTAACACAATGAGAAAAGAAAAGTTGTGAAGTTGGACAAAGGTATATAAAGGGACGGATATTCTGGATCTGGAGGTTCTGGCAACAGGTGTAGGTTTGTTGGTGCTTTTTGTTGTTGCGGGGAGAGGAGAGCAGCAAGTAACCAGAATAATGAACATAATAATATAATACACATACATACCCTGCGACAATGACTGGTTTCACAATGACATACGACACGCTGATAGAACAATACAATACAATGGTAAGCAATAGAGACAAGCAAAACAATGCGGTCTCGCCTGAGAACCAAGAGGTTCTCAACAAGGTTTTCAACGAACTGATTCTTTCCTTAGAGGCTCCGCTTCTTGAGTTCGTTGATATTTTGTTGGAGAATGTGATGTACCCTACTGGGGGTGCTGGCCATGGACAGGCTTCGGACAGAAAAAAGTCTTTCGATGAGTCTGTGTATCTCTTGGGCAACGGTGTTTTCCTGGAGATCATCCATTTGAGGAATCTCACAACAAAACTTATCGCCAACGCTAGAAGTTACGATGGTAGTAAAGCGGGGTTTGACAGAGTGCAATACATCCCTAAGAATCTCAAATATCTGCAGAATTTACATATCTTGCTGATTTTTGTGCTGCAAAGACTGAGTGAGATGATGGAAAATTCCAGCTTCTCTCAAAAATACTATAAGAAGATCATTGTCAACTCTATCGAGGATTTCAAGATGAACTTCCAAATATTCAAGCTTTTGGATAAGGTCCTAGTGAACTTGTTCAACATGGCTTTGCAGACAGGGGACTCCGATTCGAAGATCTTCACCATCACAGACGACATCATGGACGACATCAAGCGCTTCACAGACTTCAACAAAAACTGGTATATCGACCTGATGACACACTCTAACGCATTCGAGGCATTTATGAGCAAACAGAGTATCTATCTTCCTGAAAGCGAACTAGGGAAGATCGTCGTAGAACCTAAATTCCAGAACTTCCTCTCAGCAAGAAAGGTAAAACTAAACATCTCAACAAGAAAGGTATTTTAATAAATAATCCATAAATAGATTTAGGTAACAGTTATAAGCACACAGCAAACCAAATATCACATTGCATAATCCACCTATATTGAATCTCACTGTCCGACTTTGCGTTTATGCAAGAGTGGGAAAGCGTCCACAGCGTCACTAAAGCCCGATTTGTGTCGCGACCTCATTTTGTGTCGCCACCATTCAGTGCATATATATATATTTTTCAGTGAAATTACCCGAATAGGAAAAAATTTAAACACAAAATTTAAAATTTCACTCATCAATTTGCCGAATTAGGAAAAACAATAACAATTAATTCGAAAGTTTCAATGGAACAAAACAAAATCTTTTGAGTTCGACATTTGGTTTTGGTTCATTTACCACTTGAGACTGTCAGTTGTGAGCCCAATTGCAAGCTACAGTAGCACTATTGCACTTGTGAACTGGGAGGGAGGGATGGCAACGGCAAGGGAGACATTACAGTCCCGATGTCTTATCGAACCGGTTCTAAATCGTTGCGATCTCTATATCAATTTTGGAACCTTTTTATCTGATGTTAATCTCTTGAACTGCTAGATAAAAGACAAGAAACACTTCATAGTTATCTCATTGTGATCCAATTACATAAGAGGCTCCAAGGAAACAGTCTGGAAAGAGTTGTGGCAAGTAAAAATGGAGTTGTCTAATTCTGAGAAATTGGCTTTTACTGCTAACAGATCTGTTCTGTCTTTGACCTCGCCAACAAAACTGAACATAATTACAGGTAATGGTGCGAACAAAAGCCAAGGTTTGAAGAGAAACTCATTGAGAAGGACTACCTCATTGAACATCAGAGGATCAAGTGCTGTGAACAGTGTAGTGAAGCCAGACTTCAATGTGCCGTTTAGAAGACAAAAAATAAGTTCCCACAAACTACCTTTGCTGAATAGAAGTTCTTCCTTCTTTAAGGAACGTTCTGGCATTGAGCATTCAAACAAAACGGATTCTATGGGTGATAACGCCATGAAAGACAGTGCAGGCTCAAATTTGATGAATAAATCAACAGGAACAACTCCATTTGAGAGGCCTTCGTTGACAAGGACATCATCAAATATAGTTTTTTCACTGAATAGACCTGCGTTAACAAAGCAAGAATCGATAGACGACCTTAATGATCCGTATTTCTACCAAACCGATAGGTTTATTCCATTGATGAAATCAAATTCTCAGAATAAGATAGATCCAATAGCAGGAAACGATGATCTACCTCCTCCTAATGCATCTCCAAAGGCTCATCTAAAAGCTCAAACAAAGATTGCCTTTAAAGAAACCGTAGCTGAGGCTTGCGGTTTTGGCGCAAAGCAAAGAATTCTTCAATACATGCCCAAAGCTCCGGTGTCATCGTTAACTAGAAAATCTTATAGTTTACAAAATAGAACCCATTATTCTTACTCGTCATTTACTAGTTCTTCGCAATCGAATACAAAATCTCACAAGGATTTAATGAGATTGAGGAAAATAAATACAAATCCTGAAAAAATCTTGGATGCTCCTGGGTTCATAGACGATTTCTACTTAAATTTATTAACGTGGTCAAAAAAGAATATTTTAGCTATTGCATTGAGTAACACTTTATATTTATGGAATGGTAATTCCGGGGATGTTTCATTACTTGTCGAGTACGACGCTACAAATATAACTAGCATAACATGGTCTGACGATCAATGTCACTTATCGATTGGTAAAGATGATGGTAATACCGAAATTTGGGATACTGAAACTTCAACCTTAGTGAGAACAATGAGATCTAATCTTGGTGTTCGTATTGGATCTCAGTCGTGGTTGAACACATTACTGGCTACAGGATCCAGAAGTGGGGAAATTCAAATTAATGATGTTAGAATAAAAAATCATGTAGTTTCCACATGGGAAGAGCATTCAGGAGAAGTTTGTGGATTAGAATATAAAAGCGATGGATTACAATTAGCATCTGGCGGCAACGATAATGCAGTCATCATCTGGGACACAAGGACCTCTATGCCCCAATTCATTAAACATAACCATAATGCTGCCGTTAAGGCAATAAAATGGAGTCCCAACATAGCCAACCTTCTGGCTACAGGTGGTGGTCAATCAGATCAATATGTTCATTTTTGGAACACTACTACAGGGAACAAAACAGGGTCAATAAACACTGGCTCCCAAGTAAGTTCATTGCACTGGGGCCAAAGTTACAACAGCAGTTATGCTTCGCCATATCAATCATCTAACATACATAATGATATAAAGAGTGACTGTTATAAATTCAACAATACTTTGAATAGAGAAATTGTAACAACAGGAGGAAACCCAGGCAACGCTATCTCAGTATTTAACTTTGATACTAAATATAAGGTTGCCGAAATTGAGAACGCTCATGAATCTAGAATTTGTTGTTCACAATTATCTCCAGATGGCACAACATTAGCAACAGTTGGTGGTGATGAAAATTTGAAGTTTTATAAGATATTTGATTCTAAAAGGAAAAATATTAGAAGAAACAAGAGTGTTGTTGATACTGAAGATATATTAGGTTTATTTACTCATAATAATGATGAAAATAACAACCATACTCAAGATCACGAAAATACAAACCTAAACAACGCAAATAACGATACAGACAAGAACATTGATAATGACCAAGAAGTCGATTACGAAGATGATACAAATCTACGAACCACCAGAGTAACTTCAAGAAAGACAACTGATTATTTAATAAGATAATGAGTTAGTATGCATACATAAGTATACAGACATAAACATAGATATATATATATATGTCTCTGGACATTACATATTCAAATTAACATCCAAATAAAGCATATATATACGTCCCAAACTCTATTTACTGTCACTTCATGTCCCTCCCACCACATCGTAATAAATGATTTGTAGGGTTGTACCGTCGTTTTTACGAGGTCAGCTGATCCCGAATTTGGAATATTTTGGAAGAAAGCGATAATGGTAACCTCTTCAAAACTAGAATACCAATTACAATTAAATTAACATTGAGATGGTTATAACAATTAAAAGGTTGTAATTGTATATGTGGTTTTTTGATAATGAACGTATTTCTATTGAGTTTACGACCGTTTGTTTTTGGTTTGTTCGTTGTCTGTTTTTTCTTTGGGGAATGGGGAGTATCGTGAAATAGAAATTAGTTGGATAACAGAAGGGATAATTTTTGGGAACTTTTTTCTAATATAGTACACTTCCAATCATGCATAATAATGTCAATGGGTCTTCCGTCGACGTCGAACAAGAACTAGCATTGAATGCTATAAGGCAAGTTTTAAAATCAAAGACTTCATATGATGTTTTACCAGTTTCATTTAGATTGATTGTTTTAGATACTTCTTTACTGGTTAAGAAAGCTTTGAATGTTCTATTACAGAATAGTATTGTTAGTGCTCCATTGTGGGATGCTACAACATCTAGGTTTGCTGGTTTATTGACTTCTGACGATTTTATCAATGTCATCCAATATTGTTTTTCCAACCCAGATAAATTCGATTTAGTTGAGAAATTACAATTGAATAGATTGAGAGATATCGAGAGGGCCATAGGTGCAAAACCTTTGGAAACTACATCGATTCATCCATCAAGCTCTTTATATGAGGCATGTACAGTCATGCTGCGCTCGAAATCAAGAAGAGTCCCATTGATTGATAAAGATGAAGAGACTCATAGAGAAATTGTCGTTTCTGTTCTTACACAATATAGATTATTAAAGTTTATTGCATTAAACTGTCGAGAAACTCATTTTTTGAAAAAACCAATTTCTGAGTTAAACATTATATCCAACTCTACAGTAAGAAGTTGCAGCATGACCACTCCAGTGATTGATGTCATTCAATTATTATCAGAAGGAAATATATCATCCGTTCCGATCGTTAACGAAAATGGTGTTTTAGTCAACGTCTATGAGGCTGTCGATGTGCTTGGTTTGATTAAAGGTGGTATATACAACGATCTCTCATTGAGTGTCGGAGAAGCACTAATGAGAAGATCTGATGATTTTGAAGGTGTCTATACATGTACTGAAAATGAAAAATTGTCTACTTTACTAGATACAATCAGAAAATCAAGTGTCCACAGATTCTTTGTTGTAAATGAATCCGGTCAGTTAGTCGGAGTCTTATCATTAGGTGACCTTTTAAGATATATACTAGTTGGTTCTAAAAAAGAATAATTCCTGCACATAAAATAAAACAAACAACATATATAATGTATATAACAAATTGTAAAAAGGAAATAACGAAAATATACATACAGATGAAGAAATCAAGACATATAGATAAAAGCACATATATAACTAATGTTCAGTAAGCGTCAAATTCATCATTTGCATTCATTATCTACGGCAGTAAAAGTAAGATATTAAAGATTCACTAAATTTATTATAGATCTTGACCACCACTCCCCATTATCAGCCATTGCATTCACCATGTAACTGTTCAAATATATCAACTATTCATGCATTTTATATTCGATAATCATATCTTTAACCATTAAATAAGGTATAATCACTGTTATCAGTGATAAGGTTTTTTTTTCAGAAATCAATATTTTTTTTCCAATCTAAAAACAAGTTTTAGAATATTATTAGTAATGCAAACGTATCATTAATTGATGACTGGCTTATAAGGAAAGAACTTATAAATAATCAATCTATATGAATCACTAGCTTGTAAAACTTCATTAATAACCAATGCATCAAATTGAGCGTAAGTGAGAGCGAAATTATTGTTAATTTAAGTAGTGAACTATCTTATAGATAATAAGGATACCATATAGTCGATCACATTAAGTTGCAAGTAAAGTTGCAAATAAGGTTGCAACTAGGTATAGAAGATAACATTGAAAACAAACTATGAGTTTAGGTGAAGAAGATGTCGGTAGTATGTCACGTAATGACATTTCATTGTCACCGGTCTCAAACATAAACGCTCAACCTTGGAAAGAGAAACAAGAATTAAGGCAAATAACATTAAGAGGTACTGTGGCCGGTTTAACAATAGGTACGTTGGTACTTATATCTAATTTCCAATTTGGACTTCAGACGGGATGGGTATCCATGATGTCTTTACCTTCTGCTCTTTTAGCATGTGCATTCTTTAAACAAATTTGGCCAACATTCTTCCCAGAAGATGCTGAGTTTACAGATGTAGAGACAGTTTACGTTCAAAGTATGGCTGTTGCTGTTGGAACTGGGCCGCTTGCATATGGATTTATTGGTGTTATTCCAGCTATAGAGAAATTCATGACTAGAGAAGAGATGAATTTTACAAGAGAAGAGTTTGAATCATTCACATTGATCCAGTTGCTTTTTTGGTCATGTTCTCTTGCTTTCTTTGGGATATTTTTTGCTGTACCACTGAGAAGACAAGTAATCATAAGAGAAAAACTACCATTCCCAAGTGGCAGTGCAACGGCGGTCTTGATTTCAATTTTGACTGGTTCTAGGTTGATGCAGGAAATTACTAAAAAAGAGCTAATACGAATTAGAGATCGTAGATTAGAAGACTGTCCAGAAGTGCTTCAGCCAGCAAGTGAAGAGGAATCAATGGGCCTTTTAATGTCACAAGATAAAGATAACCATTCAGAAGGTAACTGTACACAATATGTAACAGAAGGTCATGGTGACATATCTCAAAGGATGGTGCTGCCATCAAATAAACAAAATTCTGCATATTCAAAGAACATGGAAATATTAGTTAAAACTTTTAGCGTTTCTGCTTTATATACACTTGTCTCATATTTTGTTCCTAAAATAAAGGAAATTAAAATATTTGGGAGACATGCCTCAGATAAATATGATTGGAATTTACAACCATCGCCTGCTTATATAGGCCAGGGAATAATCATGGGTTTAAGGACAGTCACTTCGATGCTCTTTGGAAGCATTCTTGGGTGGGGTGTACTTGCTTGCCTTGCATACAAGAGAAAATGGATTCAACCTGATGTCGATCCTGACGATTGGCAAAATGGACTACATGGTTGGCTAATATGGATTTCACTATCTATAATGATTGCAGATAGTCTAGTTGGTTTGATTATTTTAATAGTTAAAAACATTGTTGAATTTATATCATTTGATAATAGGCTAGATGTCTTATCTGACGCTTGGGACGATACCTTTCAGTCAATGTTATTGGAGGAAGAGCATATAATCAATCAGAATGGATCTGATCCTTCATCAAGTCTACAAAACTCTGTTAAATTAGTTTCAGCCACTATTGAAAATGAAGTAGGTTCAAAATATCTAATCAACTCGGTGACTGTTATCAGCGGTTTAATAGTTTCATCTATAATATGCATAGTGGTCATTGTCTATCTATTTGGTGTCGATATCATTCCCATATATGCAATGACGACTGCCTTATTATTAGCATTAGTATTATCAGTACTCGGTATAAGAGCTCTGGGTGAAACAGATTTAAATCCAGTTAGTGGTATAGGGAAATTGTCACAATTAATATTTGCATTAATTATTCCTAGTAGTCATTCAGGTGCGGTACTTCTCAATGTTGTAGCTGGTGGTGTAGCAGAAGCAGGTGCACAACAAGCTGGAGATTTGATGCAAGATTTGAAAACTGGTCATTTACTTGGTGCTTCACCCAAAGCTCAATTTTATGCTCAAATTATAGGAGCGACTTGGTCAATATTCATGTCAAGTATAATGTACAAAATTTACAATATTGTTTATGAACTGCCAAATAATCAATTTAGAATCCCAACAGCACTGGTATGGATAGATTGTGCTAGGTTAATAACAGGACAAGGTTTACCTCCTATGGCCTTAGAGTGTTCGATAATATTTGGGTGCATATTTTCCATTTTATCATTAATTAGGAACTGTGAGTTTGGAAACAGTTCTAAGTTTAGAAAATGGATACCTTCTGGTATTGCCGTTGGAGTTGGTATGTACAACGCACCTAGTTTTACTATTGCCAGATTTATTGGCGGTGTGTTTTCGCATTATTGGCTAAAAGGTCGTAAAGGAAGCTTCACTGCTAAAACTTGCATGATTGTATTTAGTTCTGGTTTAATTTTAGGGGAAGGAATCTTAAGTATTATGAATATGATTTTTACACAATTTAAGGTTCCTCATTTATAGGTTATAGTTAGTTAAATAGAGGAATATAATGTGATCGAATAAATGAATTTATATATTCTGTATAATATTACAACGATTTATTCAAAAAGTGAAATGCATCAAGCAGTCTTAGTTAATAAACAGGTTCCCAGAGTTTAACTATTTGGAATCTTCAAATTGCTGTGCAAGCTGCTTTTTTCTGAATTCTTTATATTTTTCGTTATCCTTTACTTCAACACGATTTAAGAAATCTTGCTTTGCCAAATAACCATCTTTGTTATGCAAAGAAAGTTCTGCATTGATACCTTCTTTATCGACATATGTAACCCAATCCAATTTAGATTTCTCTAAAGTGGTCAAGTTAGGTTTCAATGAACCTGCTATTATTAGTTCTAAAATGGGTGGTCTTCTTAATGGACGCCTTAAGTTAAGTTTAAGTCCTTCTTTGTCTTTATGATCTACCTCTGTATTATTCTCAGTTTTTTCTTTTATCTCATCTTTATTGTTTTGTGCAGATTTCTCCCTTTGAAACTTCAAATTGTTTAGATATTCTTTAGCCTCAGCACTCGATTTCAAAACTTGTTTCTTCTCGTTTACAACTTGGTCTGCAAATTTATACGATCTTTCTATCCATATCATCTCCTCTCCCAACAATTCAGAAGTTGAATCAGTTATATCTGGGTTCTCTGATATGACAGACTTTGATGATAAAGTTGTATTCAGTCTCTCTTTACTGAGATTTTGCAATTCTTCCCAAATATCGTTCGTCTTTGCAGATAGACCTTCCACTTGAAGATGGTGATATTTATATTTCTTTCTTGCCTCTTCCTCTAACTTAGCTGCATGTCTAGTCCTAATCAAACCACCAGTTTCACTAACAATAGAAGAATAATTCATTTTGTCACTTTCTTCGTAGTCATTTTCATTTTCTTCATCACTTTCACTATCGTTGATTTCTCCAACATTACCATCAGTGATATTATCGACAGTACTTACTTTGTTTGGATCATAATCCTCGTCTTCTTCTTCATTATATTCATCATTAAGGTCGGAATCGTCTACCACTTTGTTCTTCAAATCATATGCCATATTTTGTTTCACAGTATATTTATCTCTATATCTATTTATATCAAATATGAAATATAGCAATACAATATATCTACACATTAAGAGGGTAAAACAGTACAAACGTGGGCAATGAAACGACAAAGTTTATAAGTTTTAATAATTTCTACCTTTTTATATCTCTATGTTGACCTCTAAAAGTAGTATCTCAACTTTCAATATCAAAAAATGGAAACAGCGGCATCTGCTAACTTTAAACGTTAGAAGAATAAAACTAAAAGGTTAATTTGAAGTGTTTAAACATCTAGACTTAGTTACATTAACTGTTTTTTAGTTGACCAGAAAAGCAGTGTTTCAATTATTTTTCTTGTGGTGGATTTGTTGGAATAATCGTAAAGTTATACTTTGATAAGAAGAAAGCAATATTTTGTTCAATAAAACAAGATAATTGAAGTCATCCTGATAGTAAACAGGTTTGAGATATATACTTTAAGTTTTTTTACAGGTATAAGAGGTTCACGATTGATAGAAGTTATGCTCTTGGTTGTTTGAGTGAAAATATGGAAAATTTAGAACTGCTTACATCATTTCAGACACTCCCAAAGAATGTGGTTGTCCATACTTCTGACTACAGTATCCTTATATCTACTGGGTTACCTATAGCTTTCCAAGATAAACTGGCATCATTTGGAAGTTCATGGAAGCATCTATGTAAATATGGAAATGACGATGTGATCATATTGGAAAGATATGGTAGCAACTATTGGATATCATATCCAACTTCAATTCGTGATATAGACGAAATACCAAAGCCATTAGCAGAACTTGACAAGGAACCAAACACAGAGAGACCTAGCAAAATAATCGAATTTTATAAACAGGAATTTTTAAAGATATTAGAAGAAATGGATATTGACAAGACCCAGGCTCCAGTAGTAGGGAATTTGAAGTTGAATATGTTACCTCCAGATACAACAATAGAAAATATTGCTCCTACTACTTACGATCCAAAAGCATATCTAGAAATTAAATATAACGAAAGCTTATTTTCTACAAATAATCCTCTGGTGTATTTTGTGAAGTCATCATTAAGTAGGCTACGAAGCATGTGCAAGACGACAGACAAGGTTGAATATTTGACGTTATATAAAGATAACATTTTGGAGTTCTTCTTGGATATTGATTCATTTAATAAGAAACATCAAGGTAATAAACTCATTGCTATTCCTTCAGAAAAAGATACAACAGAGAAGAACAGAAGGTTGTATTTACAGCAATTGAATGTGAATCTAGAAGAAGAAGAGATGGTTATTAAAAATGATATAGGAATGTTATTGAAACTTCGAGAAATTAAATTACAAATCATTCTTATATTGGAATTGATTATTATCAATGATTTAGATTCCAAATTTGTAGAATTTGACAAAGAATATGCCAATCGGTTAAAGAAAAGGTCGTTAAATTTAACCAAGCCTAGTGTATTTAAGAGTAGAAGAAGAGTGAAAATAAAATTAAATGAAGATAAGAACACTACTGAATTAGATAATAAAAAGAATAAATCTGATTTTATTGAGCAATTAGATTTATATCTAGATAATTTGAATATTCTAGATATTTTATTGGCAAGCGAGCCAGAAATGATGGATAATGAAAACTTAAGAAAGATCCAAGAACAAAAACTAAATTTAATGAATAAGACAAAAGAGGCTTCTTCAGTCGGATTTATTAATTATATATTAATCCCATTTTATAATAAAAGGGTACCGAACGCAATAAAGTTCATTGCAAGTAAATTAAAAGCTCCAAGTTTGAAATCTAGAGAGAACTTTGGAAAATCGTCATCAAAAAACTCTCTATCAGACTTACAATTTGATATGAAAAATTTCGAAAATGGTATCGGTAGTTCTCAAAGCTCTTCCAGATATAGTTCAACACCTTCGTCACCTAAAATTAAGATGCCACCTTTCTTGAAAAGGACATCAACAATTCAGAAGGCTCCCAATTTCATTATTGAGCACTCTAGTTCTAATTTATCAGAATTTTTGGAGTCAAAACAGTCATTTAGTAAGCCAGCTTCACTCAGTAGAACAAATTCCGATTTGAGTATGCTTCAAAAAAGACAATTATCGGTGACCGAATTAGCAACTTCTTCGCAGGTGATATCGACGACATCACTTGTAGTAAGTGAGCTTCCAGGAAATGCACTTAAACGGTCTTATAACGATGCACGTAAACAGAAATCATTCCGCAGAGTCGGTAAAATGAAATCCACCACTACACTTGCTGAAATGGTTAATGAAAGACCCAGAGGTGATAGAAATTCCGAGGAAATGGTTCAAGTCACAGCAACTCCATTAACCAAAAGAAGAGAAGCCCTTAAGAGTGATATATTGAATAATATTATAGAATCACCTGTTATTGCAGAAACATCACTCTCTGAAGGTAAAATTATACAAGACTCACCATATAGTTCTACGCAAGAATTAGCAACCAAGGTGCATTCCCCTAATGTTAGGAAGAAAGTCAAAAGACGGCTATTTGCACCTTCGACATAATCATATATATAGATAATAATATGTTCAAGTCATCACTTAAGATTCATTGGATATGTACACTCATATTTTTGGGATTTTCTAAGGATGTTATTTAAAGTATCATTGCATTATTTATATATTATTACTTAATGGTATATGCTATCGCACTGCAGCATACCATTATTTATTGTTTATTCACCAAAAAAGATAGCTTGAATTAAAGCTTTGGAGTCATCTCTTTTTAATACGTGATGTGCAATTGTAACACCACATCTTTCGACTAGTTTCTTTTGTTCTTCATCAGTCACTTCACTGTTATCTTCTTGTGATAGTTGCGGTAAGTCATCTTTCAGAATCAATAGACAGTTAATAATCATATTGATCAAGTACCTCGTTTCTTCTGGAGTGAATTTACCAGGTCTATCTTCATCGAAATCTTCTAAGGCTATATTTTGTTCAGCAAATGCAAGTTTTGACCAACTATGAAGGTTTCCTAAGAAAAATCTAATGGATTCGGCCTCCAGCACTGAAATGCCACGTAAACAACCGTAATAAGTACCGAACGCACGATTAGTGTCTAAAAATGTCTTCAACAAAGTTCTCGTTACACGAGGCTTCAAAGATTTGTATATTTGTGGGTATTTCTTTAATAAATAGTCTAATAGTGATGCAGCAAAATCACGTAAAGCATTTGTCTTCTCTAAAAATTCACTTGTGCTTTCAGCTGATTCCTCATTTTGAGAACCTCCAATTTTTTTGGCTAACAATAAAGTTAAAATTGAAGGCATTAAGGAATGAATATATGGATCTAAAAATATGGATTCATTACTTAATAAAGCGTAAATCATTTCTAAAATAGTTGATAATAAATCTAAATCAGATAAATGATGAGTTATTTGCTCTGCAATGAATTGAATAAAGTATGGTACCAATTGATGTAACCCACTATCTGTCTTCAAAGATGACAATGCAGCAGCCTTCATGTATTGCGCTTCTTCACTTTCTATGTTTGGATTTGTAAGTGCAGAGACAACTTTGTTGAAATATATTTGTAATTCTTTTGATAGAACATGTTTAACCAAAGGTTTAATTTCTGTGTTTTGACCAGGTTTAACAGTTGAAGCCTGATAACTATCTTTATCTTCGGATAACGAGATAGGTGCAGTGGAAGAGGAAGATTGGATACTATTGTCATTCAAAGCTGTCACGATAGCACCTCTCACCATTGGAGGTTGGGAGACTCTTATATCGTTTAAATTAGGATTTTGGGCAATAGCTGGTTGAATACCTTCAACAGCTAACCAATGTGTAGTAAATGTCGGTAATCTTGGAACTTGTGGTAACGGTTCATTAATTAATTTATCAAAATCAACTTCTTCATCGTCAACATAATATAAAGATTGACCCCCTTGTGCACTCACTCTATTAAAAGTTATACTTCTGTTTCGAGCAGATCCATCGTGATAACCATATAATGGTTCGACGTTTAAAATACGCAAAGCTTTAGCGATGTCATCTGTCGTCAAAAGATCTCTCTTCGAATGTCTCTTGAACTTCACAGCTTGTTCGATGATTTCTAATATACGATACTCCACATCCATAGCTAAACTTTTCAAAACATCTTCATTAATGTTATCAACACCTAATGATTCAGCAACATCCTTGACAGTGTCGTGAGGCGACCAAATAGAATATGATTGTTGTGGGTTTGACATCGTTGAAAATGCACTCGAACTGATTATTGTATAATGTATAACTCTGAAATGATCTACCTCCAACACTCGAATGAATCTTTGGCACGTTTAATCAATTATACATCATTAATAGTCTATTGATATATCAAATTAAATAAACTTATTCTTTAAATTTGAACTCTTTGACTTAGAATTTGTTTTTCCAATTTTTCAATTTAATCGATGTTCGTCGAAAACAGAAACCTTCAAAACCAACATCGACAACCCTGTAACCCAAGCTAATGCCAATATATTAAAGATGTAGCTCGGTAAGAGGTTGAAACTGGGTAAGTTAGTGGATCATTATGGTGTTGTATTCCCACTCAGTGTGTTTGCTTCCAAGTTTTCAATTTAAGTTGGCAGTTTCAAAGCTCATAAAAACTGAGAGTAAATTAAAAACCATACGCCAAGATACAATATTAATCAACATGCCAGAGGAATTAAGTCCATTACAGCAAGATGTACTCGATAGGTATTCAAAATTAGCCAACATTTTACATTCATTAGATGATACGTTGAATGAGATAAATACTTCGTCGACGGAGTCCAGGACTTCCCCTGAAGAAGTTATTAATGAAATGAGAGAAATAGAGATCAAGATTGGGTTAGTTGGCACTTTACTTAAAGGTAGTGTGTATTCATTCATATTGCAACAGAAGAAACAAAAACAAGAGCAACAGCAACTACAACAATAATAATAATGGTTTAATTGGGGAACTAGGAATGCTCTCATCCCACAGATGGAGGTGACTTTATTGCAGGTACATTTTTATATTTCATTTTGACTATCTGGTAATGCAATCCAAATGGGTTACGGTTGTATGCTTTCAGATAAAATCAGTTGTAAAATTATATTTAAGTTTAATTAATTCAAATTAAAGATATTTTGAAAATAAATCTAATTTGTAATAAGTTTTGAAACTATATTCAGTGATGAATCTCATTATAATAGTTTACAAATCGTATACAAAATTCATCTTTCTATAGTATATCATCAATTATAGATTATATAAAACAATTTCACCATCTAGACCACAAGATGAAACTTGGCTGACTTTTCCGTTATTTTCATTAAAGACTTTTAGGTCTACAATTGCATTTAAATGGGCACTTTCCTTGACAGAGGCAGAAACAGAACCTTTTAAATCTAACTCTTTGAACTTCTTCAAAGCGGAGATACCAAATGTTGGGTTGGCTGTTTCATCATCATCTGCAGAAATATCTAAAGAATTGATGGATTTGGCAATACCTTCTGAAGTCTTGTTGAAGTCCTTGGAGAAACCCCAGGTACCGTTATTTTCAGTAAACAAGACTGGGTGACGAGTATAACCAGCACATAAAATAGAAGCTTCATCAACCCAAACAACAGTACGGTATGGCAAACCTTCTGGAGCATCGACACTTTGAACGTTACCTTGGTAGTCGGCAACATTCAAAGAACCATCTTGGGCAACGTAGGCAATTTTCTCCAAGTTGGAACGCCATTCGACATCGTTGATGTAAGAGCCTTGATAGAACTCTCTAATTAAAGAACCGAATGGGAACTTTTCACCCCATGGTGAGTTTGTAACAGCTTCCTTGGTGTCTAAACCCTTGATGAAACCAGAGAAGACACGCATGTAACCATCAGTACCACCGGTAGCCAATAAGACACCGTTTGAGTGCCATGATAAAGTGTTGATAGTAGACTTGATTGGTTTTTTAATATGTTTGGAAACCCACCAATTGTTTTCTTGTTCGTAGTAACAAACGGCGACGATTCTTGCACTAGAACCAACAGCAAATTTGTAACCATTTGGAGCCCAACTCACAGCAGTTGCAGCTCTGTTGATACGCAACAAGACTAGCGTTGGCTTATAAGTGCCATCGCTTAATGGTTCCCAAACGTAAGCATTACGATCTTGAGAACAAGTAACAATACGTCCATGAATAGAAATATCAACAGCGGTAACAGTTTTGTCATGGTTTTCCAAAGTCACATGTAACTTTGGGGGGGAATTGGCACCTTGCATTCTGTAGATGTAACATTTGGTATCGCAAGTAATGGCCAAAATAGTCCTGTCAGCAGAGAAACAGTGGGAATAAATTGGACCTTTGACCAACTTAAACTTAGCTAGAACAGAGTTATCCATGGCTGATGATAGTTTGATTTAAAATAATAGAGTATTGCAGGAATATGTCTATAGTAATTTTCTTTGAGAAGATACTAATGGAAAATATTAGGTATAAAAGAACACAAATTTTGAATGCTAGGATGAAGGAAACACTGGGAGACTCTCAACCAATGCGGTATATATTCAATAGTATTCTAATGTAATTTGTATATGTCTATTCATAAGAGTCAATGAATAAATAACAAACAAGGAAAAAAGATCAGTTCTTAAAACTAAAGTTCGTTTTATATATTTGTCAATTTCTATGAAGTGCTAAAGCGAAGAGTGCCCCTATAAAGTGAATAGGTGACAGATGATATAGAGACGACAGCAATGGTTTAGAATGAAACTCGAGGTAAAGGGTAAGCAATAGAACTTTTAAAGGTGCAGGTTGTTGTAATCCCACTAGTGTTTTTGATTTCACTATCCCAGAATATGGCTGTGTTACAAGAACTGTTTAAATACGAATGCATATTGATATAAAATTGGTTACCAAAAATTTATATAGTGACAATGTAGTATATATATATCAGTGATTATACCTTTGCTAATTTCTTATCGTGACCTGCCTTTCTGTTATGGTTGGCATTCGAGCTTTTATTCTTTTCGTTTCTATTATACTGTTTTTTTTGGCTGTTGGTGAATTAAATTTAGTTGGTTGTTTTTCTGTGGTGGTTTTATTAGATGCATTCTGTTGAGTTTTCTGTTCCTGTGCTTCTGCTTTCGCTAGTTGTTCATTGACTAATTTATCATGTCTGTTTTGTATAAATGAAACTTTACCTGATCTTTTGTTTCCCTTGAACATGAATTTTTCTTCTAAGATCATTGCCCGTTTTGGTGATCTTTCTATCATACGGGCCCAGCCTTCAATTTGTTCATCAGACCAAGTTGTATCGCTCTTCATGCTTTTCCTTATTTTAGAACCTCTCTTATTCCTCTCAAATAATGATTTGTCTTCCTTGAGTAGATTCCATAGGTACCCTTCTATGTGATCGTATTTGGATGTCTCTGCATTCCCTGTTATATTCTTCTTTATGTTGTCTTTATCGATTGCTACTCTTCCATGATTTGCCGAACGTTCAACTTCTAAATCTTCATAGGTATCGTCTTCTTCGTCTTCGTCGTCTTCATACAATAACTCTAATGCTCTCGAAAGTGTCTTGTTCTTAACTGCATCTGGTATATGATCGCTGGATATATTGATCTTTTTGTTTCTTTTTCTAGCAACTGGATAAATAATGTTCGAATCATTTTGAAGTTTTGCTTTATTGTTCTCTGATTTACCCTTTGATTTAGCAGTTTTCTTCTCTTTATTTCTCTCATCGACTGGGTGAGGTGGAATATCGTCGACTATTGATGGGTTTTGGAATAAAATATCAGTAACTAATTCCACGTTATTGTCGTATCTAGCTAAAAGGTTTACAAACTGATACTTGGTGAGGTGCGGAAACAGTTCACTTAAAGTTGCTATAACTTCTTCACTCACAGCAGGATATAAATCATGTTCAATGGAAGTACCTTCTTCATTCTCATCAGAATCAATATTCAGAAAGAGAAGTCTCGTCTTAATCCCTGGAATTCTATTCTGGAAATTTTCATTGATCAATAGTGAACCAATTAATGGATACATGGATAAATTCTCTAGATTAATAATTTCCAATTCTTTTAACACTCGAGCTATACTCTCAAAACTACAAGACAACAGCGTTATAATAGCCATTTGTTTAGCAAGTTGACTCAGTCTGCCTTTACCTTTATTCCATTCTTTTTCCAAAAATTCCAGCCAACTAGTAGAAATAAATCTATCTGCAAAATCTTTAGAGCCATTCGAGTCTCGGGAAAGCAAATACTCCAATGCCTTCAAGTCTATTCTTGTAAACTTAGCTTCATCTACCAATCTTCTAATATGTTGTTGGATTTGATGGCTCTTGTTGATCTGGGCACGTTGGGTGTTGATTTGAGGCTCCACAGTACCATCAATCAATCCCTTCACCACATCTCCGTGTTCCTCTCCATAAATTTTAACGATGTCCCATAGAGAATCACCATTTAGTTGAAAGTATATTGGACCACACCTCTTAATTAATGCAAAGACCCACATTCTCAAATAATTCAATGCAGCTGACACCTCTTGGTTCTCACCAAGACTCAAGATTCTGCCTTTATCGGCAGCCATTTCACTCAAGTAACCTCTTAAGAATAAAATCAAATTATCATATGTAGAAGATGATAAATATGTGATATTATCTTGCTGCATCAAATATTCAAAATAAACCACATACGTCTCTAGAATGTGTGCCCAAACAACAGGATCCTTCTCTACTAGAAGTGCTCTTAATGCAATAGGTGGGAATTTAACAATCGGGACGTCTATTTGAGTAATATTCCCTTCTATCTCTAGTACTTTTGACATGGTTAAAAAAGCTTCGAGGATGCGATTCAAAATAGTATACTAGGTAATAATCAGCGTTATATCTAGGATATTCGATTGGAATACACCAAGTTGTATGTTGAAACCAGCCTTTTAATAACAGTTTTTAGTTTTTGTATTAATATTGTAAGTGAATTTGAAATTCTTATTCCACAGAATTTAATTGAAAGACTTCGGGAGTTCCAATGTCACTAATTCAAAAGAACCAAATTCGACTCACTGCCTATATTAATTTATTGAACGGTTTAGAGTTTATGATATATACTATAGAGATATTAAATATAATATATATGAGTTATAGCTATTTATCCAAAGATTGGTTCAAAGATTTCTTTAATCATTGTTATGGGTTCCTGGAGATATCAAATCTTGAGTTTCAGGTCTCAAGACTTTATTAAGATACATGTATGTATGCGTATATATGGAGAGAGACAGTTAACCATTAGTCATATACCAATGGTTTGTTGTTATTTTCCAGTTGTTGTTTCTCTATCTGTTCCATCACATGTGTCTTTTGTGACTTACTTCTCTCTGAAGCTAGTTTCTTCCCTAGCTCAGTTTTTGTTTCTTTCTCAATGTTATCATCAAACCTCTTCTGTGCAGCTAATCTTGCAGCTTCCTGAGGTGATATATTCTTTTGATTCGAATCAGTATTTGCATCAGATAGTTTAGAGCCCGAACTAACTGGTTTCGTTACCTTTTTATTCACCACAGTCTTATTGTTTCTTGCACTGACTGTCTGTACAGGTTTCGTGTTGGTACTTAGACCTTGATCTGACTTGCTAGCACATATACCCATTATATATGTATTTCTGTATGATATTCTGTTTCTACTAATGTTGAGTGAAAATAAATCCTAAGAGTGTTCCAACCAGTTGCTGATCTATGTACATCTACCGATTGGTTCCTTAAATGATGCTTCATGTCAAACGATTCTTTAAGAGCTTCGATTTTCAATTCTATAAAACAATGGAATTGCGAATAATATTTACATGCATTTTAAGAATCTTTAGTTATTATATAGTTCGACTGAGTTGAAACATTGTTAATTGTATTATCATACAACACTGGCAATACTTAATGTTGAAACTGTCTTGTCTATTATTGTTATATATATATATCTGTGTGTATATGTATATAATCGATTATCTATAAAATTTGTGTGATCAAATGGATGCTATGAACGGTACTATGGAAATGTAGTAAGTAGCTCCATAAGTTCAAAGGAAAGTAAACCTCTTTAAGTTGAATTGTCTTTATATTATATGTAGTGTTGGGAAAATTTTAGTCTTAATTCAATAAGAAGATTTTAAATTATGCAATTGAGGGATAGGAATATCTGAAATATCTAGAGATGAGAAATTTTTCAATGCAGGTTGTAGACATGAATATTTAACAGCGGTGCCAGATGTCAATCTAGTTAACTGTCTCGAGTCACGGCAAAATGAGGAGTAACATTTCACTATTTTTAAATATAATATGATTCTGTCAAGGGCTGGTCCGCTAATATGTTGTTGGCTCATACCAGCATTGGCAGCTGCGGCTGCAGCTGCTGCTGCCATATCATCAAAAGCACCTGAAGCATTGGCAGCAGCAAATGCTGGGTGTAGTAAATCCATATGATCTCTTGAAGGCACTCTAGAGAAAATATTGATGCTGCTTGTGTTACTTAATGGAGAATCAGAAGGTGTAGGGACATTTGTAATATTATTGTCACTGGCCACTTTTGTCAGTAGTCCAGCATCATCATGAGCCTTCAGATTCATTTGATTGTTAGTCACTGTCGAAAGGTTGAAATTCATCTGGGCCCAAGTTATTGTGGCGTCTCTTAACGCTGCCCAATCTGCATTAGCAATGAATTTCTGACCAATTTCATCTGATTTGACGACTAAATCTATCCATCTTTGCAGTATAGCTTCATTACTTGAATAGTCTACAGATCCCATTGATTTAAGTAGGATTCTGTAAGCAACTATTGTCTTCGGTATTTTGAAATGCTCATAACTTTTATCAATATAGTCAATGACATTTTGATCACGCCATATAGCACATTTAGTTAAAATGATATTGAAAAATGGTTCATCAATTGATTTGACTGTGCTATATGTTTGAATAATGTTTTGCAATATTTGAAAGCCATTGATTTTATCATTTGCAAAGTTTTTGAAAAAAATATCAAAAAATGTGTCATTTAAGGATGAAGAAATACCATGATTAACGTTCCTTCCGTAATGCAATGATGATATGTACCATATTTCATATACACGTTTAAAATCATGTAATTGGTCCCAAATATTTCTTAAGAATGATTTAACGTATGATACTTGTAAATCGATTTTATATGGCATTTCATCGTTTAATGCTTTGTCAAAGAATGTTTGGGCAACATGTAAGTCTTTACATTCACCAATGAATGATAAATGTGTTTCGATTAAATAACCATATTTCATCTCTGTTGATTCTTGACATAATTTTTGAAATAGTTGTAAAGCCATTTCATTTTGACCTGCAGAAAGTGAAGCTCTAATCATACCAACAGATAAATTGGGATGGAAATAGTTAATCATTGATGAAGATTTTTCATATAAAGATTGGATTTCTGGATATGAAACTCCATTGTCATATAAAATTGGTAAAATGACACCTACTACTCTTGGATTCAAAAAAATGTTTGATGTGAAATTGTTGGTACCATTGATAGCTGTTTTCCAAATCTGAACACTCTCCTCGAATAATAATAACTCTTTGAATGCAGTGATTAAGTGCATAGCACCATATTCGTTTAACTCTACTTTATTATTCAAAACATCTTGTGAAATAGTCCGTAAAGACTTACATAAATAATTTGTCATTTCTTTATGGAAAGATTGTGAATCATAATCTGGTTTCTTATTCATTCTTGTCAATTGATTTCTGTTAGCTCTAAGACCGTTGTGTAATAAATGGACCAATTTTGATACTCTATCTGAATTCAATTCTGGAGTGGCAATCAAATCATGATACAAACCCATGGCTCTTCCAATAGAATCCCAAAAAAGAGTGTTTGTAGCTGAGTTTGGTGGCTCAAATCTTTTACCTTTTTCGTTTTTACGTCTTGGAGTCTGTGACATGTATAAAGTCTGTGATACACATTCTTCAAAAGCTGTGACATTTTCGAACCATGGAGAATCTGGACTTGTTGGATTGTAATGTTGAACTGAATTTTTATTTGAATTAGAATTAAAATTAGATCTTGGTTGACGTTTGTTTGCAAGAGAGGGATTTTGCATGAGATTATAATTGTTATTAATAATCTTGTTCTTTTTATTGTTTTTCATTATTTTTTGTTTATTTTGTTGTTGTTGCTGGTGTTGTTGCTGGTGTTGCTGCTGGTGTTGTTGTTGTTGTTGTTGTTGATCTTGATGTTGTAAAGCTATAACTTTGCTTTGATTGCTATCATAACTCATAGGATTAGGATGGTTCTGTTGATTTAATGATGTCGCAATGATACCTTTTGAGATTGCTGTATGACTCCCCAATCTTAGCATGGTATATTACCTAATTTAGTGCTTTGAAATGTGGGAATGGGTCACAATCTTTTTATTCTTTTGAGACAATATAATACTTCGATCTGTATTCTTGTCTAATAACTTCTTTTATAAAAGAAGATATACTTGTGTTTTAAACAATATTCAAGATACCAAACTGAAAAGAAAAAATTTTCTTTTGTAATTAATTACTAATGAAAGCATCGGTGGATAGTATATCCATAAAAGAAAAATTATTATATAAAGTTTAAGGTTTAATTTTATCATTTCAACATGTGAGAGAGAGAGAGAGAGAGAGAGAGAGAGAGAGAAGAAAAGAAGAAAAAAACTATAGTATATGCACAACTTAGCACATATGCTACATTAATGTTCAAATGGCACCGGTATGCCTTATTTGCAGACAATGGATTAACTAATATTGTGAAAATTCTTCTACAAGCTTCTAAATATTTCAATGAGTATAACACTTTGAAAAAAATATGAGATAGGAATTCATAATATAATTTCGTCTCTTAGGTCTTCCCTTCGTAAAAATATGCAAATAAAACGGCAAAAAAGACACAAACGATCAAATATGGTTATAACTGAGATCCAAATAGTCAAGTAAACATTATACAAGATAACATAAGGAAATAAGATAAAAATACATAGTGGTTGACAGTTACGAAAATTTGATGTTAGTTAGAAGTTCGAAATGATAACTTTAAAATTTCGTAATTAACAAAAACTTTTCATATCCGGTTTATCGCTGCATTAGACAAAGCCGCGTGCAAACACACCAATGCAAAAAGCAATTTCGGAAATGGTTGAGAACGTAATGAGATCGTTAATGAAATGAGAGAAGGAGAGAGGTGTATTTTCTGCTCAGGAAGCTGCAGCTTCCTGAGCAGACTAAACTGGTTTATGTACACATATAATATGCCTCAGTGGTCTCGAGCACTGAGGGTAAGAAAAAGAAAGCAGACAAGTAACGTCAGAATGGACTGCGGGTGCAACGACGACAACAGCGAAAAGGCTGTCGGTTAACTTTTCAGATGAGTGGGAGCGGCCAAGAAAGATTCGGTAGCGCGCTGGAGAGTTGATCTCGTCGGCTGGCTATGTTTTTGCTAAAATACGTCTCTTCTGAGAATTCCAACAAAAAAAAGAAAGAAAAAAAGAAAAAAGAAACAAGTCCGAGTTTGCACTGTAAGTGGGTTGGAGCAGACTCTCTCGACAACGTAATGAAGGAAACCCTTTTCCTGTACTTCCTCGCGAAGAAGTATACACACACATGCTCTTGTTGCATCTTGCGAAACTATCTAAACGTATTTTGGACGACCAGTTACTCCCATTCAAATTGTGCAATAACAGCAGCTACATTCTTGAGCAACGAAAACAGATTTTTCACAGCATTGCGAATCCGCTCCAGTGGGCCTAATCGGGAAAAATACATCTTGGATCGCATACGGACACGCACACGCACACGCACACGTACACGCGGAAATTGGCTCTTGCATCTCGGCAGAAGCACTTCCATAATCACCGTATACTTGCCAAACACAAAAACGCAATAACGCAACTCGTTCGCGTGTGACAGCGTGTGCATTCTTCAATGCGCTCTCTTGTGCATTCACGCATATTACACGGCCAGATGTTGTGTAATAGCACTTCGAACTTGGGATGGTTATTGTATTTGCGCTCATGGCTCCCCGTGCTGCATGCACCTATGTGGCAGATGTGTTCTAATTGTTTGCAGCAATGACGAAAATGAATATATTTGTGTGCGCTTTACGGGCTTCAGGCCCGCACCTCATAGCATCGAACGTCCCGAACATGAGACTAAGTGGCCTCCCAGTCCCTTTCACCGAACCATGCTCTCTTTCTCGGGTCTTCCACCAACTCTGGACATCTCAGCAATCACACCAAACGAAATTGCATTTACCCAGCGTTACCCGCTTTTTATATTATATTTGTGTATACTTCAGACGAAAAAGGAAATTCCGTTTTGTTTAATATGGTAAATACTTCAATTTAATCTTAGGCAGAGATTGCTAAAATAACACCAAATCATGAAACTTTAGAACATCTAATTGATCTCCAGAAATTAAAGTGCACACAGTAGGTACACCCACCCGCATACATACATATAATATATATATATATATATACATGTGTCCGTTCGTCCAGGAAAACTTACATAATACAGTCTAATATATATAGTCCCTTTACCCAACAAAGCAACTTAGAATTAACCATGTCCAGTGACAAGAGCAATAAAGACATCTTCACTCTCTTTGACAAAAAAGGTCAAGGATTCATATCGAACGAGTCGTTCGGTGACTATTTGAGAGCAATTGGCTACAACCCAACCAATCAGCAAACTTTAGACATCTTGGAAAATGCTAGTGGTGATCTAACGTTTGACAACATCATGTCTCTTGTTGAAAAGAATAAAGATATGTTGATCGCAACTACCACTGGTAAAGTTGAGGATTTCATCAAGGCCTTTGAAGTCTTTGACAAAGAATCAACCGGTAAAGTATCTGTTGGTGATTTAAAATATATGTTAACTGGTCTAGGTGAAAAACTTACAGATGAAGAAGTTGACGAGTTATTAAAGGGTGTGGAAGTCGATAGTGATGGTGGAATCGACTACAGGAAATTTATCGAAGACATACTAAGACAATAAATATGATCTTGACACACAAAATATACATATATAATATAACAACATAGCAGTCATGTGTGTATCAGCGCATGTCTATATAGGTGTAAATACTACTTAATGCAAAAAATAAGTAAAAATTAAATTTATCATTGCAAGATTCATGTTTAGTAAGTAAATAATTGCTTTCAAAAATTGGAACTTTTCACTGTACAACAAAAACGTTAAAATTCCTAAAGGTTTCAAATGAATCAATATTCAGTAGCTAAAATCAACTCCAATGCATAAATTGCCAATATAGTACAGAAGGTGTCGCATTCGAGAGTGTTAAATGCTAATTCTCACACTAAAGCACCAAATATAGTAGTTTACAGATTAACCAAGTACATTATCTATATGTTACAACCATTTAAATCACGTGCATATCACGTGAACTTAGGCAACAATTTCCATTCTGTATTTCGATTTAGCTAATTAAGCTTTGAAAATTTTTTGGAAAACTAAAACAACATCATGAAGTAAAATAATGAATATTAATTGATTAACTATCCACGAGATCAATGACAAGGGCGGTTTTTATAGCTTATAAATTGTATTTAACGTTTCTTACAAAGTTATTCTTTTCCTTTTCCGTGTAAAATTCATTCATGAACGGTTAATTTTTTTTGTAATTGTATTTCACGTAAAAGAAAAGGCTATTAATATGATTGCACATACACACACCTCTCGCATAATGTCTGCTTTAATTACCAAGTTCGAATCACTATCCATTGATTCTAAATTCGATGATTTATCAAAGGAACAAAAAGCCACTGTTGCCCAATGGGAATCTGTTGTTGCTAATGGTTCTATCAAGAGCTCTTTAAATGAGTTGAATGTATCTTTAAGAGATTCTACTTTCTTGGCATCCACTTTCAAGCCAACTTCCACCGATATTAAGGTTTTCGAAGTCACTTTACCAATATTAAAGGAACTAGTCTCCAGCGACAAAGACATCAAGACTACTTATATTCAATACAGACATATTCTAAGATGGTTAGATTACATTCAAAACTTATTAGAATTGCCAGGAAATGAAAAGCTCATAATAAACCATGACATTGAATTGCCACGTGAAATAATTGAAAAGATAAAGAAGCCTGCTGCTGGTGCAGAAGGTGCAAAGAAAGGGGCCGACAAAGCCGGTTCAAAGAAGAAAGAAGAAAAGAAGGGTGGCGATGAATCCAAACCAAGAGGTAAGCCAGATGAAGAAACCTTAAAGAAATTGAGAGAAGAAGCCAAGGCCAAAAAGGCTGCCAAGAAGGCCCAACAAGCTCAGCAACAAACCGAACAGCAAGCCCCGGCCAAGCCAACTGCTGGTGCAATTGATTTCCGTGTTGGTTTCATTCAAAAGGCCATCAAGCATCCAGATGCCGATTCGTTATACGTCTCAACCATCGATGTCGGTGACGAAGAAGGTCCAAGAACCGTCTGTTCCGGTTTAGTCAAGCACTTCGAATTGGAGGCCATGCAAGAACGTTATGTTGTCGTTGTTTGCAACTTGAAGCCAGTGAATATGAGGGGTATCAAGTCTACTGCTATGGTCCTATGTGGTTCCACCGATGAAAAAGTCGAATTTGTTGAACCACCAACTGGTTCCAAGGCTGGTGACAAAGTTTTCTTCGCTGGTTTCGGCGATGAAGAACCAATGAAACAATTGAACCCAAAGAAAAAGATCTGGGAACAATTACAACCACATTTCACCACTAACGAATCTTTAGAGGTCATCTTCAAGGATGACGAAGATAAAGAAACTCCAATCAGAAAGTTAACTAACAAGAACGGTGATTCTTTCAAAGTCGCTTCCATTGCCGGTGCTCAAGTCCGTTAAACACCTTAATACTCACAATATAGAGTACTTTTCACCAAAATATATATATAGATATATACATATGCTACAGAAATAATTTAATAAACCAACTTAACGTGTAATAAACTTCAAATAATGAATCAGTTCTCACATAGTATCTAATCAGGGTCTTCCATGCATACATATGACTGCTTTGTTAAACCCATACATCCCGCACATACTGCTAAATGTGGTCACAAAGAAATTTAAAAAAATTAAAAAAATATAGTTTTTGTGTTTCGTGAAAAAACAGCTGTTCCAAAAACAAAGAAAACGACTCTTTTTTGAAAATGTTTCATTTCGAGCTCATCGAATTTCCAAATTGGAAACATGAAAAATTGCACAGCGTAGACTAATGTTCATTTACAATTATATTATATATATAACAAGATGTCTATTTAAAGATTCTAATCAGTATATATTTGAAGTAACCTATATTGAGCTTTTTAGAATTCTTTTTTTCTTTTGATTCTAACTTAAGAGAACCACTCCTAGACATATAAAGAAATGCCAACCAGATTTACTAAGACTAGAAAGCACAGAGGTCACGTCTCAGGTATGTAATTCCATTTGGAAGAGGGAATGAAAGAACCAAGACGATGATTATCTTTCTTTGACTTAAAAAAAGGCTGGTGTATTATTCAATTTGTTTTTAATTATACGTTGTTGACATGGTTTCCATAGTTTATTTGTTTTATCAAAGCTTATATGACCATAATTTGCTCTACATTTTATGTTCCAAACAAAGATCAATACTGTCATTGATACTTTGTTCTTCATATTTATTGTTTTTAAATGATTTAATATTGAACACTCTTCCAATATGAGTTTTGATAATTGTAGGTAAATTTTTGGAGACTGTTTTTAATGCCATCTCTAATTGTATATTTATTAAACTACCAATATATTTACTGAAGGGCGGTGCCATGTTGTGTTGTCGTATGCAGATTTTGCACCCATTATCAAGTTATTCAGTTGATATTGATATTTACCAGAAGGTGAAATTGTTTAATACACTGTTGCTTTTCTTTTATTCATTATTAGAAAGCTAATTATTCGTTTATTGGTTTTTTGGTTTCTCTTTTTAATTTATATTATTACTTTTAAATTGGGTTTATTTTACTAACTTTTATTTTGTTTTACGTTGTTATTCTAAATGAATTCGATTAAAACTCCATTTTTTCATTACAGCCGGTAACGGTAGAGTTGGTAAGCACAGAAAGCATCCTGGTGGTAGAGGTATGGCCGGTGGTCAACATCACCACAGAATTAATTTGGATAAATACCATCCAGGTTACTTCGGTAAGGTCGGTATGAGATACTTCCACAAGCAACAAGCTCACTTCTGGAAGCCAGTCTTAAACTTAGACAAATTGTGGACTTTGATCCCAGAACAAAAGAGAGATGAATACTTAAAGTCCTCTTCTAAATCTGCTGCTCCAGTCATTGACACCTTAGCTGCCGGTTACGGTAAGGTCTTAGGTAAGGGTAGAATTCCAAACGTCCCAGTCATTGTCAAGGCTAGATTCGTCTCCAAGTTAGCTGAAGAAAAGATCAAGGCTGCTGGTGGTGTTGTTGAATTAATCGCCTAAATAATTTAATTATTCATATTTAGTTTATTTACTTTAATTCGAAACTTTGATACCTGTCAACAATTCGACGCATCTCAATATAATAATGTCAGTAAAATATGTATATGTATGTATGGTTTAAAACGAAAATGTCAGTCCCTGCTTCTCTACTTGACTGCTTTTACATCTTTTAGCTTATTCAAAATAGTTTCGAGATGAGTTTTATTTCACCGTTTAACCCAATCGGGTATAGGCATCAACATATTTTTAACGGGCATTGGAATTGTAACGTCAAAAGAAAAAATTACTGCGAAGAAATTTGTCATGAGCAGACACACACACACACACACACACACAGATTTATAAAAATATATAAAGAGGGCATAATATATTATCATCTGCTGTGGGTTCTCCGTCATGCCAGGTTCCATATATTTGAATGACTCTGGAAATTTCGAGCTGAAAAATAAGATACATGAATCAGATATACCAACCATGACTGAACTTGAATGGAGACCAGAAAATAATATTCCTGAGGAAATTAAAGCTATCTTAAAAGAAGAACAACCTAACTATGTGTTAAGTGTATTGAACATCGTTCAATTGTTGAAGACACAGAAGAGAACTGGCTGGGTTGATTTTGGCATCAACGACTGTGAAAGCATTGCTGACCATATGTACCGCATGGGTATCACTAGCATGTTAATAAAGGACCCAACTGTGAACAGAGACAAATGTGTCCGTATTGCATTAATGCATGATTTAGCAGAAGCTCTTGTCGGCGACATTACTCCAAATGATACAGCTGTCGATAAAGACGAAAAACATAGAAGAGAATTATCTACTATCGAATATATCTGTAATGAATATATCGCTAAATACAACCCGATTGCCGCAGAGGAAATGCTACAAGATTGGTTAGCTTACGAAAATATCAGCACGCTAGAGGCCAGATATGTTAAAGATATTGATAAATTCGAAATGTTAGTTCAATGCTACGAATACGAAAAGAAACACAACGGGGAGAAAAGACTGGATCAATTTTGGAGTGCTATGAAAGCTATCAAGACGGATGAAGTGAATGAATGGGCTGCTGATTTATATAAAAGACGTACCGCATTTTTTGAATCATTAAAATAATTCAAAAAGCCATAAATATATATATCCTTATACTATCTAATACCATATACTAATAAGAGATGGTCAAATATCAATAGACACGCATATACCTGTGTACACCTATATACATATATAGTGGGTTGCATGGCGCAGACCGTAATATGGTCCCATCCAATCTAACTCCAGGACGACATAAAACGACGTCGGGGGAGTCCAAAACAGGCAAGTAGTTGCGATTCAAGCAAGAGAAAGCGGGTGCACAACGTAGTTACAATGAAGCGACACCTCAATCTGTGTCACTTCTTGTATCGAGACCGTTCCTCCACAGTCTCCAATAACCTCTTTTCCAAATCTTTATGACCACGTAACTAAACTTCCAGATACTGATTGCTGTTCTCTACATTCCAGCTCCCAGCCATCCACTCACATACTCACTATAGGCGTTACTTGACCTTGCGATAACATTCACAGTGTCACAGGCCTCATATGTTTAATAGTGACAGCTCCAGCTGGGCGGAGTTAAGATTATACCATCTTCGAGACACTCGGAGATTAGCGAGAACAGTGTTTTCTGGTTCCGCGGAACGCAAAAAGCCCAAAAAAATCAAAATTTTTAACATTCTTCGTGTCTTCTGATTATTAATTGAAATTTCGAAATATTTTTGTTACGAAATGTTTTTCGAAGTTCGAAATTAGTACAATGACGATGACAATGTTAAAAGACTAATGCTTGAAGTTTGACGTTTGAAGCTCGTATATTCCATGTAAAGAGTTGTGCTTTCCGAAAATGTATGGTAAGACAATGAATTGTGTTGGTATAGTGTGGAGAAACAGTCGAAATACCGTTAGGAAGTAATTTGATGATGATTAAACGGGTTCGTGGTTAATAGTCTAGTTACTGAGGTTCACGTAATATTTCTTGTGTGTCTGGAACGTTTTTTATATGCTTTTATTCAATCTCTAATTTACACATTTTGAATCATCTTGTGCATTGCCATTTTACTGTATGATCACTAGGTCTTCTCTTTCTTATTTCTACTGTAACATTATTTTCAAGGCTTCAATTTATTTATGAAAAATAAAATAAAATAGAATACAATAATATTAAAATTAAAACTGCAATTGCAGACATCAGCAAGTAAAACTTGAACTTTGAAATATATTTAAACAGGCCTTTTTCGTTGCATTATTTTCAAATCCAATGTTATCTTATCTAATTATATTAATTATCTCCATTTGTTTTATTTATTGCTATCAAAAGGATAACAAAACCAATATCAATAACATTAAAAAAAATATCGACATGTCATTCTATGAACTAACTCCAAAAGACAAAGCTAACCAAGATTATCCTTTCCAACAACTTGAAGGTAAAGTTGTCTTAATTGTAAATGTCGCTTCCAAGTGTGGTTTCACTCCTCAATACAAGGGTTTAGAAGAAATATATCAAAAATACAAGGACCAAGGTTTAGTCATCTTGGGCTTCCCTTGTAACCAGTTCGGTCATCAGGAACCAGGTAACGATGAAGAAATTAGTTCCTTCTGTTCATTGAACTACGGTGTAACTTTCCCTGTCTTGAAGAAAATCGATGTTAATGGAGCAAACACAGACCCAGTTTATGACTATTTGAAGAATTCCAAGTCTGGGCTATTAGGTTTCAAAGGTATTAAGTGGAATTTCGAAAAATTCTTAGTTGACAAGAAAGGTAACGTTTACCAAAGATACTCTTCTTTGACCAAGCCAACTTCCATCGAAGAAGACATCCAAAAATTATTAAAATAATTCTTCGGACTAACACTACGCTCTGCTAATCAATAACATTCTCCTACAAACTTAATTTAATAATACTCTATTATAATACATACAGTAACATTAATCGACTAAAAATAAATAAAAATAACAATATATGTTACTTTAATTTGCCGTTATTCTTTTATTTTATTTTATTATTATTATTATGATACATGTTCTTACATAGTTAGTTACTTATAAAGAAAATATAAGTTTTCATCATACTTTAGCCTTTTTATTCACTTCTTCCTCTTTTTCTCCACCGTTTTGCAACAATGGTTCTTCTAATGGCCTTTTCTTTAATTCTGCAGTTTCAATTTCAGTTCCAGCCTCAGCTTTAACTTCAGATTGGGCTTTAGCAGCCCCAGCTTCTTCCTTCTTAATCTCTTCCTTCACTTTCTCACCTTCTATATCCTCATCGGCGATTCGTTTCTTGTTTTCGTCAGTAAGTATTATCCCATCATTGAATTCTTTCTCTAGGCACTGTAGTAAAGTATTACCTCTTCTAGTCAATTCGATTGGGGTTCTACTTTGGAAGTAAAAGTTTAGTTCGAATAGTGGACAATCTCTGATTTCATCTCTGACTCTTTCATATAAATCATCTCTGTCAAGACCGTATTTGAATAACATCAGCATTATAAATCTGTCTTCTTCTTCAGAATAAGTTCTTTTATTAGATGACGATGGTGGATGCTTTAAAACCAAATCAAATAATGGATTGGTGTATTGAGAAATCTTACGACGTAAAGCTTCTTGTTGGAACTTGATTCTCTTGATCTTATCTTCTTCCATCTCAATAGTCTTTAATATTTTCTCATAATCATCAACTCTTTCTATGTTAGCCCAGAATGCTTTAGCATATTCACGGACTTCTTCAACACTCTTACCAGGTGCTAATTCCATGGCAATAGCCTGGATAGAATTTCTACCATACTTACCTGACAAAGAAATAAATTTTCTGAATTCCAGTTTACCCCAATTGGAAAAACCTTCTTTTTCTAGTTCTATCTTTTCGGCTTCTTCTTCCTCAGTTAATGGTTGGGCATTTTGGACACTTAATTTCAATAATGCTAATTTTTGCTTTCTTTCAGATTCATCTTCTATATCACCGTAAGTGGATTTTACATCATCCATATTTGGTGTGTAAGCCGTTTTTTTAGCAGTCCACATACGCTCTTTCTCATAAAGTACCTTTAACTTTGGAGATAATAATTGATGCGAGTGGAAAGCGTGAGGTCTTGGCATTCTTGGTTGAGCTGGGGTAGATGATCTACCGGTTTGCAAGACATCCTTGTAATAACCATCGATATTATAGTTTTCTTTACGTTCACGCTTAGTTGGATTAAACCAAGTTGGACTGATTATATCTTTTTGAACTACCTTCTTCTTAAAATCAGTACCATTCCATTCATAAGCAGAGTCTTGATTGAATCTTTGTAAGTCATCCAAACCTAATTTATCGTATTTTTTATTTAGCATTTTAGTCTTGTCTTCAGATGATGCAATCAAAGCATCAAGGTCGAATTCACTGTCTTTGTCTTCACCATTTCCTTCTGGATTTGGTGTGTTTCTATCAGATGAAGTTCCACTGACGTTACCACTAGAGGTTTGCTTGAACACATCGGCAGCACCATGTTGAATCATTGATAACAAAGCATCTTTTTGGTCACCTTGACTTTCCTTCTTCTTTGCACCACTTCTATTTTGTTGAATAACTAATTTATCTAATCTCAATTTTTGTGTAGCTCTTTCGATAATTTTCTCTTCTACAGAATTATCTGTAACCAATCTAAATACCTTAACTTGCTTTTTTTGACCAATTCTATGAGCTCTATCCATGGCTTGCAAATCAGCTTGCGGATTCCAATCAGAATCAAATAGAATAACAACGTCAGCAGAAGTTAAATTAATACCCAAACCACCTGCACGAGTCGTTAACAAGAAAAGAAATTTATCTGAATCTGGTGCGTTATAGTCATCAATAGCTTGGATTCTATCTTCATGAGCTGTTGAACCATCTATTCTACAATAATTGTAGTTTCTAAAATAACAATAATCCTCCATAATATCTAATAATCTAGACATTTGACTAAAGATCAATACACGAGAACCTTCTTCTTTAAATTTTTTCAATAGTTTATCCAAAACCTTTAACTTGGCAGAATTATAGACTAAATGCTCATCTGTAGTATATGGTGGACCTGGTTCGGCACCATCAAATAAATAAGGATGGTTACAACATTTTCTTAACTGCATGACGATGTTCAATAATCTGGTTTTGGACTCTTTATTACCACTGGAAGCATTAACAGCATCTATATCTTTTTCTAAGATTTGTTTGTACCATTTTTTTTGCATAGTTGACATACCAACATACACGTTTAGCTCCTTTTTAGGTAACAAAGATGTTTCGACTTCACTCTTAATACGACGAAGTAAAAATGGTTGAAGAACCGTGTGTAATTGTTTGACAACTTTATCCTGATCATCTTCCGAACCTTCATTCGAAAACCAGTCATCAAAATCTTGTGCGTTAGAAAATATATCTGGAAGTAAGAAATTCAATAAAGCCCACAGTTCATGTAAATTATTTTGTAATGGAGTACCGGTAATCAACATTCTGTTACGTGACTTAAATTCTCTCAAAACTTGAGATAACATGGATTCCTCATTTTTGATTCTATGAGCTTCATCTATAACAATATACTCCCAATCAATTTTTCTGAAAGCTGACTTTTCCCTAATGATAATTTCATAAGAAGAGACAACAATATCGAAATCACAACCTACTAATTTTTTTTGTATCAAACCAGCTCTTTCTTCTTTATCACCTTGTAATATAAAAGCATTGACTTCAGGTGTCCATTTATTAATTTCTCTTAACCAATTGTTTAAAGTAGATTTTGGTGCAATAACTAAATATGGTCCTGGTTTTTTTTCAATGTATCTTAGATAACCCAGGAAGGCAATTGTTTGTAGCGTCTTACCTAAACCCATTTCATCTGCCAAAATACCAGATAAACCACTCTTGTACAACGAGATTAACCAATTAATACCTTGGATTTGATATGGTCTTAAAGTACCGTCAACATAACTTGGTGATTCTCTGAATTGAAACTCAACATCATCCAGAGCCTCATTGTCTTCTTCATCAATATCACCACCTTTTAACAATTCTGCATCTTCTTCTTTCTCAGTTTTTCTTCTTCTCTTATCTTGATGAACTGATTTTGCAGCTTTTTTAGCAATCTCAATATCAACAATATCCAAGACTTTCTTAAACTTTTCATCAGTCTGTGCTCTAGTCTCAATAAAATGTCTAAACAAACCACTTAATGATAATAAATGTTCAAATCTTTTTGCAGTGGCTTCCGTGTCAAAATGGTTATGCTTGTCGTTTGATAAAAGATAACGCTTCTTATTCTCCTCAGGATCCCTGGAAGGCATATTTTCCTGTAAGGGTTTCAAATCATCCCAATATTCTGATCAACACTCATAACTAAAAGTAATTCCTTAGTTTCTTATCAATATCAGATCCTAATCGTAAAACTAAAAAATCACTCTAGAACAAGATACAAACAATTCTCTATACTATCAACTAATATGTATTTAATATTGGATACACTATTCGAGGAACGACAAAACAATCACTTCGACAAAGATAGTAACAATAATAATACAAAAAATATATATCTTAAGTTAATTATTATTTATAAAGTGCATATACATATATACTGTTTTGTAAAATGTTTCTATGTCAAGTTTCCATTTTTCACTTTTTAGTTTTACGGTTTCGTGTTTTGATTTAAGCTTGCAAAGAGAAGTTGAAGATGACAGACGATAAAGAGGTAAAAGAACGTCACAAGGTCATGGGTACACAGATAGTAGTGAATACAATATTGGACATTAATCATGGTCTAGTGATAATGTGTATGATGTTTATATTTGAAGTATTAAAGGAGCCTGTCTCCTTTTGAGGAGAATTCGACTGGGACGCATTGGCGATTATTCAAGCATGCCAATAAATGCGGTTTTTTCTCAAGAATATTTAACTGAAAAAACAGTAATAGAATGTTACCAAGTGGGTGATCATCGATTGTCTGAAATTCAAGAAGTAATAATTGTCACAATCAGTGTCAGAATGCTTGCATTTTATGTTTATACACCTTTGTTCTTCCTTTTAAACGCGTAAGAGCAGAGTGCTTCTAACGTCGTTGCACTGAAAAAATCATTTCAAACATGCATGACAAAATGAGATGAGAAGTTCTCCATTTGCATTTGGTTGAACTATACAATCATGGTTATAATTCAATTTAGTAATGCATTTTGGTATTCCACTTTAAAGTATCTTGCTAATTGGATTAACTCTTGTTTTCAAACTCCCAGGAACCAAAAAACAGTAGGAGTTCTTTAAAGTTTGAAATGGCAATGGAAGAATCTAAAACTGTAGCTGCCACATTAACAAAGTTTCCACCATGTTGTTTGAGGATATTTAGGGATAAATACATACTAGTGGGGACGTATGAATTAGATAAACCTACTGGTAATAGAACTGGCACAGTGGATGTGTACGACGACGAGTTGGTATTAGTCAATTCTTATCCATGCTATGGTGCTGTACTGGATCTGAAATTATCACCATTTGATGCGACTTTGGTAATCTCGGCCCATTCTACTGGTAATGTCATGTTGTGGAAGGTAGAGTGTGAATCTCGACTTGAATTGAAATTGATAAAGAACATCCAAGTCTTTGAGATAGAGACATTGATCACTTCGTTGCATTTTTCACCCTTGAAAGCCAGCACTGTCTTATTAACTGCAACTTCAGGGGAAGCAGTGACAATTAATATCGAGACAGGAGATGTTACATTTTCGTCCAACGCTGTGGAAGCATATTACTCAAAAGTAGAAACTAAGGCACTGAACGTTCAAGGTATATCCGAATCCATTGTCGAGCAAGATTCTGAACCATTCTCTACTAAACATTCATTAGAGTGTTGGACAGGCGAGTTTGGTGCATTACAACCTTTGGCAGACACCGTATTCACTGGAGGTGACGATGCCACAATAATGGGTCATGATTTAAGAAGTCACGATGTCATTTGGACAAATAATAGAATACACGAAGCTGGTGTAGTTGGAATTAAATGCAGCACCCAAACGTTCCGGACCTCGAAACCAACTTCGATCGTTACGGGATCATACGATGACCAAATCAGATCATTTGATTTCAGAATGTTGGGAGCAGACTCAATATACCCCGGCCAAAACATCCCGGTACTCAACTCACAGCAGTTAAACTTAGGAGGCGGTGTGTGGAGATTCAGCGAAGCACCAATTAATTTACAATACGAGAAGGATACGCTATTAGTCTGTTGCATGTATAATGGAACCAAGATTGTCACTATAAATGACTTGGAGACCTCTAATGCAGATGAACAATTCCAAGAGATACATTATTTAAAGAATGGACACGATTCAATGTGTTACGGTGGTGACTGGTCTTCCCGTTTCATAGCCACATGTTCATTTTACGACAAGTCTTTACAGAAATGGAACCCTTGAACCGCACCTCTCCCCCTGAAAACCAAAAGACACACAGGCACATCAACAAACCAACACATATACACACTTAAGAACAATACAGACACATACATATAATCTTAACATCCAATGTCTTATATAGAACACCACCATCATTACATAACATCATCACTTTAGTACCTTTTTTACTGTCTTGTTCTCTTACTGAAAATTTTTATACTTCCGCACTGTTAGCGGCGATGAGATGCCTCATCGAACATATCACATAACAAAACGGTAGTGGTAAGGTAATTAATAAGATATAACTTCTTGTGTAGTGTAAGATGTTAACTGTAGTTTAAGCTAGATTAGTTGGGTTCTTGCCATTGTTGTGTTGTTCTATTCAAAAGAGTTGTGACAGAAAAGCTTTTTAAAAGGTAGTCTGTAGTAGTTTATTTCAATTTTACTCCTGCCAAAAAAAAAAGTTATCTAACGATGCCTCCAAAAGAACTACAAAAGAAGTGGAAAGCCCCAAAGGGTCCCAAACCTGTTCAACGTAAAAACAAGAATACTATTGGGTTAGGTAGAGCCCTTAGAAATGCTCGTCAACAAGAAAATGCCATTGAATATTTACCGGATGGTGAGATGAGATACACTACCGAGAAGCATGAAGCTGATTGGGTTAAGTTGAGATCCGTTACTCAAGAATCTGCTTTAGATGAGTTTTTAAGTACTGCAGAATTAGCTGATAAGGATTTTGCTGCGGATAGACATGCTAATGTCAAAATCATCCGTTTAGATGCTGGTGTCGATAGTGGTAGCCAACCTGTGACTTTGACTAACGCACAACGTGAAACTTTGGATGCTAAACAAAGAGCTCATGCTAAGGAACTAATTGTGCCAAGAAGACCTAAATGGAATGAAAATACTTCCAAATATGAATTAGATAGATTAGAGAAAGAATCTTTCTTAGAATGGAGAAGAAAATTAGCGACTTTACAAGAATCTAATGATGACTTATTGTTGACACCCTTTGAAAGAAATATTGAAGTTTGGAGACAGTTGTGGAGGGTTGTAGAGAGATCTGATTTAGTTGTACAAATTGTTGATGCTAGAGATCCGTTGTTATTCAGATCTGTTGATTTAGAACATTATGTCAAAGAAACTGACGATAGAAAACAAAATTTGTTGTTAGTCAATAAAGCAGATTTATTAACTCGTAAACAGAGAATAACATGGGCAAAGTATTTTATTTCAAAAAACATTTCTTTCACATTTTACTCTGCATTGAAAGCTAACCAACTATTGGATTTGGAAAACGAATTAGGTGAAGAAGAATTTTTGAAACAATATTCTGCTAATGATTTTTATAATGAAATCAAAGAAGGAGAAGAAGATATGGATGGCGAAGAATTAGATGAACTGTTACGAGAAAAAATAAAGATCCTAACAATCGATCAATTAGAAGATTTGTTTCTGGCCAATGCTCCAAACGAACCTTTGATCACTCCTTTACCAGGCAAAGAATCCATAATTCAAATTGGTTTAGTCGGTTATCCAAATGTTGGTAAATCTTCTACTATCAACTCTTTAGTTGGTGCAAAGAAAGTTTCTGTTTCTTCTACTCCAGGTAAGACCAAACATTTCCAAACAATCAAGCTATCTGATTCAGTTATGCTGTGTGATTGTCCTGGTTTAGTGTTCCCAAATTTTGCTTACAATAAAGGTGAATTAGTATGTAACGGTGTTCTACCAATCGATCAATTGCGTGATTACATGAGTCCAAGTACTTTAGTAGCTGAAAGAATTCCAAAGTACTATTTGGAGGCAGTGTATGGTATCCATATTCAAACTAAATCTGTGGAAGAGGGTGGTACAGGCAGCAACCACCCAACTGGCCAAGAACTGTTAGTAGCTTATGCAAGAGCCCGTGGTTATATGACCCAAGGTTTTGGTTCCGCCGATCAACCTCGTGCTTCACGTTATATCTTGAAGGATTACATCAACGGTAAGTTACTATACGTGAACCCACCTCCTCATATAGAAGACGATACACCATTCACACAAGAAGAATGTGAAGAGTTCAACAGAGAGTTATACACGTTCGAGAAATTACCAGAAACCAGGAGAGACCAATTACGTGAAGCAGCTTTAAATAAAGGTATTGAAACACTGGATCTTGCACGTGATTTAGGTAAGTTAACATTCTCAGCCCATACTGGTGCAACTGAAGGTAAAGAAGCTAAGTCAGTGACTCACGGTGGTAAGCAAGCTGCATTATTCAACGCTGCATCAGATCTAGACAGAGAGTTCTTCGAAATGAATAATATCAAGGGTAACTTTGTAACACCATTCCATAAAGCTAGTAACACAAATAGTAAGAAGCATGATAAAAAAAATAAGAAAGCCAAAAAGAAAGCTGCCATGTACAGTGATTTTTAAGACATCAATAACCAAAATAAAATCAAGTAAAATATCAATCGAAAAAAAAATACATAGTAAGTAATCACATCTATAGATAACCTAACTATAAGTAAAATCATTATTATTATCACTATTATTACCACCATCAGTGTCACTGTCACCGTCAGCATCATCAACCAAATATCTTAACCCTAACCGGTTACCCCGCTCAAGTGACCCACAGCATCAAAAAATTTTTCATTTCGATCTCATCTCGAAATTTGTGTTGTATATAAAGGCATCGATTCTTTCAATTATAACAGAGGTTTCTTTCAGTTATCACAATTTGATTGTATTAACCTTTATTGTTTTTAAGTTGTTCTTCTTATTCTTTGGTAGAAAAAAGTAACATATAATGGCTCTTTTACACATTCTGACGTGTACTTTCTGGAACGTTTTGTTTCAATCCCACTCACTGATGAATAAGCTTAAGATGCCAAGAATAGATTACTATGCCCTTTTCGCTAACAACGACAGAAACCCACTGTTCGTAGTTTGATAGTAGGTGGGCGGACATATTACCTTTTTTCTATTTAATTAGTCTTTTTATTATTAATGCTCCATTGCTAGCAGAGTTCATTGCTCATCATTTAATCGATTTAGGATTATGAGGAAAATGGATCAACGATGTCGTAAATGGTTCTTGTATTCTTGCACTTTTTATAGTTTAAATCTTTCAATCTTGTTAAAACCAGGATAATAAATACCTTGTAAAGCTTGTGTTTAATGGTATTCAGAATTTCATTTTTATCGAAGGAGAGAGAGAGAGATGGTCGAGAGTACAAATTCACGCTAATTCTTTATACAGTAATAATCTGAAAATTTTTGATCCAGCATAAAAGCTTCTAATGAGTTCAATTCATCCTAAGATCATTTTTAATTGCCACTATTTAGTGAGTTCGAAACACCAAGATTATATCGTCAATAATTATTTAAACTTAGGATACTTGTAAGAAACATCAAGTCTTTTGATACTTGTTCAGCGATACCAACAATATATTACAAACTAAGAAATGGCAAAAAGAGTTATTTCAACTAGCGAAGCTACTGAACATGTCGCTAAGAAGGCCACCAAACCAAAATCACATATTTTAAATACCCAAGATGATTATAAGTCATTATTTCTATCTGTGCAACCATTGGATATCTTCTGTTGGGGAAGTGGCTCCATGTGTGAATTAGGTTTAGGCAAATTGGCCAAAAATAAAGAAGTTAAGAGACCAAGATTAAATCCTTTCTTACCTCGTGATGAAGCTAAAATTATCTCATTTACTGCGGGTGGTATGCACACATTGGCCCTTGATTCAAACAATGACATCTGGTCTTGGGGTTGCAATGATGTCGGTGCGTTAGGCAGAGATACTTCAGATTCTAAAGAAACTTTAAAAGATATTGATGATGTTGATTCAAGTGATGATGACGATGGCGATTTGAACGAAGCAGAATCCACACCTGCTAAAATTCCAAGAGAATCTTTCCCACCGTTAGCTGAAGGTCATAAAATCGTCCAATTAGCTGCTACTGATAATTTAAGTGCTGCTCTATTTAGCAATGGTGAAGTTTACGCCTGGGGCACCTTCCGTTGTAATGAAGGTATCTTAGGTTTTTATCAAGAAGATATCAAGATTCAAAGAACGCCGTGGAAAGTTCCAAAGTTTTCAAAGTATAAAATTGTTCAACTAGCACCAGGTAAGGACCATATTTTATTCTTAGATGAAGAAGGTATTGTTTTTGCTTGGGGTAATGGTCAACAAAACCAACTGGGTAGAAAGGTCCTAGAAAGATATCGTTTAAAGACCTTGGATCCAAGACCATTTGGTCTAAGACACATTAAATTCATTGCATCAGGTGAAAACCATTCTTTTGCTATCAATAAAGATGGAAAATTAGTTAGTTGGGGTTTAAACCAATTCGGTCAATGCGGTGTTTCTGAAAGCATCGAAGATGGTGGAATGGTTGACAAGCCAAAGAAAGTTTTGATTCCAGATGGATTGTCTATAAAGACTATTGCTGCAGGTGAACATCACTCCTTAGTTTTAACTCAGGACGGTGACTTGTATTCTTTCGGTAGACTAGATATGATGGAAGTTGGTATTGCCAAAGACAAACTACCAGAATATGTGTATAAGGACGAACATGGAAAGGCACGTTCAATTCCGCTTCCAACTAAGTTGGAATCTGTTCCAAAATTTAAAAATATTGCTGCTGGCTCTCACCATTCCCTTGCTGTTGCTAAGAATGGTATCGCATACTCATGGGGTTTTGGTGAAACATACGCTGTTGGTTTAGGTCCAGCCGGCGAGGATGTCGAAGTTCCAACAAGAATTAAGAACACAGCCACTCAAGAACATAACATCGTATTGGTCGGTTGTGGTGGCCAATTCTCTATTTCTGGTGGTGTCAAACTCTCTGAAGAAGATTCTGAAAAGAGAGCCGATGAAATGGATGATTAAACAAAAATAGAATGTAATTATATATCAAATATTCTAAATAAATTGAATATTAAAGAATACAGATATTTTCTAAAACATTTTATATATTCTATTTTGTACTATTATTAAAATGAATAAAGTAAGTAACTATTTAATATATACATAGACAGCAGTGATATCTGCAATATATATCATTTCCATACTTGAAAATAAAACTTAAATAAAAAAAACATCGTTCATAACATGTAATCATTAGCTAGATTAAAAATAATATCTACATATCTATACATTACTTGTCTAAATAATTTAATTATTTTTTGTTCATGCGAACCTTCAGGCCTTGTTGAATTAAATATTCCTTTACATCATTGACAGTATACTCTTCTCTGTGAAACATGCCTGCACCTAAACAAGCATCTGCATGACCAATTTCAAAACCATCTTTAAAGTCTTTTGGATTACCAGCGCCACTGGATGCAATAATTGGGATATTAACAGCTTGTTTTGCCAAATTTACCAATTCTAAATCATATCCTGAGTTGGAACCATCTTTATCAATACAATTCAATAAAATTTCACCAGCGCCCAAAGCCTCACATGCTCTAACTAATTCCCACACGCCTAAATCTCTAGATTCTCTTCCGCCTTTCAAAGTACATTGATACCAAACCCATGTCTGCCCTTTTTCATTTGGGAATTTTGACTTAATGCATTTATTTTTGGTTTCTGAGGGGTCATTAACGTATACTCTCTTTGGATCGACGGAGATGACAACCGCTTGTGCACCGTATGCTTTTGAGATAGTTTCAATAGGAGATGTTCCATCACCTTTACAGCCCGCTGAGTAATATTTTTCTGCTGCGTATACAGCATCTGTACCGATCGATACTTTGTCGGCACCCGATCTGAAGTATAATCCTGCAACCTCTAGGGCTTGAATGACCGTTCCATCGGTATCAACAATATCCTTAATTCCACCACCCACGGTAAGTGGAACAAAACATGTCTTTGCTGCTAATTTCAGGACATCTAACATTGGTGCATCCTTTAATGGACAATCTCTAAACGATGTGATATTTAAAAATGTGACTTCATCAGCACCTTGTTCATAATATTTTTGAGCCAATTGTACCGGTTTACCCAAATTTCTAACATCTTTTTCACCATTGGATTCTCTGACATCATATTGATCTCCTTTAGTGACAACAAGATCACCTCTATCATTGGTTCTAACATCTAAACACGCTATTATTCTTCTTGTCAAGCCATGATTAGAGTAATCATTGCCTAAAAGTGTCTTTTCTTCTACACTGTATGTATTTACAGATGGATGTGTTTGTTTTAAGAAGTTGTTAATGATTTCCAAACCTGCAGTGCTAGACTTTTCTGGATGGAATTGTGTGGCAAATATATTATCCTTTGAAATAGCAGCAATAAATTCTTCAGTACCATATTTTGCCTTTGCAACTTTCCAATTTCCAGCTCTTAATTTCTGTTCCGCCGTATCATTTAGTATCATTGCATAAGAATGGACAAAATAATATCTTTTGAATGAATCTAACCCGTAGAACAGGTCCAAATCTGGCGAATCCAAATCATTAGGAATGATACTATTCCAACCGATCTCCGGAACAGGCTTATTGTTATCATCATTTTCATTGAACTTCGATAATTTTAAATCAATGAAACCCAAGCCTGTACTTTCTGGTGACTCTTCTGAACCACTAAAGAAAGCTTGTAAACCAACACATATACCCATAATCGGTTTACCAGATTTAATATATTGATTAACAGGATCTTTGAACCCTTTTGAAAACAAATTATCTACGAAATGACCATAGTTACCAACACCTGGCAAGATAAGTCTCTCTGCTTTCAACAACTCTGGATCTGTAGCTTCACTAACCAATTTAACCTCATACCCTAAAAATTCAATTGCATTGGTTAATGATTGCAAATTACCACTTTTAACGTCAATAACGTGAACAACAGCACCCATGATTCTTTCACTAATTTATCACTTTTTTCTATTGGAATATATCCTTTCTCACTGAAATCAAACAAAAGAGAATGCAACTGTCTTTCAAATATTCATCTCATCATCTGAAACCTCTTCATGCAATAAACGATAACACACATATACGTATATATATAAATACTTAACGTCCATGTTTCAAGATCCGTAATACAAGTACAGTCAGGTTCTGAGTATTAACTAATATTACTCAACCGATATATATGCATCTCTGCACGGGCGTTTCTAAGAAAAAATCGGTAATGAGTAACACATCAAACAATTTCGAAAAGTTATCGATGAGCAGAAATGAAGACACACTGTTTCGAGGTCTTGGGCCATGGCAGAAGGTTACTCTCGTAACTCTGATGCTGACACTGACGCATATGGCGGGTTCTTTTGTACTCTTTTAAAGGAGTGGACACTGGAATGAGGTTCTAGTGAGTTCTGCAGCTAATAATTTTCAGAAAAGTTGTCTTTTGACTCTGTCATGGGAGATGTTTAAGAACTGTTAAGGTTTTTGAGATCGATACATCGACAAATGTATAGATCTATTGAAGCCAGTTTACTATTTGTTCTCATTCTTATGTCATCTTGGCTACATACATATATACATGTATAAATATAATACTAATTACTGCGTGTTTATTGAATTTTTAGTTTATTACATATGTGTTTTGGTATGTACTTTGATTATTCAGGTATGTATGTATCTTCTACACCCATGTTAACGTTATCATCGCTGTTTTGCAGATTACTGTAAGCGTCATCTTGGTTTTCGTTATTATCTGGGAAAGATTGTGGGAACATATCTTGATCAGCACCTTCGCTTTGCATGTGTTGTTGTTTTTGAGAGGGGATATGTTGATGTGATCCAAATCTATTTCTTCTTCCGCCGTTAAAGTTTCTACCGTGGTGTGAATGGTTGTGTTGATTAAATTTGTTTTGACCGAAGTTATTAGCTACCTCATTATTATTACCGATACGATTAGCCAGTGGAATAGCAAACCCACCTCTAGACGCATCGAATTCGAATTTCAATTCATCACTAACTTGGCCACCACTCTTGCCTCTACCAAACTGTCTTCCATCTTCAAAACCAGGATCTAAATCAATCGTGATAACTCTGTCGTCCAGTTTAGTGTCACCTAAATACTTCACAGCATTTAGAGCCTCTTCTGGAGTATTAAATATAACAAAACAGAACCCACATGGAGTAAATTTAAACCTATCTAGACCCATAATAATTCTTTTTATAAACCCACATTTAGAAAATAATTCATAAATTTGTTCTTCTGAAGTGTAAAAGGATAGATTACCAACGTAAATAGTACCTGATTTTGTTGACTCACGCAGTTGCTCCAAACCATTAGCACGGTTTTTTCTAGCCTTCTTCAAAAGATACAATGAAGGTTTATCCAATCTCTCAGCAGAGTGGTCATACTTAATTTCATCAAATTCCGCTAATGACATATCTAAATTTTCCTATCTATTTCCTTCTCTTCTAATATTTTCGCTTCCAAATCAACTAGTATATATATAATAACACAATTAACAGTCACCAATTGGTTTCAGCTCGACACCTGTTTACTAAGCCATTGAACTAATATAAACTATAAACAAGACCAGTTTTTGTAATGTATATACTCAATATTAATACTTTATATCATCGTTAACATCTGCTTCTTTAAAAAATTATAAAGCACAAAAACAATGCGACGCCGGGTAAACATAGTATAAGTTTACCAATTGACACTTCAACTAACCACATGGATCAGTGAATTGCTCGAAGTATAGATCTATATATTGTCCTTTTGATATATTTATTGTCCTTTTGATACATGTTAAAACGATATTTTAAATAGAAGTCAGTCTACTACAGTTCTCCCTAGAACACTAAATTTAATCCTCATGTTTTTTTAGAGAACTGTTGGAGTTGATAATACCAGAGTGTTGGGCATTGGTTGTTTGTCAGCATTGAGTCATTCAAGTCTTATTGGATGTTCCAAACTATTTCTTCTGGTTTTTTGGGTATTCTGTCTTTGTTTGTTTATTGTTTTGTGTTGTCTTTGGGTGATTTGAATCCCATTTCACATTAGATCGCCATTTGGAGTTCTTTTTTTGATCAGTGCCAGATGAGTTTGAAGATACTTCTTGACTAGTATTACCAATCTTAGTATTTGCTCGCTGATTATTGTTAGATTTCACTTGAGAAATCTTTTGATTGTCATTTAGTTCAATTCCCTTAATTTGTTGAGTTGCATTTATACTCGTAGCTAGCTCTACTGGATTTGACTTAGTGATTTCAGAATTTGTCTGTGCATTTGGCTTTGTTGTTACCAAGGTGCTGATTTTAATGTCTGGATCGATGTTTAAACTGAACTGTATCATATCATCTAGGGTTATCACATTAGTTAGATCAAAATGCTTGAGCGAATCCGTACTATAGTAAGTTTCTGCCATTTTGGTATATACGATTGCAGCAATATTTGGAGTACAGATTTTTTCAGATAATTTAATGATTCTTAAGAAATAAGATTTAACACTTTCATTCTCAGTCGGTATTATCTCCAGTAACTCTTTAGTTCTATTCTTATCAAGCTGTCTAAAGTCAACAAATCTATAAAGATTGTAAAGACAAATGGACCAAGGCTCTAGAGATCCATTACTGAAATACATCTTAGTGCTTTTACCACGATAATAACGTGATAAGTGAGCCGACCAATCGTGATATCTCACATCATTCTCTATTAGATACTCTTGTATCTCTAACAAATTTTGAATTGGAGGATTGTTTTGGATATCCACATCGTCAATATCAAAAATCATACTCTTTCTCAATGGCTTACTTTCAATATCATCCAGAGAGCAATTGCAACCTTTCAGTCTTTCATCATCTTCATAAATAATCAAAGATGGCTCACGTAAAGAAATAGCTTCCAAGACTTTATCAACTCTGCTGTTCTTAACTTTTCTCGGTTCCTTGCCTTTATTATAAACAGACACTTCATCGTTTTCAGGCATATCACTATAAGCGGGTTGATCTACAATATCATACACAGCTGGTTTGCTTCTTACTAACTTATTAACCTTTAAATTGTTTTCAAAATTCATGATTCCTTTAGCAACTTTCGAGTTGTGCCTAGTAGTCCCAAGCGTCTTTAAATCATTGCCCCTTGGTGTCCCACTTACTTTCAATCCCAACTCCCTTTGCAAATCTTGAATATTCATCTGCTGTACTGCATTAACACTACGTATCATATTAACTTCTCTCTCAATGGCTTGTTTACTCTCTTCCAATGTTTTAATCTTAGTGTTCATAGTGCTCATATGAACTATGCATTTCTCTAGCAACGAAATAATATCAGGAGAGTTAGAACCCATACCCTTGTCAGTGAAGTAGACTAGTTTCTCATTAACATGGTCAATTTTAGATTGTAGTTCTGAAAGGTCCTCAGAACTCACTGAAACGTTGGATGCTCTTCTCACCATTTTATTTACCTGTTTGTTTCAAACTCTCAATACAGTTTGGAGACCAAAGTATAGCAATGACTGTCTCTGACTACAATAGCATGTTCCCTACATAAATTGCACAACTGTCATATCTATACATAAAGTTTCAATTACTTTGCAATAACTTTATTTAAACATTGTTCTACTTGACACATCGACTAATTGACGCGTGCACCTTCATGTCCATTTTAGATGACCCATTAGTTCGAATAATGTATAATTAGTTCAACTTTGGGTTGTAGTAAATTATGAATACAAACTTTATAATTAAAGCAACGTTCTACATTGATTTGATTAGCCAGACACGATTGACCAGTATAGTGAATCTTATTTACGAATAATATCGTTCAATTCTATCTTGGCGAAATATAATTGTTGTACATGTCATAAGGCTTCGATGTTTAGAACAACCTCCATCGTTGAGGTGTCACACTGTATATTTAGTTAGGAACTTGCAGATTACTGTGGGCTATGTATTTGGTTGAACAGGAGTCATGCTAATGCCCAAAACCCGGTGTACAATTTGCCTTTTGGAGAACTTCTGTCTTCCTACGATATCTAGAAGTAATACAGAAAATATTACAACACTTCACAATAATACATAATCTGGCGGATAGCGTCTAAAGTATATGCAAAATGCAATATGAATGGACATCCACCAAAAAATGATACAAAATAAATTAATACTTGCGAATCTTTGTCTGAAGAACTCAAGTGGTTATTTGTAACCTCAGCAGTCAAGGTGATGTTATTATCTTCAGTAGTATTGTTATTTGAATTCGGACATACTTTTTTAATAGCAATCGACCAATTCTCGATGTGTGATATATACAGTAATAGATAATATATGTAACTAATGAAGTGAGCGATTGCTTGTCTTATATAACTGTAATCTTGTATTAGTTTATGTGGAGAAACAAGCTTATGTTGGGTAGTTCCAACATCTAAGTTAGTGTCATTAGCCACTTCAGTTGCTCTAGTATAGTCCATCTTCTTTATAGTTAAATAATCGATTGATTCTTTTATTAGTGTAATTAAACTATTCTATATAGAGTTAGATGCCCTCCTTATATATGAGTTGAACTGACAGTTGAATGAACATGTGTACGTGTTCATTCATCCTCCTAAGATCTTTAGTGCTGTATTGTACATCTGTGTTTATCGCGTAGCCATTTACATTGTAGTGAGAAATTTTCACCTACCACTTGGAAGATTGTTCTAGACCTTCTTTCCATTAGTAAGTGATCTATTAGTTCTGGACTCAAAGTGTCATAAACACTTAGTTCTGTCACATACACTACAATAATTCTGACAGTGATCTATTAGTTCTGGACTCAAAGTGTCATAAACTCTTAGTTCTGTCACATACACTACAATAATTCTGACAGTTTATTCACTTCACTAGAATACTTTAATGAATCTCGTGTGGATATTGGTTCTGTAAAAATATATGTCTACCAATAGCATTACAGGGTCGACTAAACTGCAACTGGATGCTTACTCAATTAGTTAACACCCAATTCAGAAAATATTTAGTATACAATTATACTAATGCATACTTCAAATTCAGACAATTGCCTCAAATTCTGATAAGGAACAATGACGATAATTATTCTGGTAGTAACAGTTGTGCTGGAGATCATACAAACAATAGCCTGCCCAGTAATACGTTAACATTTAGCATTCTGTTGAGATTATGTTACAGTAACTGTATAATGTTCGTATAAATAAATAACCTTGTAAATTTCTTTCCGATATAGTGTAACGGCTATCACATTACGCTTTCACCGTAGAGACCGGGGTTCGACTCCCCGTATCGGAGTTTTTTTTTATCTTTGTTTTAGACGCTTTCCTTGCATAATCATTGTCTTAAGCATACATATACATAATAATATCCCAAAACATGCAACTTGCATATATCTTACCGACTAACCATGTATTTGTCAGCACTCCAGTAAAATCCTTCATTCTTGCTATTGCCATCATCTTTATAAGCTGTTTGCTAAACTGAACGATTTTTCAATTTTTTAGGGCATTGAATATTTCAAAAACATACAACTGAGAACTTTAATAACAATATTTGTATTGCAATTTGTTTAAAACAATCAGTTCATTAAATATTGATCTGTTACTTGTGTTTGCCAGTGAAGCTAATTGTGCTATCAGTTTTCTATTTTGTTTATATCATACGATTGTTGAGTTGCTATAAGAAGTAACGAAAGGGCTAGTTTTTTTTTCAGAAAGCTTGGACTTTTTAATATACGTAACTAGAGTTATTTCAAGATGTCTAAAGAAAGTTATACCGAGGCAAGTGGAATAGAGAAGACTATTGCTGAGTCTGCCGATGCTAGAAACGATGGGGACGCAACTTTGGAGCGTCAGGAGGGAAAAGTTTTGCCTGAACAAGATATTGGTGATGTAGTTGAAGAAGAGGATGATGATGGGGAGACACGTTGTATATGTAATGAGATCGATCCTCCCGATGAATCAGGTCTTTATATTCAATGTGAGACTTGTGGGGTTTGGCAACATGGTTTCTGTGTTGGTATTAATGAAGGTGAGGATTCTACGTTGGACAAATATTGGTGTGAACAATGTAAACCGGAATTACATGATGTGTACACGGTTCCTAATGGAGATTCAATGAGATCACATTATTTACCGATACAGAACAAAAGAAATAAAAACGACAGGAAAAAGAGGAGTGAACGAACTAGAAGTAATAGAGAAGAAAATGATTCAAAGCGAAACGACGAGGAAGCAGCATCGAATAGTAGCACTAGGTCTAGATCAGCAAATTCATCTACTATCAGAGAACACAGGAATCAAGAATATGAAGCTAAGATTGAAGATGATCCTAGTACCAACCAGGACGATGATACCAGAAATGACAATATACAGGACCCACCAGAGGATAATCAAGATGAACAAGATTATGAAATATCAAAACGCGATAAATCAGCTAATGGTGATGAAAATGACATTAAAGATGAAGAGGACGGTGACAATTCTACTAATGATAACTCCAGAAGATCTCAGAATAGAAAGAGAGCAACATTATCTGCAAGGGAGGAAAAACAATATCAGCTAATGTTAGAGAAGGCCATCAATGAAAGTAGAAGAACTTCAAATCCGGAAAAACAGGATAATGAGATTGATTTTGATACAAAGGATAAAGATAATGGTGACGTAGAAAATCAATATTCAGAATCAAATAGTACTACAACTTTGAAAGTTAGTGATAATAACTTTGGTGCAAACCAAGTTGGGTTGGAGGAAACTCCATCGTCTCTTGAAGGATTGGAAAATAAAACATTAGAAACAGAACTTGAGTCAGAAAGGCAATACAGAAGGAGAACTAACAATAGATCGGATATAGTATCCTCTGATGATACAGAAGGAACTCCAAATTTAACCGACTCTTCTATCAGATCATTAGGATCAACCGGGAAAAGAAGTTCTGGAAGAAAATCGCAGAAGGTAATAAAAAGAGCTGGTAGAAAAAGTATAAAATCTGCAATAACAAATGCTGCCTCTACTAATAATAGATTTGAACCAGATGTAAACAAACCAGTAAAACCAAGATTACCACCGCAAAGAACTTCAATGAAGGAGATGAAGAGAAGAGTTGCTGCCATACTAGAGTTTATATCAAGAACCCAATGGGAATTAAATGAAGAACAAGAATCAAAGGAAGATTTAGTCAGGTTTGTGGAGAATCAGCAGTTTATACAACAAGTTGAATCCATTTACGAGACGTCAAATAAAAATCTAAAGTTGATGGATGAATTGACCAGGGATCTTTTACTTTGGGGGGATAAATATAATAGTTATTCTTCAAATAGTAATGAATAATGCATATGAAACATTTTTTCAATGTCATCCAAAATTACGAACTATCATAAATTACAAAATTACTTATGGCCCCCCTCAAAGTATTTTCTGAGCATATGTACATTCTATCCTATTATATTCTGTAGATAATGTAATATTAAATCTAACTATTTAAAAGTTATCATTAATTTAACTATATAATTGTATTTAATCGTTTATAGAATTTAGATAATCCTTAGTTGACAAAATATCAGTACCACCTAATATCAATCTTATATTACCTTCTGAGCTTTTCATAGCTTCATTAAATTCATGAACTAGTCTCGATTCTTCAAATGTAACACCACCAACCATAAATATTACTACATCTTGAATTGGGTAATTGTTTGATGCCTTTTTATCCTTCTCAGAAGAGATAAAGCTATATTTTTTGGATGAATGGATGCTATTTTGTGATAACTGAGTCAGAAATTCAGAAATTTCTGGAATATGCTGCATATATACATTATTGGACGTTGAACCACTCTTCTTATCATTCCTGCCCATTCTACTATTAAAACGTTTGGCAAGCTCACTCAATAGATCTTCTTTCTCTTTCTTATCTGAATTGCCATTGCTCGAGTCATTAGACTTACGCAACTTACCTTTATCGTTTGCCATCAAATGGAAATGATGTACAAAATTGATTTCTTCGATGGATAAACCAGAATTTTGGAGATTATTTATTAAGCTACTAAATTTTTGTTGGTTTGCATCGCCGATGCAGCTACGCAGTATGTAGATGCATGATAGTTTCATTTTATAATAGTTATTCAATTTTTCTGTGGGCTGCAATAATAATTGGAAAAGCTGTCGAGTTACAGTCTCATCGTTGTCATGAACAGCAATATTCTGTTCCAATTCACTTAATTCCCAAATGTCTTGTGTTTGCAATTGTCTATCTAATTCACCAACTATGGACATATGTTTTGCAACATTACCTGATAGTTTTTTAAATTCTGGGTATTTTTCAATGAAGTTTTTAATATCCTCCAAACTACCAATTTGACTGTTAGATTTTGTTTTGTCCTTATATACTGAGACGTATTGTTTAACTTTATCACCTAAATCACCAAAGTTTAAGTGCATGGTTTCTTTATAAAAAGGATCCTCTCTTGGGGATAACGTTACTTTTGCTAATTCCTTGTCAATTCCTGGTACATTTGATAAATCTACAACATTCCTTTTAATTCCAATGTATTCTTTAATCATAGATTGATATGTCCAAGGTTGTAAAAGGGGTGTCAATGGATCGTTTTTACGATCTAGAATAACAAGCAGTGGTTTAGAATCTCTGGCAGGGAAATCAAATAGTGTCTTCGCATTTTGATCGATTTCATTACTCACTTCTTTTGCTAGTTTTGCAGCTAACTTACTATTATTTTCGAAGACAATCTCTGGCTTCAACTTTAGTGATAACAGTAAAGATATTAATGAATTTGTAATATTTTCTAAACCAGCTTCATTCCAAACTAATGTTTGATTTGAATACAATTTGTTGGATGGCGTGTCCAGAGAGAATAAGTCATCATTGAATATTTGGTAGTCTTGGAAGATTTCTTCTACTTTGACGACTACTTCTAAATTATCAGCTTGTGCTAGTCTTTCCAATTGTGATTTTGAGACAAAGTTATTGAAATAAATATAGTACTCCGCATACTTTGGATTCATCAACTCATCTATTAATAATTGCATAGTCTCTTCTGTAGGTTTTACATATACGATACATTTGACATATCTCATTGTATTTCTGTTCCTGTTTTCAATGCTTTCAATTAAGTATATATCCTTAGATAATAGTTCGCTTTGAGTGGTGCAAACAGAAATCGTAGGAACAGTGTTCTTATCTAAAAGCAAAGCCTTAAGTTTTGGAACATCATGATCTTGGGTCAAATTGTTCTGAGTACTCTTTAATCTAGATTCAGATTTAGAGATCCGGTTGATATAATAGTTTGCAACTTCAAATAAATTCATCTGACTCTTTTATCTCGTTACTCAATAATTATGGTTCTGTACCAATCGATTTCTAATTACTTTAAATTGCTAATTGCGTTTACTTGGGTTAGTATTTAATAATAAGATAGCAAACTTTAATTATATTTGTATCATAAACCATATCTTATCCTCCTTTTCTTATGACAGTTGCTAGCATTGATTTTAAATTTCCTGTCGAAGGTTTACCTTATTGTTTTGAAAAATGAACGATATGCTAATAATTGAAAAGTTAACTATAGCCAAATGTATTAAAATTTATATTTAAAAGGAACAGAGCAGGATATTATTTGATCCACAAAATGATTAACGAACATAGTACAATATATGATCACTCATAACAGTGTATCTTATTTGGGAAATTCAAGCAAGGCTTGGCACTTTAAGATTTCGATACAATTTACACATCTTTATTGGATTGGTTCCTATAAATAAAGGGAAAGGTGACTCGAATAAGGTATTAATATAATGTCAAAACATAGAGGAAGAAAAAGTAATCCAACTGAAGATGCAACATTTTCTTCACCAGCCACTGCGGAAGGAACTTTAGGCACTTCAGCAGCTTTTACAAAATCATTGGAAACATTTTCTCCTGAGGGAGTAACAGAGAAGGCTACTGATTTCTTAGCTACTGACGCAGTAGGTCAAAAGGGACCCAATTCTTCAAGTAGCAGTCATGTACATATTAAACAGTTTTCAGGTAGACCTCGTGATAAGAGTATCTCGAGTGTTAAGAACTTATCAAAAGGGTTTTCACACGACATTCAACATGAAGTAGACAATGTAGGTTCAAAATATGGTTCTTTTAAGAAGTCAAAGAGTACAGATTTACTATTTAGAAGAAGAAATATCAGTGGTTTAAACATGACTTCCTACACCAATCCAAAGCCAAATGACTTAACAGAGACAATCGATGGTGTGATTAACAACACAAGCGGAAGTAACAACAATGATAATTACACTGCCACTAATAATACTGGGAATCCAAGTTATGGATTAAAGCCAAGAAGAAGCAAAAGTACACATTCTGTATTAGAGTTGCATGAGGCAGATGAATTGTATACTAATGACTTAACTACAGATGAAGAGGTTGAATATTTTACAGAAGAAGACGAAGATCAAGGTTCACAAAAATCAAAGACAAATATAAGTAATAATTTACTTTCACAACAAACAACTGCCCATAGTGACAGATTTCCAAATCACGATGCAAAGAAAATGCATCCAGTTCATTCTAAGCTTCTAAAAACTAACCAAATAAAAAACAAAATACTGTCAGATACACATCTGTCACAACTGAATCATGCTGCTAAAATTACAGACCAACTTAGTTATAAGCCACCTTCCGATATGATCAAACCATCTCATTCAAAATCCAAAGTTTTAAACACGACAACATCAAATAGTGAAGGCAATAAATTGAATGAAGATGATATCTATTCATCTAATAAAACAAACAACGATGATACAGATATAATTAACGATAATGAAGAAGATGACGAAGAAGATGACGAAGAAGATGAAGAGGATGAAGATGCTATAGGAGATGACCTTATTGGAGATATACCGATTGAACAGGTGATGCAAGATACAGTTGTTCATAGTTTGAAAAGACAAGCAAATATGTTTTCTGAACTTAAAAATAATAATAATATATCGAAAAATCCTGATAGCTCGGTGGATAATACAAAAGGAGGTGAGAAGCAATCCTTTAATGAAAACTATATTCAACCTGGGGCAGGACACACTGACCAGTATATACCAGATATGATTCTTTCTCAATCCATGGGGATTGAAAGAAAGTATGATGATTCTACAAGATCTGCTAGGTCTCTGAGTTCCAACCACGAAATAACCAAAATTACAGAAGGTGAGGTATTAAACACGCCAAGCAAATTAAACGATCCTTCAAATACAATCGATGAAAATCAACTTTATCCTGGTTACTATGGAAACACTGCTGATTTAACAGAACCTAGGAAACCTAAAGACATTAAGACCAATATTCCGATAACTGACGATAATAATAATAATTTTCAGAGTTTTTCCAATAGCATTTCAAGTTTGACTAATAATCTACAGAAATCTAATCCTGAGGGGTTTTTCTCTCAGAATAAAACTGTTAGTTCACCAACCTCCAAACAAAAACACTTTTTGTCGAATACGATTTCGAGTCTAAAGCCATCTTCAGGAAGAGGTTTGAATAGTATCAAATCATCACACAATAATGATAACATCAACGAGTCCAGTTTGAACAATTTTGCAAATTTTTTGAAATCTGATGATATAGATGGTGACTCTAGAACTCAGAAGAAGTTATTATTACAAAGAGAGAATTCCATTTTAGATATTAACTTACAACATGAAGATAACAACGCAATATTTATGGCTGGCAACATAGATGCTAAGAGAGAATTTGAACGTGTTTCACATGCTTACACAAATTTGCGTAGATTTTCTAATCCTTTATTTGATGCCTTAATCAGGTGGGAATTAAGTTTTGATAATAGTAGCCAAATATCAAATTTGTCAACTACAAATGATCTTAATGAGCTTTTATTTTCGAGTTACAGTTCAAAAGATGATGGTAAATTGAACAAGATTTTACCTTCTTCGGATTATACAAATCTTCATCGTACATTAGCAAATTTATGGAATCAAGAATCCAATAAATTCAACAGTGAGAACAACCCGTTGAGTAAAGTTAATAAATTAACAACAACTGGAAACAATATACTGAAAGGCCAACCTCCTCAACAACAAAATCCACAAAGTCTGAGAGGCGTAATGGGTTCAAGTACAGCATTGCATAACTTAAGGAATATAAATTCTTTACAACCGACTACTAGGGCTGTAAATAGAAGGCTCGAGAATTCAAGGAACATCTCACATCGTTAATTGAAAGTTACTGAATAACGATTATAGTGTATTTTTAAGTAGAAAGAAAACATAATCATATGTAACTACAAAGTGAACTAACTGGGGGTAATATAAAACATTAATTTTGACAATATAGTTGTCATTTAGTATATTTATATGTGCTGTCTAACAATGCTTTCGAGTAATGTTACTAGGATAGCATATAACTCGTATTATTAAAGAACCTTAACTATCGATACCTTCATAGTCAGTGGTTACCCGAATATCAAAAATTTCACTTCAAAGAAGACCTCATCGCATCTCATCGCATCTCACCAATATTATAGTAAAGTTGGTTAAAACAATCAATGGAGACGTTCAATAAGGTTAGTCAAACACCGCATTTGTTAGATGTACAGTTGTGCTATCGATCTGTAAAACTTACTCTTTTATCCTTATTTATTAGAGGCATTATAAAATATCGAGAAGAAAATTCGGTGTTGGTTCGAGATGCAAGAATTAAACCATGTTGGTCCTTCCTTATGCGTGAAATTTCACAAAGAATTTGTATATGCAGCGTATGGTCCTTATCTTCAACAGTACAATTATAAAACTAGTGAATTGTTGAACCAATGTTTGATTTTCAAGGAAAATAAAGTCCATGGCTTTGATATCTCTGCGGATGGAAAAAACGTTATTGCATATGGTGCTAGATCTGTCTCTATTTTAAGTTTAGAGAGCATCAACACATCTAAATCATTAGTGGATAGAGAGCAATTGGTGGAAGAGTGGGTGATAACCGGTACGTTTAGTAAATTAGGCGATAAAGTTTTCTTATTAACTTGCTACAATAGGGTCATCATTTGTGATTTGAAATGCAATGTCATTGGAATTAAATCTGTGCCAGAAGAAAAATCGATATTATATTCTGGTTCTATCGAGGTACTGTCAGAAGATCGTGTTTATGTTAATGCAGGTACTGTTATAGGTGGTGTAATTGTTTGGGATCTATTTTGTGAATCTATATTGCATACTTTACAAGGTCACGAAGGGTCTATCTTTTATGTGACATCAAGCGATGATGGAAAATACATTGCAAGTTGTTCTGACGATCGTTCAATTATACTGTGGGATATGGAAACTGGTGAGCAACTATCCACTGGTTGGGGTCATACGGCAAGAATTTGGAATTTAAAGTTTTATGATAATAATACTCAATTAATCAGTGTATCAGAAGACTGTACGTGTCGTACATGGGCAATTGAGACATTGAACTCAGATGAAATTAATTTAGTACAGAAGAACATATACGAAGTACATCAAATTAAAAACGTATGGGGTCTTGATGTATGCAATTCAGAAATGATTGCAGTCACTGCAGGTAATGATGGTAGAATCAAATTGGTAGATCTGTTACAGGCTACAAGATATGGTAATGAAAATGAGTTATTCTCTCTTGGCGATATATCTTCTTCTGCTAACGTTGAATTTTCAAAAGATGAGTTAATTAAAGGTTTTGAATGGTTTTCATTTGGCGCAGTGGTCCATACATCATCAGGTCAACTGGTAACTTACAATAGACAGTCTTTTTCATGGTCACCAATTGCATTATCTGAAAACATGGAATCATATTCCATTAGTGGAGGTATCCAAAGTAAAAATACTGTTGTTTTCTCTAATAATAAAAATGATATTATTCTGATAAGATTCAATTCAAAAGGTCAGCTAATTAAACTGGCAAAACATACATTAGAATATTTAGCCAAGGTCACTAATACAATGATAAAAGACATTGATGATGATACCTTTTTAATTACTTTGGAATCACCAAACCCTAAGGATCCATTTGTGTGCCTGATAATTCAAAATGATACTTATGATGTTAATGCTGAGCATAGATTCAGCAAGCCAAGTAACTTTGTCTCTGCTTCTTTAGAATTATATGGAAATTATCTATTGGTAGGTGCTAGATATAGCTCATTGGGTATTTTTGACCTTGACGACAATCATAGAACGCCGGTAGTTATAAGGAAGATATCTGCTGGGGACACTACTACATCAGTTAAATTTATTGAGAAACAATTAAATATTCCAATTTTTTCAATCACTAATAGAGATGGATTTTACGATTTTATCTCTATTAATTTTGATATAATAACTAATGATAATAAAAACTTTTATGATATAATTCATCAAAATAAAGTTGCAAAAGGATTCTTAGAGGGTGCATATTTTAACGACAAAAACGAATATATCGTTTATGGTTTCAAATCTACTTTATTTTATATCTTCAATGAAACTAACTCATATGAGTTAGCCAGTCAAGTATGTGGTGGTTCACACCGTCAATGGAAGTTATGTGATGATGGTTTAAACAAAATTTTGTTGTATAACAAAGGTTCGAATATTTATTTTCGCAGAATCTCTCAAAACTTCACTCCTGAAGTCTTACGCAATGGTTTACATGGTAGAGAAATTAGGGATATTTCAATTTTAAAGGAAAAGACTTATAAAAACGGTTATTTATTTTGCACAGCTTCTGAAGATACAACTGTTAGACTGTCACATTTTAATAACTTGAATGGTACGATCACTAATTACTGGTTAGAGAGACAACATGTTTCAGGCCTACAACGTTGTAAATTTATTAATGACGAATTTATGGTTACATGTTCAGCCAGAGAGGAATTATTCTTGTGGCATATCAATAACGAAAGTTTGGATCGTGCCTATATCGCAGTAAGACAATCGTTACCAACATCGACAGAGAATCCAGACTTACGAATTATGGACTTCGACGTAAAATTCTTAGAGAGTAAAAAAGATTTCATATTAACGTCAGTATATTCTGATTCTGTTATAAAAGTATGGTATTATAATTTTGCTTCTAATTCATTTATATTATTAATGGAAGGAAAATATCAAACATGTTGTATATTTAATGTTTCTTTAGAAATATTAAATAACAAACTATTATTGATCATTACTCCAACAGATGGGCATGTTATTGTTTATAATATCACAAATTGTATACCATTCGAAGTTGTTCCTGGAAATGATTATCTTCGTGATAACAAATTAGAGATTGTTTTATCACTGTTACCAAATCATGATGTTAAGTTTCCAGTTCATCAATCTAGTATTAAAACAATCTGTACGTTTGTCGATAAAACAGACAATAGTGTAACATTATATACGGGTGGTGATGATAATGGTTTGGCAATTGTTAAACTGAATGTCGAAAACTCTACTGACAAAATTGTTGGGAAGGTGGTCTGTTTTGAGAAGAAAGCTGCTGCTTCTACCATCACATCAGTCAATTTATTTAACAACAACACGAAACTACTAACAGCGTCTGTTGATCAAATAGTTAGAATATGGGATGTTTGTGGTGATAAATTAGTTCAAGAGCAAAGAAAATATACCACTACAGCAGACACAGGTGTCGCAGATATTGTTCGTCTGGATAATGGTAGTGATATTGCATTGATTGGTGGCGTTGGTCTTTCTATTTGGAAACTATGACCACGATGGTAAAGCGCCACTTTTATGATTGCATACATATTTAATTGTTTAATACAACTCCACATGGAAGGGAAGCGTTACGATTAATTTAATAATATTGTTTTATAGTATTTACAGAGAATATAAAATGTTAATATATATGTGTTTGTATAATTATTGAATCTGTGAATTCTTACGGAGCATCCACGATTGCATTTATCGTTGGCGTTGACTTGGCATTATTAACCTTGACATTGCTTATGCTTCTTATTTAACTTACAGTACACGTATAATCTTCCCTTACGTCTTACCATGTAACATCCACTACAGAATTTCTTGACAGAGGTTCTCACCTTGAATCCTCTTGTAAAATTTTGAGTCAATAGAGAGCTTGCTGATGGTGACATTAGCTTAGACTGAAGAGGGGTCATAGACGATACCAACGGGGAAGTTTTCAGTATAGATCTCGACAGTATGGAGAATGATCTTGTGAAACTGATAAAAGGACTGATTCTGTTCATTGTAGTAATATTGTATACCGTGAAAATCTATATTATAAATATAGTTATCTGCTTATAAGCAATTTTGGTTATAGTCCAAATGTAAACTTCTTTTTTTCTTCAATGTTCAAATGAGCAACTAGCACTAACTATTCAAATAAACGCTTGGTTCTATAGAAGAAGCCACTGATATACCGTAATGCGCACAGAACTTGCTACTACTCAACCCATTATGATCACTAAACGATTGTTAAATAGCAACTCGAATAACTCTTTAAATCTCTGAAGTTTCAATTATCGAAATGGGATCTTGGAATTGAATATTTTGAGAATTTGTTTCGGAGCGTCTTTACAGCATTTGGGAACCCAAAGAATGCTTCACATTCAATGTAAACAAACAATCACAATCGATATTGATGAGTATAAGAAAAGTAGATTGATTGAAATTGATGTTATCTGTTATGGACAGGCAAAAGAAGGTGATTAAAATAGCTTTGTCAACTGAGGAGCCATGTCCAATAAAAGTATTTTAAAATCGACACAAGAGAGACTCCATGATGAGAATGACAGTTATGGCATGAATAATAGTAATAATAATACTCTGCCCAGTATGGGGTTCTCGAAGGTAGACTTGCTGGATGGCAATAATACGACTTCCAATATAAATACATCTGGTATGCAGAGTAAGTTGAACCGAAGGGTGTCATTTGCACCAGATGTCACATTACACAGCTTTGATTTTGTACCTGAACAGAGATTGAAAGTAAGAGAACCACGTCGTAGGATCCCAGTTGAATTGTTGCCGACAAGTTCCCAGGAGTTAAATACAGATGTAAATATGGTCACTTCTACACAACAACCTGATATGAGTCTCGACTTAACAGAGCCTGTTCGTGCTGCAGTTCAAATTAGTTCAAATCGTGAGAGTAATGGTGACGAATTCACTATGGAAATGACAGAGTTATTTGTTCAAGATAATGGGGAATTAGCAGAAAAATTAGGGGATAAAGACATGCTTGTAGATGATAAATTGAATGAAACAATGGATTTCACAAAGCCAAATGGAATTGTCGAAGAATTTCAACAGACCATTGACACTGCCTCGTCGTTAGAGCAGAAGAAAACAGATAACAATATTACAATGGAGTTTACAGGGGTATTTAATGAACGTGGAAATACAGAGGAACATCAACTTTCATTCCACGAAGTAAACGCTGTTTCTCAAGGTGAAGCATTGGAAATGACAGAAGTATTTAGCGCAGCTACGTCAAAACTTGCCGCTACCAATGAAGTTACTACAGCAGAAAACGATGATTCAGATATGGAAAAATCGATATCGGTAGCCATGGATTTTACAATGGTCCAACCCAATCTCCAATCGCCAACAAAATTGGACTCAAAAAGAAGAAAACTTGCTGAGGATGGTGCGTATGCTACTAATGATACTTCTGAGCCTCCTGTACTCTCAGCTTCAGTACCGTTGGTTGATTCACAAACTGATGATATTGTTTCGGATATTGAAAGAATGTCTCCTATCGCAATGAGTTCATTAGAACATGAAATATCTTTAAATAAACCCATAATAGTGTCCCCCAATGCAAAAATCGTGGAAACGAAAGAAACAACTGATAACCTTGAATCCAATCGTCATTCAATTAAAGACTTTCTGAGAGAATTAAATCTTGACTTCGATCAATACAACACCGTCAGCGGAGAAGAAAAACAGGATATCATTTTTAAACTATCACAATTATCAGAAACCAATGGAGTACCCATCAATCAGCTTTATAATTTTTTTTACATTGATACACCAATATTTGAAATGAATACTTTTATTATTACCGAGCTATTGAAGAAAATCTCTAATTCTAAAAGCATATTAGATGATTTGGATAATCAGACTATCAGTAACCCCCCACCAATTATTGCAGAATACTATGCATCTGATTTATCACATAAACAATCCATCAGTCAAAAAATGTTAACTATAAAGAACTATTCTGGGTTACTTGCACAACGTGGTTGGTATGAATGGCGCATCCAACATTTGTTGGGTTTACAAAATGTGCTTCAAGAAAATATTACAATATTGAATGAAGAACTGGAGAAAATATCTGAAGATTTAGAAAATGTCAAAAACATTAAAAACAGAACAGATTCTATTAGAGCTTCAATTAGACGTGAGATCAGACTTTTGAAGGAATTACCAGCGGCAAAATATAATAAGGAATCAACTTTGAATGATAAGATCAATATTGAAAACTTGAAGCAAGAACTAATGGCGAATGGCATTAAACTAGAAGAATATACAACTTTGAAGACAAAGAAGGAGGGACTATTACTATATGTTAAGGAAATGAATGACAAAATTACATCTGTTAGAAAAGAGATTTCTGCTTTAGCAGCAGACACTATGAAAGGGAAAGTATTCACTACATATGATATTTCGAGACTAAAAATGAAATTCTCTTTATTACAAAATATTACTAACGTTAAATTTGTATCTATGGTTAATTCAACATTACAAATTAAATTAAATATTAAAATGTTTCCTGTAATTAATGTTGAAATGAGGAACTTCCAAATTACCCAAATAACTGAAAATATTTACTTAGAAGAAGGCTCTGATCCATTTATTTCTCAATATGTTAATCAATTATCATCTGAAATTGCCTTAAAAAATAATAAGGCTACATTGATGGATGTATTATCAAACTTACTAAAACAATTAGAAAGTGATTCAACGTTTTTGAAACAATATATATCCTTCCAATTGTTATACAATATAAAACTTGTGGAACATATGGGTGTATTTCATCTATTATTCGCTAATTATGATGTCAAAACAGATAACAAGATGAGGTTTCTAATTCCCGCTAGGGAATTTATCAATCTTGGTTCAAATAATATGGGTAAATTGAATATTAAATTTGAAGCCATAAGAGGAGAAGCATATGGAAAAGATGAAGCATTGGCACTATTTATTAAAAAAATTAACAGGAGTTTACCTTGGATAAATGATACAAAGGTTAACTTACTATATCTCTAACGGTACATAAAAGTAAGTATTTCTATGTTGTAACTACTAAAATGTTGTAATGATTTTATTAAATGTTTTTATTTAAATTTCACTGATATTTAAAATGACTGTTTGTAGTAATATGAAGATATGCTAACTAATGCATTAGTAACTTTTTATTGTAATTGAAAATGTGTAATGAGCCCTTCATCCCTTCAAATTTATTATTTTCCCTCTATAGTGTCTCTTAGTGCTTCGACGACATCCAAAATGGCATCTGTTGCGGGGCTATCTGGATAAAGATCTAAGAAACTCTCACCTGAGTCGCAACACTTCCCGATGCGTGGATCAAGAGGTACAGATCCCAAAAATGGTATGTTCAGCTCTTTACAAAAAGCCTTACCTCCTCCTGTTGTTGGTCTAAAAATTTGTGATTCTCCTTTGCAACTTGGGCAAACAAAGCCACTCATATTCTCCACTAATCCTAAGACATTAATACCAGCCTTTCTACAAAAATCTATTTCTTTCCTTACATCTAGCAATGCAACCTCTTGTGGAGTAGTTACCACAAGGGCACCATCTATACCTGATTCTTTCATGAATTTATTTATTGAAATGTGTTCATCTGAAGTACCTGGAGGTGTGTCAACTATCAAGAAATCCAGGTAGTCCCAATCAACATCTTTCAAGAACTTTTTAATTAACTGGTTCTTCTTGGAGCCTCTCCATACAATTGCTGAGTCATCCTCCGGTAGTAGATATTGGATGGACATGGTGGCCAGATTATCCGCAACATAGACTGGTGTCAGCCCAGTATTCGACTCATGGACTACTTCTTTGTTGCAGCCCAACATGCGTGGCAAAGAAGGTCCACAAATATCGAGATCCATTGCACCTACTTGCAAATTTTCATCTGCAGAAAGTGCCCAACTCAACATGGCGGAAAAGGTAGACTTCCCTACACCACCTTTTCCAGAAAGCACCAATATCTTATGTTGAATCTGAGACAGATTTTCAATAATTAACGGAATATCGGGGTCAGGACCCTTGGGTAGACTCTCACAAATATCTTTATTAGCACAACCGTTGCAAGCATCACTTTTCCCAGCACCTTCCGACTCTGGCCCAGGGCAATGTTCAGGTTCTGGAGCTTGCAGCTCGTAATCCGGTGGAAGAATAAGATCATCCTTAGTAGTTTGTTCCTCAACGACAGAAGAAGCAGCCATTGTGTATATGTATGAAAAAAACCTTGTTAATAAGTATCCAACTTTCTCACCGTTATCAACAAAAACCTAATCGCTATCTGTGAACCAAAGGACAGTAGCTATAAAATCCCAAACAGTGTCAGTCACGGAGGCAGTATGATCCCTCTCTTATATACTAAAACTATCCTCTCAAAAAGGTTTAATGTAACCATGTAAAGTACTTTTAATTGTTATTACTAATATCGAAACCAATATTTTACTGTCAGTGATTAAAAGTCCACAGAATATCACGTGCAAGCGTCCGTTAAACGACAAGGTCATCGCAACTTTGGAAATACCTTCGATGAGTTGTGATGACTTGAACTATAGTTGCTAACCACGTTTGCACAGTTGGTGTACGTGAGTATGTAGAGATGACAAGCTGGTGAACTGTGAAAGTGTCCGGCATTGTAGGTTTTACTCTGTTCTTGTGAGATAAAAGGTGCTGCTATGGGTGAATTTATCTGTTGCGTACCTGGGACGTATATCAGACAAGATGATGTTGCTGGGAGGGACGATGATGATGAGAACGATTTGAACACTACTATATTCTGTAAGAGTGCATTTGAGTCTGCTGGTTTGGATTCTTTGCAGGTCCGGGGTTTAAGGATATGTGAGGTCCTGTTGTCTGATGGGACGGATGTTAGGTGTAAGGAAGATTTGAGTATTGATGATTTGAAGATATATAGAGACGATAGGGAATCCCAGCGGGAGTATATGTGGTACGAGATTTTGAGAATACTGTCGAGCCGTGCGATATATGTCGAGGAGTTGCAGGACAAAGTTAAGTTTACAACGGCAACGATGTCTTTGAATGAAGGTTCGACTTGGCATTTAGCTCTGATATTAGAATCAGCCGGGATAGTTGAGAAGATCGCTGAAATCGAGTTCCCGAAGAATAGCATCACTAAGGAGGTTGATCTGTTCCAGTACTCTACACTCCTATCTCAGAATGTCTGCAAAGCGAACGATAGGGTAAACAGCATGTTGGGGAAGATGTCTGAATTGGAGAGCACGATTGCAGAGGCAGAAGCAGAGAAGAAACTGCTCGATGATATATTATGCAAGAGGGATGAGGCCACTAAGTCAGTGGTGTTGACATTATTGAATGAGAAGAAGAATAAAATACGAGAACTTGTGGAAAGGCTGAAAGCATATGGAGATGATTCTATCGATGTGCTCGATGACTCAAATTTTATTAATTCGGACATCAACAGAAGTATTACTGAATTAAATTCACCTGGGAAGCGTCACAGAATGCAGAGAACTTCTAATGACAACATTAAATTGCTAAAGAAGAAGAAAATGAAGTTGGAAGAACCTAATACGATAATAAAGGCACAAGAACCAGACGATTTCGAAGATTTTGAATTCTTTGGCATCTCGCCCAAAAAACCAACTCAACGTTCGGGACTGAATTTGGCCACTACTGATACTGCCATGACTGCATTGAAGTCAGAATCGGACTCAGAATTGGACAAAGGAACAGATACGAACTCAAGCGTAAAATTGAAGCAAGAAATACAATTAGAAGAACCTGTGAAAGCACCAGACCAAGACGAGTTCAGCTCAATGTTCATCAAGCCAGAGATAGAAACAATAGATACATTGAAAGCGAACCCACAGAGTGTCAATGATTCCTCAGACGCCATGACAAAGTCTGAAGGCACCACTTCCCGTTCAGGAATGTCCACGCCAGAGGAAGAAACGGCTTGAACTCGAAACTGACGCATAAAAATTGTAGGTAAATGAATGTCAAACAATGAGTAAAAATTTAGCTTCTACCACAGTACAATCTCAAGAACATAGCAACCCCCGTAAACCTTTTATCAATTGCATCTTTTATAACAGCTGCTCTTGTCATGAATTGTGTCACTTCAACTTCAAGGCTTCTCTCACTGGTCAAGCGGGGTTATAGTGAAAAAATTTTAATGAGCTGACCTTTAAGATTCAGAATCTGCCTTTAATTTAGTTAAATAAATGTATAAATGGATAAGTGTTAATAGCTTGCAACCATTTGTGGTGCAGATCCTGATAATAGAGTTTGTGTGAATTTATAGACTGGTTGTTTTGTATTCCTATCTCGACAGAATAGACGATTCCGTTGAGCGCAGTGTTGCAGAAATAAGTTTGACTGTGAACTATTATAAAGTTGCATGAACTTTAGTTATTAGTGTTAACAATCCTATTATTATTTGAGAAATTGGTATATTATTTTATGGAAGTTCGTCTATTGCATTGTTTATTCTCCCGATTAGATATTTGCTTTACTTAGAAAACAAGTGTGAAGATGAACCAAGATTTAGGTATTATACCAGATATTGTTTCTGCTAGGTTAAATGATAACGTTCGAGGTTTTGAGACTCAGAATGATTTTAACATAAAGGAATCATGGGCGCACTCTGATATGAATGACTATATGAATTCTTATCCTTATGATCCTACTTCGTATCAGAAAATGATACAAGGTCAACATCGTAATTCGAATACAGATTATATGTTGGACGAGAAACAATACATGGGTGAGCAACATAGATACGCTAACCGCAACATGGATGACATGCCAAATAATATGTATATTGATTCTAGCTATACCGAAAATCAATGGCCACATCCAGTAGATTCACATCAAGGAATGGTTCACCATAATACAAAAGATTATTCTCACTCTAATATTAGGGTGGCTGCTGCAGCTGCATCAGCTATCACTAAAGTAGAACCACAAACACTTTCGGTGAATTCATCAAATTTGTCTTCAAATTTGTCTTCGAATTACGTCACTGCACCAAGCAGAACCGTGTACTTAGGGAATATCCCACCAACCTTAACAGCAAGTGATTTGTTGGATCACGTACGTAGTGGAGTCATTGAAGAGGTCAAGATCTTACCAGAAAAAATGTGTGCATTCATATCATTCTTAGATGAAAATTCATCGCTATTATTCCATTCAGATGCGATTTTAAAACGATTAAATATAGATGGTAAAGATATTAAAATTGGCTGGGGCAAGCCAAGCCCACTTTCTCCGATAATTGCAACTAGCGTAGCTACCGATGGAGCCACAAGGAATATATTCATTGGTCAATTAAACACCACTGATCATAATAAGCAGAAAGATAATGATGCAACTATATACCATGGCTCAGATGATTTTGAAGATATTATGACAGAAGAAAAATTGAGAAAAGATTTAGAAGAATATGGTGATATTGATTGTATTAAGATATTTAAAGAAAAAGGATTTGCATTTGTTCATTTTACTTCCATTCTAAGTGCAATTAAAGTTGTCAACAATTTATCCAATTCCAATCCTTACTACAGTAAAAAAAAAATCTATTATGGAAAGGATAGATGTGCATTTATCACTAAAACACAAAAGCATAATGCCGCTCAATTCTTAGGTATACCGACAAGCAAAGCAAATAGTCTAGAACAAACAAACTCAGGTTTACTTGCCAATGCATTACTTCAACAATCTGCTGCTGCTGCTGCAATTGCGACATCTGCCGGTGGTTCGAATAATCTTGGGAACCGTACTGTGTACTTAGGAAACTTACCAAATGATATTCGTATTGAAGACATATGTAATACTATAAGGTGTGGATTATTGCAGAATATCAAACTTCTCTCTGATCGTCATGTTTGCTTTGTGACGTTCATTGATCCTGTCTCAGCAGCACAATTTTATGCTATGAGCTCCATCTACGGCTTTGTTCTACAGAAAAAGAGATGCAAAGTAGGTTGGGGTAAACATTCTGGTCCATTATCCAATCCATTGACTCTAGCAGTAAGCAACGGTGCATCAAGAAATGTTTATATTGGCAACATCGATTTCACAGCTGACGGCACAAAGAGAGAACGATACTTCACAGATTCCAATCTAAGACGAATCTTCTCCGAGTATGGTGAAGTGGAGCAAATCAATTTCTTATATTCCAAGAACTGCTGCTTCGTTAACTATACAAATATAAATAATGCAATTTCTGCTATTGATAAAATTAAAAACAATCCAACATTCAAGAATCTAAAGATCAATTTTGGTAAAGACAGATGCGGGAACATTGCACATTAATAAGAGACATTTATATTATAATACCACCTATTGTATATTATAATAAAGTAATTTAGCTTGTATATACATGTATATATACTTAGCAATAAATTAATGAGAAGCATATACTATATGATCTTTTTGAAAGGCTGATTTTTATAGAAACATTTGTATTTACAAATCTGGGGAACTTTACTATCTCAACTTTCATTATTTAACGCTATCAATCGAATTAATTCAACCAAACATCACAACAAAATATATACCATACATCACTTATATTGCTACTGAATCCATATTGAACACTTTATACATTCTATTAACCTCAAATTGTATAATTTTGTCACTCACTTGTTTCCTTTATATAGGTTGACTCAAGAGAAAGTCATTCTCGCATCAATTAAACGCAAGCCATTGTTCAATGAAAGGATCGTTCATTTTGTAATATGTCACCTTATTATAAGAAACCATGTTTACAGGTTAGTTCTATATATTAGAAGGTCCTTGAGTATTAGAAGTGTATAGTGTTCAATTGAGTGTTGATAAAATTGCATATTTGGAATATATCAGTCTGTTTTTTGAAGTTTGATTACCAAAGGGTTGCTAACGGATAATATCAAGGGTTTAGACTATTTAATATATTGAATTTAGCTAACCAACTGTGTAACCGGGTTTACATTACTGAATAATACTTTTATATTGGATATAATTGGTTTGGTACATTTTTTGTGACTGTGTTTTCTGGTTCAATTTTACTATTACTGAAATAAGAACAATAATGACAATAATTACTTACAAGCAACCATTGAATAAATTCAGGCAATTAAATATTGCTGGTGAATTCAACGATTGGAAAATCGTTTCTATGTCATTGGTAGGGGAGGAGTGGGTTTACAAGATTGATTTCCCAGAGTTAGGAGATGAACCCAAGAAATTCCATTTTAAATTTATTGACGATAACGACAATTGGTTTGTTGGTGATAATTATCCTAAGGAATTGGATAAAAATTCCAATGAAAATAACGTGGTTATCGTTGATCCAACTGAGGATTCGAAGTTAAGTACCCCACATGTTAAAGGAAACCACATCAAAGAGTCACGAGCTGGTACTACGTCGTATATTTCCGAAGATGAAACGACATTAGCTGACCAGACAGCTCGAGAAACACCTCGTCAGCAAACAAATGAACCAGATAGTTTGCACATAAAAACTTTTAATGCTGATTCTAAGGCAGTTGTCAGCGATAATCTGTCAGAAAAACCATATGATACTGAATCAAATGACAGAGAATATGCAGAGCAAGAGAAATTAGCTGAGGATATTCAAAATAAAGGTTTTATAGATGGCAAAGAACCTAATAAATATCAGGATAAAAATACCTATAACAGGGGAATAATTGGAGTCTTTGCTCTAATTGTCGTGTTTGTCGTAAGCTTTTTTTAGATTAATCTCAGAATAAACAATTATAAAAAATGTTATTGCTTCTTATAAAGCGATCATAAATATTTTTATATAGTAACAAATACCTTTATTTAAGAACCACTTGCAATATTATACAATTAAATATCTGAATAACACACTTAAGATACAAATAATTTATATTTTGGAAAGTATTATGTAAATTGTTAAGAGTCAGCTATATTTCCAATGCTCTTTTAAACAAGTTTCATTTTAATACCAAAACTTAAAAAGTAATCATTATTCTTTTTAAATTGATACCTATGAATTGTATCCAAAAAGTTTTATAAAATATTCAATTTTGTTAAAGTTTAATTATTATATGTACATATAAGTGACTAACTATTTTATAAATTAATATTCAAAGTAGGGAAGATTTAATGTAGGATATTTTGACGAACTGAAATTGTTTGCTACAAGATCTAAGAAGGAAAGATAAAGACATTTGAATTCACGATTAGGCATTTATGAAACATTACATTTAGTATAATGGTTGACCAGGGTCTAATCTTAACCAGTGCCAAGCTTCAGCATCGGCTTCAGCATCCCTCTTGTATAATGGTTGACCTGGGTCCAATCTTAACCAGTGCCAAGCTTCAGCATCGGCTTCAGCATCCCTCTTGTATAATGGTTGACCTGGGTCCAATCTTAACCAGTGCCAAGCTTCAGCATCGGCTTCAGCATCTCTCTTGTATAATGGCTGACCTGGATCCAGTCTTAACCAGTGCCATGCGTCAGCTTCTCTCTTGGATAAAGAAACACCAGCTTCTTCGTAAGCTTGTTCAGCAATGGTTGTGTTAATGAACATAACACCGCTAGTGGTAGAGTTAGAAAATGGCAATAAGGCAATGTCGTTAGCACCATCGAAATTTAAGTAACCAATAATGGCTTCAGCCGGAACGGAAGCATTGTCAACAGATTCATTGGAAACTGGAGCAGCGAAAGCGGAAGTAGCAGTTAAAGCTAAAGTTGATAAAACAGAAGAGAGCTTCATTTTTGAAAGTGATTGTTTTTTGTTTGTTGGTATTGTTTGATGGTTTCTTATATCTTATATTATAAAGGATAAAGGAAACAATTTTGAATTTGAATCATTACAAGAATTAGCCACCTTTTTATACCTTTTGTTTTTTGATTGCGTTCATTTTGGAAATGCCAGTTTATACTTTTGCAACCATCTCAGTGTTCATCCCAACCACGGTCGTTGCTCACTATCACCTATCCATAACCTATGTTATCTGTTTCATGATGAGCAGTAAAGTTTCATATTAAAATTTGCATCCCTGTTTAAAACATACCAATGTCCAACCAAATCACTCAATTCTGGTTCGGATCTCATCCAAAAACCTGGGCCACAATTCCTGGAACCATAGAAACACAGCAATTAAAGGTTTTCTTGGGTAATAGCAAACACAAATCCAAGACATATAACTCGTTGTAACCAGCATGATAGCTCAACGACACCAGTACCTGGCATTCGCTATCGCAATGAATATTTGCGTCATTGCCGTCCTAATCGGGAAGGTATTGTCATCTGCCAAAGAAACGCGCGGACAAAAAATAAATTTGCGCAGGTAACTTAGAATTCGACATTAGGCATATAAACGACAATGCCAAGTTCCATGGAACTTGAGCAATACTGCAAGAAGTTAACATCCGCTACTAATCAGTAGGTTGATTATCGTAGTAGGTTTCGGATCTTGCTCAAAGGGTGCTTCCGATTTGGACCCACTCTTTCCTTTTTGGGCCCGTAATGGCAATGACATTCTTGATTGAGAATGTTGAAATCGAAATTTTAAGAGGTTTTTGAAACAATCGTTACAGATTAGGAATAGCTGTTTATTTCCATTAGTGTTAATATCTATGGGTAGCTATTTAGTTAGAGTAAACCTGAATTTATTACTAAATTGTTCATATAGTTGTCTCACCGTTTATGGGTGATGATAAATAAAATAATTGATTGAACGGTTCTAAATTATCTGCTTGTCTAAAAGAGAGTAGTTAGTACTTTCGAATATTATAAGAATATTGATAGAATTTCAGAGCTGGGGAAGGTAGTTCCACAGGTTACACAAATGCGTAACTTGTTGTGTGAGTTTATTTGTTGTTGTCTTGTTTATCTGAAAATGTGCATTTTCTGATCGGAGACTTACTCTTCGAATGAACAGTTGCTTGGTTTGTCGTTTTTAGTTTTTGCAGGTTTAAATCTGAAACTTGAATTAAAACCAAGCAATTCATTAATGCCAAGCGACCAATCGTTTTCAGTTTTGGCAACACAATAAATACCTGAGTATTTTATTTTACTTTTCCGTTTGAATAGATCGGGTGAATTGTATTCAGGCGGAAGCTCAGAACCATTCAAATATATTGTCCCCGTTTCATTGATAACATGTATTTCATCCCCAACATCTAAACTGTCATATGGTCTACCGTCTATGGATAAATTAATTTTGTTGTTTTCCAGGTTATAAGTCGACTTTGTTGATATTCTGATCTTCACATGAGAAGAATGTGGTAAAATCAATGGCCTAAAAGATAACGATCTTGGGCAAATTGGAGTCAATAAAATGGATGGAACTAATGGTGAGACAATCGATCCACCTGCGGATAACGAATAAGCCGTTGATCCAGTTGGTGTTGCCAGAGCAATACCATCTGCGGTGGTTCTTGTCAAATATTCACCATCAATAAAGACATCCAAATAGGCCAAATATGGCGCATTACCTCTATGTAAAAAAATATCGTTCATAGCATGAACAGAAACCAATTTACTAATCTTCTTGGGGTCGTTTTTACGAACAATAAAACACTCTAGCCTGGTTCTATGTAGGCACTTGGCTCTTGAATTCATCACTTGGTTAAAAACTACCTCATGTTCAGAGAAATCGAAAGGTAATAAGAAACCCAAAGTGCCAAGAGAAAATGCTAACACTGGCGGCACCTGCATATCGTGGAACATGGAGACAGCATGTAAAATAGTACCGTCACCTCCTAATGTGACCATTAAATCAGTTTTAGTGACTATATCTTCATTTTCGCCAGTGAATAGTACATGTGGGTGGTTTGGATTTTGTTCAGGGAAGGTCTTGAAATCATTAGATATCTCACTGATAACCGGTGGTTGAACAATAACGTTAATTTCTGGATATGAATCGTGCAAATGAGTGATAAATTTAACCATTGCCTCTCTTGTGGTGGTTGTACCTGGTTTTTTCGTGATAAACACATTTCTAATAGGATTACTCCAAATCATGGATTGTAATTTCGAATGCGGAGAAGCAACATATCCAGGAGATCTGGAAGCCGTAAGCATCGTTACTGGCTTCACTTTCAAATGCTGTGTCAAAAGAGTTGGAACAATTTCATCGTTGGTTTTATTGCTTAGAAACCTAACCAAAGGCTTGGATAAAAAATAATGTTGTCTGATTGTAATTAATCTTAACGGATAATACATCATTATGCATAAATATATACATATATGTATATTACCCAAAAATTCTTGTTAATCTCAATTCTATCCCTTGGGGATTCGTATTACTTCAAGTGCACTAAGTTTGCTAATAATAAAACTTGTCGAAATGGGATCACAGTAGCAACTTAACAACCCAGAAACAGCAATGATTTTACTGATCTGGTAGCTTAGAAACAACCACATTCTAATAACTTTAGTTGTATCTTAATTATATTAATGATGGGCACTGAAAGGTTTCAAGTTTTTCATTTCAAGCCTGAAAATTTTTAGGTTAAGGTTTACTAAGGCAATATATATATATTTATCTAAAGGAATTATAATGAACTGGTTGATCAAGGATCAACAAAAGTACAGTAAACGATTGTATGGCGCCATTGAAGAGTGAATAGTAGTTTTTTAGCTGCCCAATGATGTTTCTGTGACTCGAAAAGGTGGAATAGTCAGCGAGCCACATGAATCCTGGTTTTTAGAACTGTATCTATCTCATATTTTTATTATATTGTACCATTTATATAGACATTCATATATATATATATATGAATGTATGTACTTGATATACTTATATAGTTGTACATGACTTTTAATATGTTTCTCCTTCCTTTGGTTGTGGCAACATTTTGTTACTTGGGTGAGCCATCTCTTTTCTCAATTCCAATAGTATAGTTTCCATTGTGTATGATCTTTTCCAGTTCTTGATTGGATTGAAATCTGGTTTAACTACACCTGTAGCACTATCCACACAGTTTAAGTTAATTTTTGAGATGAATTTCAAGGTTGGAGGTTCGTCAGGATAACTTGGACCACATTCAATGGACAACGAATATATTCTGTTGGAATGGTTGCTGTGTGGCGGACCCAATATCGTCCCGTTCCAGTTAGTCATAGAGATATCATCACTATCAGCTAGACCATAACTGCACGATTCTGGTCCCATACCTTTCTCTCCCTTTTCCAGTTCCTCTAATAACCTAAAACTTCTTGGTCTGTAATAAAAGCAAAAAACACGGCATATTTAGCATGCGAATCAACAATAGGATCACCAACAAAGAGTGAACGATATTGTTATTCAATAATGCTATCACGCAATTATAGTTAGTTCATATGACCTTTAGAAACATGCACGATTTCACTAATGCAAATACATACACTTTTGACATTTTTGTTATAAGTCTTATAACCTTTCTTGTACTCTTTTAGGATTATAAAAACACTCCAGATAATATTAAATAACCAAAAGAGCCTATAATTATAACAGTCAATTGGTTCCAATAGTCAATAGAACCTTAAAAATGTTATCAACTTTTAAATCTTTGTTAATTAAAAATGATCCTTTTCAGTTAAAAGTATGTTAAAGGAACATCTTGAAAGCGCAACACTTCAAAAGGAATCAGCCCAGCAGTCAAACTGATTAAGTTAAAAAATATAAAAGAATGGGTGGTACGTTTGTTTGATATACTTCAACATCTTGTGTATCCATGTTCATGTCCTCAAGTAGGAGATATATAATTTGATATGAGTAATAGTGGTGGTTCTTCACCATTCCTGGAGTCTCCAGGAGCGGCTAAATCCGATATCCAATCCCAATATGCTAAGGGATCTGTTCATGATAATTATGCTGTGGAGGTTGCTGTTGAGGACAGAGAAGCTCCTAACTTCAATGACGTAGATAATATCGGTTCACCTGAAGCAACTGCATCCAATAAGGATGATGATATTAGAATTTTAAAATATCAATTAACGAATATGAAGAATGAGCATGAGATAGAAACTTTGAGGGTTCAAAGAAAGTATGATAATATAGATAGACAATATAAGATGAATATGGACACGTTGGAAAAGACATTGCAAGATTTGCAGAAACTATATGAGACTAATGGACTATTGGAAGAGGAGCTGAGAAACTTGCAAAGAAAATATGAAATAGAAACTGAAGAGTCTAATTTGAAACTGTCTACCATGAAATCTGATATGCAAGTGAAACAAAATGAATGCGAATTTTTGAGAAGTCAGTACGAATCTGTAGCAACAAAATTTGAGAATCAAGTGAATGAAAATAGAGGTGAACAAGAGGCATCACAAGCATTGATTAAGAGATTCGAAAATGAAATTACAAAACAGAGTAATCAGATAGTCCAGCTTCAGAAAACTATACATAAGAAAGATCAAGAATTAGAGAGAGTTAAAGTTGATGGTATAATAGATAACCATAAAAATTATTCAACCGAAGAATTTCAAGAGCTAACTACGATAAATAAACTATTGCAAGATCAATCACAGTATGTTAAAGAGTTAGAAACAGCCAACATTACCCAATGCAACGAGTTAAGGAAATTGAGAATATCACAAGAAACTGCATCTTATTGGAAAACAGAATATGAAAAAACAACGAATTCACTAGAGGATGCTAGAAGTGTGTTGCAACGCACAGAGGAGGAGAATGAGAAACTAAATTCTCAATTGTCTACTTGGAGAGTTTATTTGGATAGAGAGGCTAATGCAGACGAAGATGTGAACCCAGAACAAATTTTAACTAAGTTTAGGTCTTTGGAAAAAGAATGCCAGAATTATAAAGAAGAAAATGCTCAGTTGCAGAAAGACGTCCTCCAATTGAAATCATTAAATGATGAATTGGCCTTGGAAAGAAATCAATCATTGGATCTTCATAAAAATTATGAAGCCTCAATATTAAATTTGAAAAAGATCAATCACGAACTAGAACAACAGAAGTTGTTATCATTTGAAGAATGTAAGTTATTGAGACAGGAGTTGGAAGAAATTAATTTTGTTACAGAAAACAAGAAAGATCCAAATGATGCAAACCTAACAAACAAAAAAAATAACTCCACATATCTAATTCAAATGTTGTCAGATGTCCAAAATAAGAATCAAGATTTAACAGAAGATTTAAAAGTATTAAATGATCAATTGTTATCAGAACAAGTGGGGTCTAAAAAGAGAAAAGCAAGTGACCAAGTTACTTTGAATTATTCAAAAAGATTAAATGAGTTACAACTAGAAAATATACAGTATTCCAAAGATGTACAAAAACTTAATGATGTTATAAAATTACTGGAAGAAAAAATTAAGAAATTAGTAAACATTAAAGAAAAAAAGATTAGAATTTTACAGTTAAGAGATAATCCATTATTAAAAGAGCAGTTCTTAAGGAAAAAGCAATTAGATATACTAAAACGTGAGAATAAGGATCTTTTACAAGAGCTGCTTAGAGATAGTTCAGAGCCTAGAGATGACAGAAAGTATGTGCCGAGAACCGTTTTCGAATCGTTGAATTTTGATTTAAAGGAACAAGAACATGAAATATTTAAATTGAACAAAAAATCAACACGTTTAATGCAAGTGTTCAACAAAAAGTCTCTAGAATTTATAGATGTGGTCACTTCATTATTGGGATTCAAGTTAGAGTTCCAAAAAGATGGGAGAATAAAGATATTTTCCTGTTTTAAGCCAAATAAATACATCATTGCCGACTTAATAGCCAACTCATTGAAATCAAATCTTAGCACAGTGGTAGCAGACTGGCAAGAGCTTTTCCACCTGTGGATAGAAGAACGCTCACAAATTCCCTGTTTTCTTGCCGAAATTACATTGAGATTATGGGAAGAATCACAACAGAGCGTTCCACAAACAGCACAAGATAGTTAGTTCTCTTCAGTAAACTCTCCTCGAGCTTAATACCCAGTCCTTCCATCACAGCTTTGTAATATTATATACTCTAATTCATCGGCATCATTATTAATGCTGTTGAACATAAATAACATTCTATTCAATCTTTTTAACAAAAACCGTTTCAGTTTGAATTTATCTTTAATTTTGCTCATCGCTTATAATATCAAATATGATAATTGAATGTAGTTCCTTGACATAGATAGAAAGTATATATAAGATATAAAGATATGTTTATAAAGAAAGCTAGTTAGTTGTATATATGCTCCCGGGTTTCGGGAGGTAATTATTATTTTGAGACATCAACTAAGATATACTCATCATCTTGTCTTTCATGCAATTGATTGAGAATGAGTGATAGTTCAAATCATAAGAAAAGTTCATTATGGAATGATCAAAAATATTCAGTCATTACACTTTCCTGTTTAATATCAGGTTCGACATTTGGTGCATATTTCTGTTATAACAGGTATCTACGACAAATATCTAAGGCTACTGATATCCCAATTGGAATATTTAGGAAAAGGTGGCTTTATGGGAAAGTAACAGCTGTTGGTGATGGGGATAATTTCCATTTCTATCATACACCTGGTGGGGTTCTTGGTGGATGGGGATGGATAAGACGTGTCCCAAAGAGCCCCATTAATGACAGTATGAACAATGATAAATATATATCAACTGGCAAGAAAACTAAGAGCAAAAGTGTTGTTTCACCGAAATCATTTTTTTCTAGAAGTATTCTTAACTTTAAGAAAAAGTCTTACTCTTCCAATTCAATTATGCAATTGAAAGTGCCATATAAGAATTTAAGAAATCTTCCCACAATACCTGTCAGAATATATGCTGTCGACGCCCCAGAGAGGGCTCATTTCGGTGGAGTCACTCAACCGTTTGGTGACGAAGCTTTAGTTTGGCTAAGTTACAAACTGTTAGGCAGATACATTTGGATGAAACCGTTATCTGTTGATCAGTACAATAGATGTGTGGCTAAAGTAGTCTATTGGACCTGGTTGGGATGGAGAAACATAAGTCTTGAAATGATTAAAGAGGGTTTAGCTGTAGTTTATGAAGGTAAAACAACTGCTGAATTTGATGGAGAAGAAATGAAATTCAGGTTTTATGAACGTAGAGCAAAGTTGAAGAAGAAGGGTTTATGGGTTCAGAGACGAGTTGTGTCACCAGGAGAATACAAAAAAAGCATGAAATAAGTTTCGATTCAGTACTATTTTTTATATAAACATTCATATTTGCATCTTGGTCACAAATTTTACATTATATATTCATAATAAATTTGCATTGATTAGAAAAAACATAGTTTACTTAGTTTCTTTCTTGAACTATATATTTTAACATTTAACAAAAATACCAGCTCTCTTTTCAGCTTCTCTCTGTTCAAACATTAGTTGGACTGCGATGAATAGACATCCACTTGCAGTTATAAAAAATGCTAATCCAGACAAAGAGCCAAAAATATCATTCAGAAATAACTTTGTACCGTCCGCTCCCAAACAGAATCCAAATAAGTTTGCAATCATCATCATCCAAATATTAATCACGGCACCTACTGCACATATATGTCTGTACCATCTCGAGCTCTGGTATTTAGAAAAGTATCTAGTTAGAAATAATTCTGGTAATAAAAATAATACGATCAACCAACCCCATAGTAGCAACTTCAATTGTATATCATGCCAAATTGCAACAAAAGAAAAAACTGTTAAAGTTGTCAGTATTCTATTATTTGATCCTCCTAATGGGATGTAGATATAATGAACAACCCATTTGTTGTAACTTCTGTGCCATGCTCTCCAAAATGCTAAGGCACTATAATTATTGTCAACACATCTGATCATATTTTCTGGCGTATCCATCCCATCAATCATAGCCCAAAGTCTAAATAATCTCCATGGAATCATTAATTTCAGCCAAATAATATTTAGGTTTAACAAACCAATCATGGACATTTGGAATGGAGAATCACCACCCCAAGCCTTTCTCTTTGAAACTGCTACAACGTAAGTGAAATGTAATATAGTTTCCATAGTTAGTACAGCTATGAATACTTTAATAGCATAACTGACGATAGCTTTTTTATTAATCCATGCTGATTGATTCTTTGACTGATAAACATAATCATTAAATGTAATAATCGGACCAGCGATAAATAAGGGAGCATAGGTGATATAAGCAAAATAATTTGCAAAACGATATTCTTCTAATGGATGAGGATATATTAATCTTTCTCTTTCAGTAGCCTGTGTTTTTTTTGTAGAGTCATTTGAAGTGTTAGTTTCTTCAATAGACGAACTTCTACTTCCGCTATTTCCTTTCAAATCGGAATATCTCTGTAGGTAATCTAAATTATAACTTAATATTCTCAATAAAGTAAAATTGTAGAACACATCCCATCTTTCAATAATTCCCTTAAATGAAGAATCAATAGGAGATAGTATGTCTAATATTTGACCCAATGGATAATTCCAGAAGATAGAATTAAAAAATAAACTAAAGATAGCATAACTCCAAATTACAATAGTTGCAGTTTTTCTATTATTCCTTAGTAAATGCGATAATATAAATACAACTAATACATGGCTCATCAATCGTATTGAATTAACTCCATGTAGGGCAAATATAAATATCATACCAAAAATACAATCAAATTTTATTTTATTTGTGCTTTTTAGAACAATTAATATAACTTTTTTAACTGAAGTATGAAGAATCATTAGACCAACCAATAGCATTAAATTATCTCTAAAAAACCTATACTGTGAATCACTATTGTCAACTTTTCTGCCAAACATCCAGCCTTTCGATAATAAACCTTCAAATGCTGGATAATTTGGATTTGATTCACTGCTGGCATCCATTGCAACTTTCAACATCCAAGGAACGACGATGGCGAAGGCCACATAGTAAAGTTTAAATTCTAAAGTATTCCATAATGGCTTATTTACAACAGTGATTGTACTCTTATTCTTATTATTTTTTTTACCCTTAGCATCCTTCCTCTTACTAGCTGTGAATTCCTTCTCATCAGGATCAACCAGATTAATAGGCTCAGCTATAATACGTGAATCTAAAGATTCAACAGAAAGAAAATATTTTAATTCCTCTAGTAGTTGATACATAATTGGCAATACAATATCCCAGGCCAACACATATAATTTATCCAAACAAAAATCTGAATGTTGTCAACGAGACCCTTTGTTCGATTCGCTACAAGATTATACCTGTAAGCCGGATAAATTATTTAAACAATAAAGTCCCCACTGTAGTTTCACAAGTCTTAATTACGAACCAGTTGCTAAGTCTCCATTACTCCTATATGCTTCCGACAATTTTAATATTAAAGAATCTTTATTTTATAGAATTGAAAGTTATGGCATTGACTGTAACCATAGGATTTCGATATTTTAGTTTGGAAAAAAACAAACCATCAACTAAATTAAAATAACAATTTGATATTTTGGTGAGTTTTTAAAGATAGATATAAGAACAGTGTCTTACGTCTGAGGTTGCATTGCATCAACATTTGATTGCTGTGATTGTGAATATTCAAATTAACTAGTTATTTGGTGCATTAAAATAGTAAGCGGTTTACTTATTTACATTTGCTTGTTGTTCAAATAAATTATAGAGTTGCATTAGAGATAGTTAGCATAAGATGATGTTTTGGGGCTCTAAATCTGGTATCAGTAGTAAATATAGCTTTTCGTCCTCTGCTACTTTTACATCAGAACCTTGGAGCGTATACACAGGTAGATTGAAGACTGCAACTAGTGGCTCATCCAATTCCAAAGTGTCAATATTTATCTTTGATAAGAAACTATTTGAAAATTACCTATCCAATTATGGTATTATTAAGTCGAAAACATCTAGCAATGATAGGAAACTTCTCGAAGAGGCCTACGATATTTTGAGAAACCAAGTTAATAATCTAGCTCGTTTAAAACATCCAAATATCTTAACATTACTAGAGCCATTAGAAGAACACAGTAAAAACTTCATGTTTGTATCAGAATTTATTACAGGTACTGTGGAGACTATTTTTACTAAGAAGAATGATGAAGAGGATTTTTTAAAAGGACATGTAACGGACGAAATCGTGATTCACAGGGGTATCTTTCAATTGGTACATGCATTAGATTTTATTCATAATAGAACAAATTCTGTTCATCTAGATATTCAACCAAAAACTATCTTCATTAATGAAAACTCCGACTGGAAGATCTCTGGGTTTGGCCATATCATGAAGTTACCTGATAATGGTAACAATTCGACTACGGAATATGACATTCCACATTATGATCCTAGAGTTCCTGCTTTTATACATTTAGCATTGGATTACACTGCACCTGAAATAGTTTTAGATCACGCTGTATCCACAAAAAGTGATATGTTTTCGTTAGGTCTCTTGATGTATTCACTGTATTCTAAGGAGAGTTTGTTACATACAGAAAACTCGACATCTGAGTATAAGGATGAATACATTAAATTTCAAAAGAAAGTAAGTACGATGTCGTGGGACAATGTATTTATTAAGTTACCTGCGAAGTTGAGACACTGTATCCCAATGTTGATCAACAGAGATATTTTTGCACGTTATGATAATATTACAAATTTCTTAGAGAGTGAATTCTTCCAGGATCCAATGATCAAGACATTAAATTTCTTAGACGACCTACCAACCAAGAGTAACGAGGACAAACTTATATTCTTAGAAGGTTTAGAAGAATTATTACCACAGTTCCCAGTGACCTTACTACAAAAGAAGTTTTTAGCAGTGCTGTTAAGTTTATTAAATCAGTTATGTGCTGAAAGGAATGTTAATTCACGATGCGTTTCATTGAATTTAAGCCTTGTTATTAAGATCGGTGCTACAATTTCCCAACTATCGTTTCAAGAGAGGATACTACCCGTTTTAACTAACAAAACAAATTTCCCAGTACTATTAGCCTATGCCACTACTGGTTTGATCGATAACTTAAATATTCTAAAGGAAAAAATTAAGTCTAATGAATACATAGAGAACATTTTGAAACCTTTGTTAACCTCGGTATTGAATGATATGGAGGGAGAGACCTCCATCGTGCCTCAAGAAAAGTTATTAATGCACGTTCCTTTAATTTTAGAGAGTATAGATTTTTTAACAGTGAAGAAATTTTTACTACCATTGATCTCAAAATTGTTCACAAAGACCACTAGTCTAAAGATAAAAGTCATATGTGTCGAGTCGTTCGAGACTTTAATTGAAAAGAAAACCATAGACTCATACATCTGTTGTGATGAAGTGTTGCCATTATTTAAATCGATGAAAAGTAGAGATTCGAGAATTCTGATGAAATCATTAAAATTTTTCCAGATTGTACCAAATCTAGTAGAGGATGAAAGTATATTAGTCTGTCAATTACTGCCGCTAATCTGGAGTTACTCTCTTACAGACACATTAAATTCTAGCGAATACACTGAGTTCATCAAGGTTATCAACAAGATATCTGGGGACATACAGAAAGTCCACATAGGTAAACTAGAGAAGAACACCAGCAACAGCCAGAGCAACAAGAACTTTAACAAGATCATCGACTCTGCTGCAATGGATTCCATGGGCTTAAATAAGTCATCATCATCACTTCCGCAAGAACCAGTCATGGCCACTCCGGCAATCATTCCTGTCAAAAAGACTCCTACAAACATTCCCATTCCAGTTCACTCATCTTCACAGCCACAGCCACAAAGCAATCCATTGAAAAAGGCTCCAACTTCCACAGTGCCGTCAACCACAACATATGGTAAACCGTCTAACACATTAGACGGGTTCAGCGATTTTGTCGGCACTCCAAGCATCACCACCCCCCCTAGCACCAGCACGCCAGTGATGTCATTAAACAGAAAAACTGACACCACTTCCTCTGCCAAATCAACCCTCCCACCGGGCTTCTCTGTCCCCTTGCAGCCAATGAGAAGCACCTCCAAATCAGCGATGACCCCAGCAACATCGACAACTACCAGCAACAACAACACCTGGAACCCAAACAACGGCGACTCGTTGATATAATAACTCCTACAGAAAAGCACATATAACACTAAATACGTCTCTGTAGAAACAATACCATAACACATTCCACAATTGATGAACTTCTTAACTATCCTCTTCTCTAATCAGCAGACTGTATGCACTGTTTGCTTATTCAGCACTGTTAAAAAGGCTTGGCGCTCGAGGCGTTTTGACAAAACTTCCAGATCTCGAAGTATCTGCAATTTGCACCCCAATTCTAAAAGAGGCAGATATTATGTTGTTCTCTGTCTGTAAAAACTTACTTGGTATATAAGGTGAAGGGTTGTGTGTATTCTTTGTTCAGGTCAGTTCTATTTGCTTCCGCTATCGTAACAACGCAATACATCCCATTGCAACCTAAGGTACGGTGAACCGAGATGAGGATTGATTTTAGCTTTAATACACTGGCGGTTACAATAACATGCACGGCTATATTGCTGTTGGTGAGTTTTTCTATGGTTCTGATGCCACCGTCTGTGGATAGCATGGTCAGAGGTCCTGTGAGAGTGCCTTCAGACGAGATTACTTGGCAGAACTACAGAGACTATGTGGTAGATGTCGACTTTGTTAATAGCACGCACATCTTCAATTCCATTTACGCTGTGCTAAGACAAGGTCCAGCAGATATACATCCTCTAGGTGTTTCGTATTTTCCTGCTGTGATCCCAAAGGGCACATTGTTGTACAGAGCAGGGAAGAAAGAGGTCCCTGGGTCATTCGAGTGGCTTGCAATGGATCATGAGTTTTCTTATAGTTTTGGTTCTAGATACTCGTCGTATGGTAGGAAATCCCTGAAAATTAGATCCAGAAAACCTTCATCAAAGACAGGAGCAGGAGCAGGGCTAGGAGCCGGTAACTCGCCAACTGGGGGGCCTTCTCCGAATGGCCCTTCAGCTTTGAAGGCGGCAACGCATATGATGACATTTAGAGCGACAAGAGATATGAATAAATTTATCTATTTGGATGGTGCCTCGGCTGCTAAAAGCACCACTGGCGAGATGGATACCCAAGAACTTCTATATAATGTGTTGAGGAAGAAGTTCGAAGAAGCTAATCCAGGACAGAATAAGATGCCTGAAAGGGATTTTGCAGAGTACATATGTAAATGGGGTAAACCTTTAGGTTTAGATGGGTTGATTAGGGTAGAAATTGGGTTTGAGATTGTTCTTTGCGATTTCCAAAAGGATAACATTGAACTAGTTTCTAATATTCCTTTGAGAAACCCTGCCACAGAACTTGGTTTACCAAGCCCATCTGTTATATCTGTTGAGAATGGCTGGCCCGTAGAGAATAACCAGCTGCTTGAAGATAAATTAACTGATGAGCAAAAGAAAATCTTAGAAAAAGAGTATTACTGGCAATCGATATTAGACAACTACTCTCTGGCACGTCAATACAATTGGTTGCAAGCAGGAAATGCCCACGATCAAGGTGATAAGAGAATAAAAATTGATTACAGACACTTTGTCACCGGTATCAATAGAATACCAATGGATGTGAACCCAATGAAAAGAAGATTATTGAATGAGCATATGACTTTTGAATTACAAAGCGATATTGTCAATGACTTAGAAGAAATATTGAAGAACGACTTTGATTATACTAAAAGTAACGACTGGCAAGAAATCTTCGATGAGTTTATTACTAAATTTTCCCCAATGCTAAAGACCATTCAGAAAATACTACACAGTGACGAGAGAACTCCCGAACAAATTGCTGTTGATGTAACTAAATACACATTGAATTTTGTCCTTAGGTTCACTCCATCTGATAAAAATTTAGCTGAGCTAGGTTACGATCGTGACTTTGCCACTTATCAATACGCAAGACCCCCAACTGACTTAGTTACTGAAAGTGATTTCTTGATTTGGTCTGCATATGTCAACATCGTCGATTATGTTATCGAAAAGATTTATGATGTCAACAATAAGTTGATGCCAATCGTCAAGGCCGCCGCCCAAGATGACAATAGTATCAATGGCCAGGAGACTTCTATAATCAGTTCCTGTCGTGAAGCCATTGATGAATTAATCGGAAACTTGAACTGGATTTCCTTGCACTATAAATGTGAGGAGTCTTGCGATTGGGATGAAATTTGTTTCACACCATCATGGGGGCCAGGCCCCTTGGCCGGCGGGTTCAAAGGACACCAAGACACAACTACAGTTGGTTTTGGAAAACACTTTGACGATGCTAGTGGCAGACAAGTGATTAACTACAACCTGCAATGCATCAATATTGACACATTATTACAACAACCTCATTAATCTCAGTTATATAAATATATAAATCTGTGAACATATAAATATATGTATGTTTTTATCTACTATTCACTGCCATACTTGCATGTTAACCGCTAATTTTTTATTAAGATATTGAAATGAATACAAGAAACCATGTACCTATCTAATAAATACCACCATTTGCACTTTTGACCTGATCTAAAATATTACTGTCACCTGAAACCAACACCTTCATTTGTGACGTTTCCACTCGTGGTCGCAGGGTGTCAACAAAAAGTTCATTGTAAAGGGGGGTGATCGGAGGTTTTATAGAATACTCACTTCCAAAGAGTACTATTGTCTGTTCTAAAACACAAATTGGTTTATAGAGTATACTTAAGGGTTAGCAATTGCTATGTAGAGGAGATAGAAATACTGGATATTGTTTGGAAATTCAAAAGTTTGAGGAATAGACGTTTAATTCATCCAACTTTATTATTTTCTTCAGATTTTCAATAGTGAGATTTTAGTGAGTTGATCAGTTGAACTAGTGCCACAGACACTACAAACCAATCAATTGTGTTATAAGCAATGAGTGAATTGCATTTTGAGACAAAATTGATTCATTTGAATGGTGTCCAAAATAAGATAATTCTTCAAAATGAGAATGGACCATGTGCTCTTATTGCGCTAACGAATATCTTACTTCTCTCTCCAAATTATAGTTATACAGCTCAGACTTTAATCGAATACGTTAATAGGTCTGAAACTGTTTTATTGTCAACTTTGATTCAGATATTAGCAAACATTGGGATTCAATTTCCTAACGGGGACAAACTAGATATTAATCAGTTGTTACAACTTTTACCAAAATTACATAACGGATTAAACATTAACCCAAAATTCAATGGCACATTCGTAGATGGTCCAGAAATGTCCTTATTTAGACTCTATAATGTTGGAGTTGTTCATGGTTGGATGATTGATCCAGAAGTAGACCCTGTGGCTTATCAACATGTTACAAAGTATTCTTATGAGGATGCTCAAAATGTGTTGATCCAAGCATATGACATAACCACTTCAAATTTGGATGTCGCGAATAAAGAAGAGGTTGTTAACGATGCAGGTTACATAAAGTCATTCTTGGCTAGATCTGCAACACAGTTAACAAATTATGGATTGGAGTATTTGAAATCCATAATAATGGAAAGATCGTTTGTGATTTTTTTCAGAAACGATCACTTCAGTACTCTTTACAAATTAAACAATGAACTATACACTTTAGTGACCGATTTAGGATTTAAAAATCAAAAGGATATCGTTTGGCAATCTCTAAAATCTGTTAATGGTTCCAATGATTTATTCTATACTGGTGATTTTATCACAAGGGTCGCAGATGAAAATAATCAATATGCTAGTAATGCTGCACTTCCAATTGGTAATGTAGAACAACACACGAGTTCAAATAATCCATTCTCTGATCCCCAGAATAATGAGAACACTTATACGCCAAATGTGGTTAATGGTTTTGACTCTAATGCCCAACAAAATCCAATTGCGGAAACAGATGAGGATCTTGCAAGAAGATTACAAGAAGAAGAGGATGAACGATACGCTGGAAATATGCAAAGATCGTATAACCGTGAAGCTAATAACAGAACTGAACCAAGATCTACCACTGGTAATAAGGATAAGAAAGATGACAATAAAAAACGTAAATATAAGCTAAATAAAAAAAATCCTGCATTATCATGTAATAATTAAGAGAATCAACTTCTGTGTAAACACATTTATCTTGTATAAAGCTAAAAAAAAATGCAATGCCAATTTTATCTCGTAATTTTACAAAGTATGCAATTTCTATCATTAACACTATGTAACGTTAAAATAAATACTCATTATTTTTTGCATATTTGGCTGATCTAGGTTTAGCATCTCTTGGAGATTTTTGATTATTATTTTTGAAACTGTTTCTTCCTTTATTCCAGTTGAAGTCATTTCGTCTGTTCTTCTGATCATTCACGCTTCCAAACAATTGCAGTTTCTCTGACTCAGTTAATTCATAGTCTAATAAATGTGCATCCCCTAGTTCTTTAATAAAATCCAATATCTTGGAATTCTCTTTAAGCATTTCTCTTTGGATAATTTTCATATTCAAATTTGACTTTGGATTGGTTCTCGTTACTTGATTATTGATCTTTTGAATGAACTCTTTATTCTTTTTCGTTTCCTTAAATATGCTATTAGATCCCTTTAAATCTTCAGCTTTGATACCCATATCTTCGATATGCTTTTCCTTATTATTAGATATTTTTAACAACCACATCTTCCTTCTTTCCTTTTTCCATTTTTCTATATCTTCATCAGTGATTAGTGAAATATTTGTTCCTGGAACAGTAACTATCTTATTGTTTTCTGTATCAGCTTCAACATCTGAATCATCCAATATTGGCTTAGCTTTATCTTCGCTAGAGAGTTCATCTGCAGAACTATCGGAACTTGAGTTGTCATCCGCTTCAGATGATTCCACTTCATTAGTGTCACTTTTATTAGTAGCATTTACAGAGTTACTTTCTTTAAAAGGTATTAACCTTGGAATATTTTGTTCCTGCTCTTCAATGATTGATTTCTGGTGTAATACTGCTGCATTCAATTCAATTGCTTTGACTACAGTCTCTGTGAGCTTTTCAGTTGCATCTATACACTCTGTTCTCTTCTTATTTATTTCCACTTCTCGTTCAAATTCACATGTCCTTTTTTGCCCAATACTATCTCCTGATGAATTTGAAACTGGAACTGTCGGGTATATTGGTGAAGATCCTTTGCCATAATAACCTCTAGCATAAGCATTACTGGGATTTCCTGTATTGGCACCAAAATATGCTCCTGGTGGAGGATGATTCAACTGATTAGTCCATTGTTGATTATATAACATTGGGCCATTCTGCGCATATAAATTTTGCTGATAATTATATTCAGTTTGGGTCATGTTACTGGTAGCTTGGTAAGGGGAAAAATTATTATTAGAATTGTTGTTATTAGGAATAGTATGTCCACGTATATTTTGATGATAGTTGTTAGTCATGTAATTACTATTATTGTAGGAATCACGATTTGATGATTCATAATTTCCGTTACCTCCCAAAACTCCAGAAGAAGTGGGCTTCGGCAGCTCTCTTCTAATGTTATTGTTATCAAAATTGTTATAAGGATTATATGACATGAGCAATATCTTACCTACTTCTTTCGATACTCATGTATCTATGTATATACACATATACATGTGTACGTACCATCTTTTAAAAGAAATTAAAATGAGATAACTTGAATCATATATATAAAAAGGTTTGTGCTGAAATTTTTCATCTCATCGCTAACTATTTTGTATTGGTGAACATCAAGCAGTTCAACCAGCGTCGTATATCAAATAGTTTATAAGAGTGTTTATGCGTGTGGAGTTACATATTCAATACTATGCTATGTTTATTATTTATAATAGTAGATGTTGTATTTAATTAATCGAATAAACCTTTCACAACATCCTGTTGAGTTGGTCCTAAACCATTATCTTCTTTTTCTTTTGATTGAGACTCAACGTTGTTTAGTTTATTTATAAACTTTTTTTTCTCTATCTTCAGAGCTTCTTTGTCATTAAGTTTTCTTTGTGAGTAACTTGGTGAATATATGTTAGAATCTGAATCTTGTAGTTGCGGCCTTTTACCCCATTTGATCACAGTAGATGACCTTTGAGCTGCAAGAGCTGGGAATCCAGAGTCTTCATTACGCATTGTATCTGTAACAGTGCCAGAAGCTAATTTCCCAGCATTCGAAAGAATAGCACCACTTTCAGTAGATTGTTGTGACAGTTCGTTAACAAATAAGCTTCTCATGCTGGAAGGTTTTGAAGGACTTCTGTTTGGTTGTTCCTTTAAGATTGCTGAATTTTTAAGTGGGCTCATAGTTTGTCTTATTGGGCTGCCATTGGTGCTGTCTTTATTATTATAATTATTTATAATGCTGCCATTATTGAAATTTTGAATCATGTTACTTTTCATTGGATTTTTAACAGAAACTTTATCCTTTTCTGGAGATATGGATATAGTCATTGGAGTATTCTTAACAGTTTCAGAGGTCAAGTCATTTCCATCGGTTACCTGAACCAATTCTAATCTGATACCTGGTATGTTTATTTCCATTAAAATTGGATCTCCAGGATGACAAAACCATATATTAATTGTTTCATTTGTAAATGATGATCCTTTTTGTGGTGCTAATATGTTTAAAAAGTTCTTGAAATATTTCAATTTGAATGTAATCAATTTTTTGGTATTATTATTCTTTTTTGGGTTGTTCGAAGAATTCTCATCTGCATCGGTATCATCGACAGTAGTGAATAAGCAGTAATGCTCCAAATTTGAAGTGCTGATCGTATTGCTCATACTGATAGCATTTCTTAGTAAGTCGTTATTTTTTCCGTATACAGCTTTTGTAAACGCAGTGACAATAAACTTATTAATATTTATCTCCAATTTTAGCTCCTCTGTAACACTGCTATTGCAGTTTTCTAAAACGTTTCTTAAAATAATCTGATGACAACAGACATAATTTATTTCATCAACAGAAGTTAATTTATCTTTATTAGGAATTCCAGAATCCAAATTGACATTAAACATTGTATCATTTAGTTCCTTATCAGCCTTTGCAAACACTTTGATAAGTTTAGGGTCTAATGGATTTTCAGAAGGGAAATTGCTGTAAACGTCTAAAAACTTCTTCTTATACTTCAAATTAATAATTATGGGGTCATATTTCACTGGTTGAAATTGCGGGGAGTACTCTTTGATTATCAATGTTTCCATCTCTACTGACACCATTAATCTATTTGTCAAATTTTCTGGGCAATTAGCAGTATTATTTATAACCAATGTGAATTTTTCTATACTATCATTATCCATGTTTTTTGATATTGTAGTCAAATGCTTACCATTTGTTTGAAATGAGTACAGCCAATGATCTTGACCCCGTACATCTGTTACTCTCTGTAAACCAGTTTCACCGAATATGATATCTTTTGGAGAAAACTCAAACTCATCAAATATACCCTTATCAAAGATAGCCTGAGATAAACAAGTATCTGTGGAATTCATTGACCATGCAATGAGTGACTTTGAAGTTAGAGTAAAGTTAATATTCTCGTGTAACGAAGAGAGTGCACTGATTGTTTTGAACCATAACGTCTGCTTCTCACGACTCCTAATCGTCGCTCTAAATGACATTTCTGGGGTTCAAAACGCTGTCAAAATGCAACAGGATATTAATGCCAAATGTATGATTCTTATGGGTACTTGTTATTCTTAAACATACTCCTATATATATAAATATATAAATATTTATAATATGTAATTATTGTGGGAAACTGCTTCTTCTTATTTTATAAGCGCGTAATATTATTCAGTTTCGTGTTAAGCATTTGCTTGTGATAAGGCCTCTTCAATATCTTGATGTGCTTGTCATGAACCAAAAGAAGTAGTAAAACAGGTGCTTAGAAGGCTATACAATAAAGCATATACTTATAAGTGCATATCATCTATTGCAATCTGTTTATATAGTGTCAATTAATAAAACAATGGTTTACATATCGGATCCTATGTCTTCAATGATTGGTTTGGTCTTTTTATTTCTCTTCTTTGACTTCTTTTTATGTTTCTTGATTATGATAACTTCTTCACCATCATCATCTCCCCCTTGAGTTTGTATCGTCTTAATCTCTGTAGATATATTCTGAGAGGCAAACTTTCCTCTTAATTCTTCCAATACAGAATCATCGTCTTGATTGGCTTGTGGGTCCTTTGAAAAGTCGAAACTTGCAAGTTTAGATTTGATCTTAGACCTAGAGTTGTTGCTAAAATCAGCTGATTTGGTTGATTCAGTTAACTCCGAATCCTTAAAGAGATCAGCATCGGCAAGAATCTGGATCTTATGCTTTTTCTTCTTTGATTTCTTCTTGCCATCATCAATTTTATCGTCTAAAAGATTGATTGTTTTAATATCATATCTAGAAGTTATTTGATTATCATCAGAATTATCTACATCTAAGAGGTGGTTATCCTTCTTTGTTTTCGAAGTCACCTCCTCTTCACCTAGATAAAATGGATTTGATGATCTGCTGTCGTCAAACTGGTGACTAGCATTGTTTTTATTATTATTGCTTTCATATTCTTCAGCTATACTAATATCATCTTTGTAAATAGTATTATACGCTATTGATACATCCGAATCATCCGAATCATCCGATATTTCCAACTGGCCGTCGTATTCATAATTGTTTTCCTCTTCATTTAATAAATCCTGTAACTCTTTCTCGGTAAGGAAAGGCGTTTCTAGATCAACAGAGATGGTGGATTGAAACTTCTTCTGTGTACCTGGTCGTATTGGTGTCAATTCGTATGAAAAAAATAAGCTTGGTAGGACTTCTGATAGTAAAACTGGAACTTCAGTTGATTCATCATCAAAACTATCATGACATAGTCTTAAAAACTCTAAAATTTCGATTGCTCTTTCTTGAGTTTCGAAATATGAGGAATTAGAAAATTTTTCCAGAAATAAAATGATTTCTTCTAGTAATTGCTTAACACTGTCCAAATCTGATGAATTGTTATTACACCAATTACTAAAAATTTTAACCACAGCTATAATCAATATAGGAACAGTCTTAAAAGGATATTTATCTGCTCTTGAAAGTAATAAGCCTATTAAATCATTTCCGTTTTGTATCAAAGATGAGTACTCACCTAAAATCCAGAATGAATCATTTAAAATTGTTGGTAATTGAGAATCCATATTTTCATCAGAAACAATGCTAATTACTGTCGAAATTATATTCGATCTCATCTCAGGAACACGTAACATCATTTCTTTCAATTGAACACCGATATTCTTACCTAATGATTTATCAGATAAGTCTTGAGACAAAATCGCCAAATCCAATAGTACAGCGCTGTACCACTCAAAATCAGGAATATTTTCGAAATTATTCATGGAACATAATTCTATAATTACATTGATTACTTTGATTTTGTAAGATTCCGGAACAATAATCGATACCGTTTTTGAAAGTGTGATCATGTTGTCTACTTGCATCTCAGTAGGACGTAAGAGTTGCTGCAATAGTTCTTTTACAATTTTTTTGATATTATCTTCATTAATGATTCCTTCCAATAACTCCAAAGCTTTTGATCTAATCGATACATCCACATCTGAAATTAGCTTAATTATAAGTTTCGAAAATTGGGAGATGAAATCAGCATTAATTTTACCGATCTTATAGAATAGTCCACAACTTATGTATCTTAAATTTGGATCTTGAGAATTACAGAATTGCTCTAATTTTTCTAAACATTCCAAAGCAGTATCGTAATCATCAACTTCTAACATATCACCTTTAACAATACAATTAATGGATTCATACATTACCGAGGTTGCTGTGGTAATACCCATCAATTCTAATACTTTAGGAAGCAATTTTGGTCTCAGTTTTTCTTCATACTGCGATAAATTTGTGAATAGTTTTAATAATCTAATAATTATCCAATTATTCTCGATATTTATCAATATTTCATACAATAATGGTGACAACGATATAAAAGGTGCCGGGTTTTTTTTTGCCAATTCGCAAATGACACTTACAGATGCAGACACTACTGAGATATCATCATTGTCCAAAGTTGCAGTGAATTTGTCAAAATTGTCTCTTAGAGCCTCTGGATACTCCAAAAATACTTTGTATAATGCACTTAATGATTTCTTCCTGATGTAAGGTTTTGAACTATTTAACATCAGTATCAAGTCGTTGCAAACGTTCTCAGCCAACGAAGGAGTTATTACAGTGGATAGCCCACTCAATGCAATCCCGACTTTAACCACATCGTTGGAGCCCATGTATTGCAAATCCTTCCGCATCAGATTTGTTGCTAGCATTAATATATCAGTGTCCTTATAGAATGATTGAGAAGCAGCAAGATAACCGACACGTTTCTGTTGGATTTTGTTGCTACTCATTACCTCTAAAATATGGAAATTCGCCCATGACATATCGTATCCATACATCTCTAAATATGTCATTTTCAATACTGCATTAGTCTTTGTATTCATATCCAAAGAAGCAACTTCTTCTCGACATTCTTTCAATACTAACTCCAAGAACTCATCTAATTTATCTGGAGTGTCATTATTTGCTCTAATTCCTCTGATCAAACCTTTCAACGATTTCTCAAAAAATATACCAAAGGGTCTTAACCTCTGCATAACGTCTTCACTAGCTTGCATGTATTGTGACATTTGAAAACCGTATACCCTAACCTATTTTGAGCCCAAAGCAGAGTTACCAAAAAGCCCCCAGCTAATATTCACACGGTTACTCTGTGTCCTTGTACCAAAAAAAAACTCGAGTATCTTATTTAACAAACTCGACAATGTACAACATAAGCCACACAATTGATCATTTAAATAACTGTAACCATGCTCAATTATTTATTGAAGTTGTACCGTTCACTGTTCAGTTACTTTTCCAAAATGAACATTTTGTTACAATTCGATAGAAGGCCTTTGAGCGGTTAAAAAACATTGGGGGAAATAAAGATGAATGTAACATAAGATGATGAGTTGGTATTTATTGTTATTGTGATAAGTGAACAAGACAGTTAACTCATAGCTCAAGAGTAAAGCATAGTATGAGTAGCAACGGCAGCATTGTTTCAGGGAATTCAGGACATGTGGAGGGATCAGTAGCATCTCCGAGCATCAATTCGATGAGCTATGCCATTCCGGTATCCGATGATATAATTGCAAATCTTAGTGAAGAAAGCACTAGTGAAGATGTGAGTGATGCCAGCGAAGGTAGTGGTGGCAAGAATGGTGACAATTCAGAGTCTGAAAGAGACGATCTGTTGAACGATGAGACATTGGACAAGATCATCAACAATTCGAACATCAACGTGTTTGAGTCTTCTGATGCTGTATCAACAAGCGAACCTCTTTTGATGGACGTCTCCAAATGCATATTTGGCTTGCTGAAGCAGTCTTTAGACGCTGCTGACTTCTCAGAGAGTCTATCCCTGCAGACAAAAACGTCGGCAACTGTCAACGCCAAGACCCTCGAGCTGAAGCAACTAGTAGACTCTGCGTCACAAACACTAATCAGATTGAAACAGAGATTTGAAACAGGTAAAGAGACTGCGAAGAGGATCCAACGTAACCTGAACTCTGCTAGAAGCTCTATTGACATCCTGAACGGCAGACTAAGAACAGATCACCCAATTGAGTTCAGCCAGTCACGGGACAAGGCCATGAATGGACACAATGCCTGATATTCATATATAATATGCTCCAAATGAACCTTCACATTGCTGACACCCGGACCTTTGCTTGACAGACTCATCTTATTCCATGGCCGTCCCTGTTGGCCCATGGGATACCCGGCCTCACCCAATTGCAAATTACCCTGCGCAAGCAATTTTCCACCGCACAACGGAAACGGTCGAGCTTTCGCAATGGTAGAGGCACCAACCATAACAACATGAACCCGTCTGGAACTGCACTTTGGAAGACTGTGTGTTTGCAGGTGCACCTGCAAAATTGCTGCCCGTAATAGTATATCTGGAGAGGCTGTTGGGACGCGTAAGCATCAAATGTTCATTGGAATAGGGACCTGCAAACATACATATATATACACCCAGAACGAACAAGCCACGCCATGTCACTACGTTTAATCACTAGAAGATCTCTTACCAATACCCTTTCCAGGGCCACCGTCAACAGGGTCACTGTTGCTCCACTGTTGACACGTTTTAACTCGACTGTCACAAGTGCTGCTCCTGCCGAACCAGTTGACCCTAAGATCGCTTCTATTGTCTCTGAGATCTCAAAATTGACTTTGCTGGAGACCTCTAGCTTAATCACCGAATTGAAGACACAATTGAACATCCCAGACATTGCTATGCCAGTGGCTGGCGCTGCTGTAAGCGCTGGTTCTGCTGATCCTACAGCTGCCAAAGCTGAAGAGGAGGAGAAACCACAAGAAAAGACTATCTTCACAGTTAAATTGGAGGCCTTCGACGCCAAATCAAAACCAAAGATTATCAAGGAAATCAAGAACTTACTGGGTCTTTCCCTAGTTGAAGCTAAGAAATTTGTCGAGGCTGCTCCAAAGGTTTTGAAGGACAACGTTGCAAAGGAAGATGCTGATAAAATAAAGGCTACTTTAGAAGGTCTTGGTGCCAAGATCTCATTGGAATAGAAGGTTCGTTGATGTTTTCTTTCGGCTCTTTCTTTGACCAACGTGCTTATCTCTTCATTGTCACTTCAACAATTCATGCTACTCAATAAGTGAGATGATTAAAATATCATATTCTTTTTGACCGTCCTTGTATATACTCATGTTCCTTCGAATCGGAGGTAATATCCCAACGTTTGTTTGAAGTCTCATTCTTATTCAAATAACATTCATTTATATGTGTGTATGTATGTATATATTACTTAATAACAATAAATGTTATATTATTTAGTGTATGTTTTTAAATCGTTTAAAGTTAATAGAAAGGTACATAGACACATACGTTGGAATGGGTTTCAATTTTTGATAACACTGTACTTACCTTGGCTGGTAGTGGTTATTTCATTGTTATCAGAAACCATATGGCCATTTTCATCATCAATTATTTCAAGATTGTTATACTTGTAATAATCAATGATCTTAGCAAACTCGAGTGGGACTAATTTATTATCATTGACGTATAGGTGATTGATTTTAATGATATCTTCAGGTTTAAGAAAACATGTTTGGTTGGAAATTTCATAGTCCCTATTACAAATATTCATGAAAACAGTGTCAACATTATAGTCAGTTAATGCTGAACTTTTTAAAGGTGAATAGTAATGAATGCTTTTGTAAAAGTTTCTCATTGTCAATAATCGTAACACTATATAATTATCCAGCTTCTTAATATCCTTAGCGGTAACTTTAATATCAGAAATGTCAATAGAGTTATCTGATTTTCTGTTGCCTGCATTTGGATTTCTTTGCTGGTCCTTATACTTGATGCTATTGAAGTATTTTACAAACAGGTTATTTGTTTGTCTTATGGCAAACCAATCATACAAGTGATCGTTATGATACTGAAACTTTTTTGCTAGTCCCTTGAACAACTTTGCTAAGTAAAGATAATCTGGTTTTTGATCGAACTTCAAATTTTTACAGTACAATAAATACTCAACAAATTCTTGTGGAAGACCTTGGCATAAAGTTTCCACAGAGACACTCAATTTCTTTTCCAGAATATTTCCATATTTCTCTTTCTTGGTAGTTGCTTTCAACCCTTGCCATGGTAACGAACCCTTACAAAAATATATAAATACGTAACCTAAGGACTCCAGATCGTCTCTTCGACTTTGTTCGATTCCAATATGTGTGTTTACACTAGCATATCTTGCTGTTCCCACTAAAGATTTTTGTTCACGGTATGGAATATGCTTATGAGAGGTAAAATCTCTATACTTCTTCGACAGACCCAAATCAATAATATGTACAATGCTCCCTTTACGTTGTGTACCCATTAGGAAATTATCAGGTTTAATATCTCTATGAATGAAACAACGACCATGTAAATATTGGATTCTACAAATCATCTGTAATGCCAACATAATAACGGTCTTGAATGAGAATTGTCGCTTACAGTAATTAAACAAATCTTCTAAAGAAGGTCCCAATAAGTCAATTACCATCGCATTAAAGTCCCCTTCAGTACCATACCATCTCATGAAGGACACACCTACACCGCCTTGTAAATACTTATACACTTTAGATTCATATTCTAATTGAGGATTCTTACTCTTCGAGGACTCCAGTTTAATTGCAACCTCTTCCCCCGTAATGGTGTTTGTCCCATAATAGATGTCCCCAAAGGACCCACTCCCAATCTTTCTTCCAATCTTATATATCTGATTAATATTTAAATCCATTTCTTGAACTGTCGATGCCCCAATGACTTTAATTGTTGTTCAATTCAAACCGGAGCTGTTAAATGCTTGTTCTCACTGCTGGCGTTTAGAATCAATATACAAATATCTTGTACTAAAAAGCAATAAGAAGATAATTTATATTATAATATATCAGATTGTGAGAGTACCAAAATAACTACAGTACTGTATTATCCCAAATGACACACTCTTATTCTTGTAACTTCATACATAATCCCATTTACTGTCACTTTAAAACACAAAACTTTTCATCACAGTGTACGTTTTATTACTATTAGTAAGTGATGGACTAGCAATTAACTGGATACGCCATCGAGGCCATTGTACATCGATTACCATCAATTATAAGAGGTTCAGTGGGTTCAATTACATAATATTTAGTAGTTGCTATCAATGGATTGATTACTTAGAAAGTTTTCTTTTCCAATTTATTTTGCATGCAAGTATTCTGGAGGCCTGCGAGTTCTATTATTCGAAATATATCAATAAACCATTCGTTAATGTCAAGTGACAATATGTTCTTTGGGCAAGATGTCCTAAACAGAGTGTCCTTTTTGAGAGGTGATTCAGAATTCATTAAGGCAGCTTATGAGTGTCCAAAATCCGTGTTTATCCCCTTCATTGACGGTGAAGCGTTGCTGGATACCGTGCAAAATAAATTATATTTAACATCCACCGATGGTAACGAAGAGATCTCTAATGCTTTGAAGACCTTTGAGCCACTTTATAACACTGTTGAAGGTAGACATTTGAACTCTGGTATAAATGTTATATTTCTAGGTTTAGATGAAAAGAAGGCTGGCATCGTTTACAAAGAGATATATAAAGGGATTCCATATTTTGGTGTCGACTTTCGTTGCACTGACCAGACCATCATTAAACCGGAGCAGATCAAATCACTTAGGGAGTCGTACAAGTCGATGTCAATCATGGATATTATCAATATCACCAATAGAGAAGCTTCACTTTACTCGCATGCAAAGATGTACGTAGACTGGTTAAGCAAATATAATTTCTGTCCTGGTTGTGGTTCGATTATTTACCCAGTTCAGGCAGGGAACAAATTATTGTGCGGTAATGAGCATAAAGATCAAAAGTGTATTGTTAGAGATGCCAGAGTATCAAATGTTTCGTTCCCACGTACCGATACATCTATTATTATTGCCATTACGAACTCCGATTTTAGTAAAATTTGCCTGACCAGGAATAAAAGGGCATTAAGAGACAAGAATGGAAAAGAAATGGCTATGTACACCACAGTAGCCGGTTTTATAGAACCGTCAGAGACTATCGAGACTGCATCTGCCAGAGAGATATGGGAAGAAACTGGTATTAACTGTGATGCTTCCAATGTGAAGATGGTCTTCACACAACCATGGCCATACCCAGTCAATTTAATGATCGGCTGTGTTGGTATGGTGAACTTTAACAATAAAAACGAAATGATCAATATAGATCATGATAAAGAATTATTAGATGCACAATGGTTCGACACTGCTGAATTAGTAGATGCCATAGCAAAATATGATGCTGACGGTTTTTTCGTCAAATTTAAAGATGAAATGGTAATTCCGTCTGATTCAACCGTTGCATTCAGATTACTTAAATATGTGGCAGAACGTTACATAAAGAAATAGCTCACTTTATATATTATAGAAGTATCTTTTACCATTAAACTTTAAATATCTCTCTTATTTTATGTCCTTACACGATAAACGCTGTCCCTTTTTAAGACTTAGAACTGTTTTTAAATTTCAATCCTGTAATGATATGTCAAATAAATAGTATATATATAAGATTGAATATAAAATGGTTTTGATTTGATGTTTACGGTATTCAAAGTTTAAGGAACAAGGCATCAGAGGTGTTGTTTAAGTAGGGACAAGTTAAGTTCTTTGTTTCTGTTTGTTTTGGTTGCATTTCATTAGAGAAATTACTCGTTCATTACTATTTATTTTGTTAGGTGAAAAATGTTAGAAATTGTTGGCCATAGAGCTTATAAAGGTAAGTACCCTGAGAACACATTGCCAGCTTACGAAAATGCTTATAATGTCAATGCTGATTACATTGAGACTGATTTGCAGATGACCAGTGATGGTGTTGTCGTTGTTAATCATGATGCTGACACTGGTCGTATGTGGGACAAAAACTTGGTTATTGCTGAAACTTTATACAAGGATATCAAAGAGTTGAGATGCAAAACCAATAAGAAATTGAAGATGCTGACGCTAGTGGAAATGCTAGAATGGTGTGTTGCCCATCCACATGCAAAAATAATGCTAGACATTAAATTCACTAATAAGAAAGTGATTTTAGTGAAAGCTTTTTCAGCTATGAGAAAAGTTAAAGATGATATTAAATTCTGGCAGCAACGTATTATGTGGGGTATCTGGAAGATTGATTGGTACCATTACGGTGTTGAGACTGGTGTTCTAGAGAATTTCAAGTTTATATGCATCGTTTTGGATTTGGATACCGGCAGAGAATTCATTCAATATTCATTAGATTTGAACTCTCCATCGTATAAACTATATGGTATCAGCACACATTTCAGTTCCACGTGGACTGATAAATATTTGAAAGATATGGTGCCACTAATGAAAAAACAAGACATCAAAGTGTATGTCTGGACCATCAATAAAGAAATTGATATTAAATTAATTTTACAGATTCCAAGTGTTCATGGTATTGTCACTGATGATCCATTGGAAGCTAGGAAACTTGTCGAGAAATACCACAAGGTCATCAGACCAAAGAAGGTCTTCTCGAAACCATCCTTACTCAGTGAAGAAGGTTTCAGATTTTACTCATTGAAATTAATATATAGTTGTCTACTTTCAATAGCGCTATCCAAATGGGCACACATCAAATTCTTCGATGTCTCTTTTGTTCAACTGCTCCTGCTATTCATGCGCCTAATCGGATTTGTCTGATTGATTATCCATCACGCACAAGCACACATACATACACACACAAATACCAACCTATCGTTCTTATATAGTTTTTATTTCAATTGTACCCAAACGAATTACCTCTTCCATGATACTAGTCGCCCACTTTTTACAATGATTCTCAGTCTCCCATGCTGATATTGAGATTATATAAATTACATAAACATGGCCTCTAAACTACTATTTGATAATAAGATCAACGTTACGTGTCAATTAGACCCTATAACAACCATATTTGGCTCTTTAGAGTCGTCAATGAGTCTTAAAACACTGCTAAACCTTCTATTGCTCTTTATTAGTCACGTGACTGCTCTTTATGAATTGAAAGATCTTTAAATTCCAATTTCTAAGAAACATGATAACCGTAATGCTACAATAGTGCTATTTAAATAGACATGAATAGTTTATAAGTGATTGAAGAAGATCGTATAGCCGCTAGCAAGATATCGATAGGTCACAAGTCCATGAGAGTGCTTGTCGTTTTGAAATTGGTTGTTTAGCTTATTGTTACGATTTTTTTTAGTGTCTTTATTTTGATTTGATTTTTTTGACTACTACTATTGAGTTGCTTGATCTCCACATAAGATAATATAAAATCAAAAATAACGTATGATGTCGAATGCTGATGCTATTATTAAAGGCTTCAAAGATAGTGTGGTGGAAAAATATCCGAATATAATAAGTAATACACAAAGTAATGAGAATGATTCAGAGAAAAATGCAAGTAATCCAGGTTGGAAACAATTATTAGGTAAAGTTAAGAATGCTCCCCTTCAGTACGACCATGTAGATTTGAAGAAAAAAGAGAAGTTTTTCAATTCAAATACACATTTCATTGACAATGGTCTGGCTACAAACAATTACACAAATTATAGGCTTTGTAATGCCTGTGGGAAACCAATTAGTATTGAGGTCATCATGGATCATTTAAAGACTTATTGTAGCAAATTACAACCAAGTTATGATAAGGCGGAAGAAGTCAAACCTATAGCAGTGGAAGAAGACGATAATTCTAGAAATAACAAAATAGAGGAAGAAGATATGAATGATGATGATTACGATGATAATGATGATGATGATAATGACAGAAAGAGAACTGCAAATGATCTGGATGAATCTACACCAGGAACTCCGATGACTTCATCTAAAAAACAGAGAGTAAGTGGTTCTAGGAAACCTCGGAAGGTTAAGCAAAGGAACCCAACAGATAAACATTTAATCAACTTCGATAAACAATGTGGTGTTGGACTTCCCGAAGGCGGATATTGTGCACGTTCATTGACTTGTAAATCACATTCAATGGGTGCAAAGAGAGCAGTAGAAGGTAGAACGCAAGATTATGATCTATTATTAGCTGAATATCACAAAATTCATCAAACTAAAATCGGTGCTGCTGCTGAAAAAAGAGCTAGACAAACTACACAAAAACCAAAGGAACCAAAACAACCAAAAGAAAGGAAAGCAAAACAGAAGAAAGCAAGAGGAAAGCCATCCAAGAAAAAGGAAGACAATAATTCACAATCTGCAGATGCTCTTGCAGCTGATATGGTTATTTTAACCCCTGAAGAAGAGACTACACAAGTGCTGAATGGTATCTCCAGATCGTACCCACTACCACTGGAATCAACAGTACTTACATCAGTAAGAAGAAGGACAAAGTATTTTAGAATGAGAGAAATGTTTGCATCTTCTTTCTCGATTAAAACAGGTTATACATCTCCAGGATATGGTCCTATTCAATCAAGGGTTGGTTGTGTCGATATAGAGAAGCCATTTGAATACAAATTTAGAATTAAAACCCCACAACCTAATACTGCATTACAGCAACAACAAAATTTAGTTCAACAACAACGTCAAAGATCTCAACAGCAAATGCTATTGATGCAGCAGCAACAGCAGCAACAGCAGCAACAGAGACAACAGCAGCAACAGCAGCAACAGCAAAGGCAAGCAATGCAACAACAATTACAAAATAACCTTAACGCACAATAGTACAACTAAAATGTAACTCACATTTTACTCATAACGATGCCTTGTATACGTACCTATGGGAGAAAAACCTGGCCTGACAACAAATTCCAAGGTAACAGCAGTGATAGTAATATACATATAAATTCTTTCAATATCATTAACCTACCAATATTAATATTAATAATGTTACAGATGAACAGGGGAGGGATACTGAGTCAGTTTATTTTTTTATGGAAGGCTTAATCTGAGTCTAGAGAGCTCAGGAAGTAATGAGTTGAAGTTGAAGTAAGAAAATATATTAGCAGCATTATGTCACTAAAAATTGTGCACAAATTTATAAATAGAGTTGTATCCATATCACAGAAATTACTTGAGATTGGGACTTATATATTACTTAATTATAAATTTTTAAAACTAATATATATTAAGTCTTAATTAATAGAAATAGTCTCCAAACTGTATGTCCAGGCCAGCAGCCATCCAAATTATTGCCCATAATACGCTTTTGAAATAATAGCTAACCCAGATAGCTACAATAAAATGACCTATACCAGAGTTAGGAAATATATTCGAAATAATGAATCTTAAGAACACGTTACCCAATATAATGACAAACTTTTCCCAAATATATGTGTATTTTTCCACCCAGTAGATTCTATCAATGTTATCTTCAAAACTTTTAGTCATAGCGGTTCTAGAAAATATTTGTTTAATTCTAAGAGGACCAGCTTTAGTGAAATTTATCTTCGAATAAATCTCTGAGGATCCATTAGCTATCATCATACATTCGTTAATTGCGTTTGCCCATTCTTCTACCTTGGTTTCACGCAGCCAACCTGTTGCAGTATCATCATTTTCTCCTAAAACAAGTGAATTGACAGTTTCTAATGGACCTCCCGAGTTTGCTGCTAGTACTGGTTTCCCATGATTCATAGCTTCCAATGGAACAATACCAAAATGTTCATTGGATGGTGTATATAAAAGAAGTTCAGTCTCAGATAATAATAATTCTTTCAATGATCCTGATATAGACGTCAGAAATATAACTTTAGAAGCTTTAATATCAGCATCGAGTTTAATTTCCCCGCTAAAATATTGAGGATAAAAAATTGTGCTGTATTTTATCTCTAATGCTGTGGCTGCTTTTTGTAGTTCCTTCAAACATTCGATGTTATCAGGAACTCTGTGATCATAACCACCGCAAATAACTAATTTTGAGTGGTCATCTTTCATTGCATTTGATTTATTGAATGATTGTAAGGCCAGCAAAATATTTTTTTTAAGTTCAAACCTATTAATACTTAGATAAAATTTATCTTCCGAATCTTTCATTTTACTCAATAATTCTCTGTCAATTTTCTCTATACTTTGTGTGTTTTCTGTATTAACACATGGATATATAACATGAGGTTCCTTGCCGATAGTTGGAAATACCTCAGCGTATACGCTCTTAGTAAATTTTGAATTTACAATAATTGCATCAGATACTCCCATAGTGAATTGTTCAAGGTAATCAAACGGAATTCTATATAATTTTTTAATCAAACTGGATCTAATTGCAAGTAGTTGGTCAGGGAAATGGCAATAGAACAATATTTTAGCATGACCAAACAAATGTAAAAATGGAATACATGTAGATAATTGATCAACAATAAATAAATCATGCTTATTCACTTTTCCTGACAGCACTAGATTAGCTACCAATACCATTTGCCTTAGATTAGAGAAAATAATGTAAAATTTACCATAAACTGTTGTAGGAAGACTATCACCATAAACTTCAACTTTCAAAAGACCACTTTTCACTTCTTCAAAACAATGTGTCTTGTCACAATGGCTTGTATAAATAGTGACATTATGGCCCTGTTCTTGTAGACCGACAGCAGCATCCACTATTAATCTCTCAGCACCCCCAATGCCCAAATCAGGGTGCAAAAATCCAATATCCAATTTCTCAGTTAACATACTTTCTTTATTATAAAGTGAAAGATGTTGTTTAGTTTTAATTAATCTTTGCCTTTCAATTATCTTAGCAGGATACGATAAAAACTCCAACAATTTCCTAGTATGAGCTGCACAGTTCACAAATCCATTGACTGTTTAAGATTGATAAAGTAATCACTTACAGATATATTGTTATTGAGGATGTTTATAATTTAAAATTATATTCAATTTATGTATCTGTAAAAAATTTCCGAATACTAGTCCCTTGTGCGCTTCTAGTTTCAATGACGTTAACTAAAATAAAGGTCACATAGATATATTTATTAGCGATATAACCAAAAGTTAGGTCAAATATTGGTTGGTTATCATCTCTGCACTTATTGTCCGGATTGCAATTGTTGTAAGACTATTCTAACTCTCTTTCGGGATTGCTCTCCAGAGAACATTAGGTAAATATATGACTCTAAAATCAATATTGTCATTGCCATTGACATTAGTTTGAATAAATATCTAGTTTAAATTATTTGAATAAATTTATATACAGCTGAAAGAAAAATGTTTTTGAAACCATACCTCAGATGGCAGCAGGAAGTGGTGGTAATGTAACGGTTTCATTTATTAGATCCTTATTCTTCTTTTTCCCCTTTCTATGGATTCTGGTATTACCTGGAGCAAACCCACCATTACCAAACAATGCCCATTCTGGGGTTTTGGCCATGTAGTCTAGATGAGTAAATTCTTCGCCAGATTTTAATAATGTGAAGAACTTTTCAAAATCAATATGAGTGTGCCATTCGTTATTGATCTTGAATTTTGTATTAGCAATCAATATAGTATTAGAGTGTGCGTGTTCAGCTGCAACATCATATGCAAGCCCTCTTCTCTGTAGTTCAGCACTAAATTCTTTAACGAAATTGGTACATTCTTCATAAAAGGGGATATTTTGCATTGTTAAAGAATTACCATTACCAGTTGAAGATCCTGCAAAAGTTGCGCCCTTGACTTCAATAAAACAAGGGTTGCCTCTTTCTACAAGATCAGCATATGCTGAAATGTCACCCATATTGAAACCTTTCACCAAAGTTAATCTATAAACAGTTCTCTGGTGTGACTGTAATGAGTTGATAAGATCTAAACATTCGAGCATTCTCTCCCAGAAATCTTTAAATAATGGCCTATCTACCTTTTTCAAATCAAATTTAGTTGGGGCATCAATGGAAACGTATAATTGGGTAACTTTTCCTAGATTTCTTAAAGCATCGGGATGTTGAGCATTACAAACTAAAAAACTTGAAATATCTTTGGAATGCAAAAGTTCAACAAAACGATTAATGTATGGGTACATGATTGGTTCACCGACTAACGATAATGCACAGTGTGCAACTTTGAAAGCCTTTGCAAATCTTTCTGCTACGACACCGGGAACACCTCTCATTTGTTTAATTTTTGAGTAATGGCCTTGTAATGCATTTTCTAAAATATATTCTGGTTCATCTACCTCCCATCTCCATGATTTAGATACTGGGTTGGTACCATGTCTCCAGCAAAAAACACATTTCGAAGAGCATGCTAATGATGGTGTTAATTCCATACATCTACTTGATACAATATTGAATAATGACTGTTTGTAACAAGAGCCTGTACCTCTCAAATCACTCTTAGTCCATCTACATATCTTAACACCAGAATGCGAACCAACTATTGTGTAACCTTGCTTTGTTAACTGTTTGTAAGTTGGACTATCCTTAGCAACCATTTTTTTGATTCCTAAAGAAGAATCATTGTTCACTGCACCGATATCTTCTAGATCAATTAACTCATCATCATCATTTTCGTTTGTTTCTTCAGGATCCTCGTAATCATCATCATTTTCATCATATTCATATAATATTGGCTCATCATCCTTTAACATTTCACAAAATAAGTCAATCCATTCAGTAACTTTATCTTCACCATCGACTTTTACACATACCTCGCCAACTGGGAATATTCTTCTGCCACCTAATTTTGAAATCCAAGTGTCAGTCATTTTTGCTTGGTAGCAGAACTTTTCAGGCCAACTTTCGGAATCACCTAAACCTAAGACTGTGTAACCTACCAATTTTCTTAATGGGAACTTATCTATTCTAAAATCGTGAAAGTTTTCAGATAATGTTTGTAAGAAGTAATCTAAAGGACAATCGCTATCATAGGAAGGCAAAACAAATATATATAATGCATTTTCAACTGGGGTATTTACGAAATATTCATCTAAGTCATCAATTTCGTCTAAATTCATTAAGATCGGTTTAGATTCCAACTCTTTCGATTCAGACAATAACACATGAGCTTTTTCAGCATTTCTTGCAGCAGCACCTTGTAAAGAACTGTAGAAAATATAAATCTGAGAATTTAATAACTTATCCTTAGAGATTGTCATCGCAGATTTGATTATATCTACCTCAACATTGTCATCATTTTTTTTATTCTGTATTCTCTTTGCAAAACGTTTCAAAGGCCTCGCATTGTTCCCATTCACTTTCAGTTCACTTAATTCAGAAGAGTTCGACTTACCTTTGATCTTGAAGGACTGAGTAAAATCAACAGCCATTGGGAACTCGGATTTTTTTGCTTCTTTCTCATTTTCCTTTTCAGTCACTTCAGAATCGCCAGAACGTGCTCCAGAACTCTTATTTTTGTTCTTTGGAGCACATTTACCACTACCACAACATCCTTCTTTCTTCTTAGCGCCATTTTTGTTCTTAGTAGAACAACATCCACCATCTTTGCCCCCACAACATTTCTTCTTCTTCTTCGTCTCCTTTTCAGGTTCTAGTGACTTAACCTCTTGAGAATTTTCACTTAAGAAATTTTCATGTTCAGAATCATAAGCAAGAGCATAAATAACTAGTAGAGAAACACTAACAGTAAGTTTTCCTCCAAAATAATAATATAATGAAACACAACTCAACACAACAGTGGAAGTAATAGGATTCGTAACAACCATCGTGAACAAAAAACAAAAACTTTTAAACTATTCCTATCGCTTTTTTTGCCTAACTAATAGCTCACTGATCTACCAACCTTAGTATCTCTCCAAGCTTATAAACAACACAACCTGAAACACAACTTGAAAGATCTCCACTAATAGATTAACACATTTATCAAAGATCTTAAATATATACTAATGCTGATTCATACTCTCATCCAAGAATCTTTGCAATCTTTTTTTCTTCTGCTTTCTTCTTGTTCTTTTTCTTTTTTGGTCTCTTGCGATGAGATGGCGATGAGCAAAAACTAAGAAACTTGAATAAATTAATTGGTTCATCAGTCATAAATGTTGTGTCGCTTGCAAAGTATGTTAAGGTATGCTTAAAGATATGTATGTATACTATATTATAATCGTTATTTGAACACCAAATGCATGGAATGTTATTCTAGTTAGTCAGTACTAGGATTGTCTCTTGCGAGGAGACTCTGGTGAAAGAGTTATCATTAACGAATTCAACTGCCAGGAAAGTAGCCCTTGGTGTCACTTTGTTGGAACCCAATAAGACTAAGTCCTCGAAATCATTAGCAGTATTTGATAGTTTGTATTCATCTGTTGCGTGTCGTTTTATATATTGGGTATACTGATCTTGTACTTTTTCATATTTGGAAGGGAATGAGTTGTTTAGAACTTTGATTAGTATCCATAAAGTTAGGATGTCCATGGAGGATCCAAATTTTATATCTTCCGGGTCTTTTTTATCGTAGAAGTCTGTTAGTTCGTCTGTGAATTTGTCATCATTTTTGAATACTTTATTTACTGTCACTAGAATGTTCTTGTATTTTTTAATTTGTTCTCTTTCTATTTTCTTCAATAAACTCAAGCAGTGCTTAAATATCTTTATTTGGCCATCTCTGTAAATTTGAGAAACTTCTAATCTATATGGGTTGATTGGAAAGTCAGCTGAATCTTGTGCTTGGACTGTTAGGTTAATTTGGGACAATTTGTGTTCTAATGCATTTCTCAACAGTTGCAGCCCATGGAATCTAGCTCTTGGTGACTTCCACGTTTCAGATGTGTCCTTACCCATATGTGAAAATAGATCTAAAACATCGTTTAAACATTTGTCATTGTTGCAATTGATAAAATACAAAAGACCATCCTTATACTGAGGTTTTTCCGCATCAGTTTCATCAGCCTTAGCATTTTCATCAAATGCAAACCATGTATAATCGTCTATTGTTGGTAGAGATATTTCAGGTGCATCTTGGAGAATCTGTAAGATCATTGTTTCTGGTAAATTAATCTTTAATGCTACAGAATCAAAGAGATTATCTTTCATAACAAACCCATAACCAGATAGTAGCTCCTCATTCCCTTTCCCACCATAATTATTGTTCAATTCTGTGTTTGCAGGAGTTACACTTAGATTTCTATAACAGAATGATCCATCGTTATCTGACAACCACTCCACTTTTGTGCTGTAATTATGGTTCAGTAAGTCGATGATTGGAAGCAATACAACACCGTCAGTAGGTGCCTGCTTATTGACTACGTATTCAGGAAATGCTCTTGAAATAAAAATCAAATGTGACCATAAGAATGCAATAAAAGAATACCAGACTGGTGATTCAAGTTCATTAGCTTTGTGTAATAGCCTCTCATAAAGTTCTAATTCTGAAAGCTCGTCAAAGCTTTCATAAATAATAAACTCTTCTTTAATCTCATTGTGATTGAATAATGATTCATTAAATTTGGTTATTTGATACCATTCTTTGTAGATTGATTGAAGCTTATTCTTAATAGAATTTCCTAAATTTGTGTTCACTAAGAATTGAAGTTCACTTGGATTCCAAATCAATGGAGAGTGCATCTCTTTTGGAAGCAAATCTAAATAGGGTCTAAATTTCATTGATAACTTTCTTACATTGTCATTCGTACTGTTTCTATCAAACATTAAACGTCCTACTAGGAACTTTAACAACGTGTTCTTGTTTTGAGAACTAATGAACTGTTCATCGAATACCTCAAACAATAGAGAATGTGAAATTATAATCGTAGAAGGGATCTTAATGCTAACATTGTCTAATTCTTCAGTTGTCATGCAGCAAACACCTTTATTTCCCACTTCGATAAATTCAATGCCATCAGGAATCTGGGCTCCATTCTTTAGGCCCCATTGAATTAGATCATTCACTTGATTGGTGCTCATAGCTTTAATCTTAGAATATTCTGTAAAACTGGAGGATTCGAGATGGATAAAACTAATCTGGTTACAAGGTTTATAGTTATAACTTCTTTCGACAATATATATTTTAAATAATTCAACTATTGAAATATTTCAATGATGAGCTTCAGATTTTATTTGTAACGAAAAGTCTTATGGTAAGAATTTAAAGTGATGGATAAGATGACTGAAATATGTTAAATGAAGAATAAAGTAAGAATTGACATATTACTAACTAACTCTCTTGGTTAAGTTCAATAATTTTAAGTTATAGAATCAAATTCTTAAAATTAATGTTTAGATCTTTAAAAAGAGTCTCAAATTTGTTGAGGTTTCTTTAGAGCCTAATCAACTCAAAACTAAAGAAATGTTAAATATTTCAAAATTTTTATTATATTTACAAGTATTTATAACTCTATTTATGCAAAAAAGGTATCTTAATTAATATTAATTACGATCATGATATTGTCTGATTGTTTTTCACAGCCTTTGGTAACCCCTTTGCCCAAGATTTTGTCTTCTTATCTATAATCATGAAAACTCTACCGCTTTGGTTCATTCTTGCTGTTCTCCCAACCCTATGCACCAAGTCAATAGCTGAGTTTGGAACATCAAACAGCACCAAATTACGTACACCTCGGAAGTTCAAGCCTCGTGCCATAAGATCTGTTGTTACCAATACCTTCAATTTAGAAATTGCATCCTTTGCAACTGGAGTTTCTGTCCTCTCTGGAATTTTGATGTTCGAACCAGGTATCGTAATTTCCTGTTGTTTGGTAGTTTCAGCTGAAATTCCAGTCTTTGCATCTGCTTTTGGCAATGCAACAGATGGGTTAACAAAATCTTTGATAGATTCAATTCTTTTATCCAAAGAATCTTCACCTGTTAAACCAACACAATCATGTCCGTATATTCCTTTCAATTTGGAGACAAGATCTGGAACATCTTTCTTCTCATTTACGAAAACTAAACATTTTTTCTGGTATCCTGGCTCAGTATTATCGTTATTAATAGCATATAGAGTTTGAGCCAAGGTTTTTATTTTTGAACCTTTAAATGGATTTAAAGTCGAGTCAATGACTTTGAATTGTAATGAACGAGGTAATTTATGTAATCTAGGAGTAATGATAGATTCAACATTCGGAAACAACCTTCCAATTGTTTTATTAAACTCAACTGGAATTGTAGCAGAACAGAAAATCAAATGGTTAAGATTGGGAAGTTTGCGTATAGCTGCGTGTGTTTCTTCTAACCAAGATTTGTCCAACAAAGTGTCTGCTTCGTCCAAAACTGCAAACTTTAACTGAGACAATATTCTATCAGGTCTGCTGATTTTACGGATATTGAATAAATTCGTAATTTTAGGTGGCGTAGTAATAAGAATATCTACCCTAGATTTAATAGCTTCGATTAATTCGTCGTAAGACAAATTCATATCCCATTTACAACAATGCAAATCCAGTAACTTTTCAGTTTTCATTACTGTTTGATAAACTTGTTCCATCAATTCATGTGTCGGAACTAAAATTACTGATCTAATAACTGCTTTATTCTTTACTTGTGATTCCCAAACATCAGGACGTTCTGTTTCTTCTCTTTTCAAAAAGTCTATTAACGGTATTAAATATGACATTGTCTTCCCTGATCCTGTCTCCGCTGCAATAATATGACTCTGTAACGAATTGTTCATTAACGTTTTCGATATTTTTTTAATTGCAACTGCTTGGATTGGAGATGGTACTACCTCTTTAGATGTTTTTGTTTCTGTTTCAGAATTATCCAATTCTTTGTTTTTTAAAATGGATTCATCTTTGATAGCCTTGATCATTGCTTGTCTTACGTTTGGAAGAATCTTCAAATCATCAAAAGAAGTAATCTTATTGACTAAACTGGCTGCAATTTCCTTATTTCTAAGCTCAAGTTCTTTGAGGCCACCGTAATTACCAAAATGGTAATTTGTTTTCAAAATAGATGACTGAGGCTTCTTATTCGTCTTTGCAAATTTCTTATTATCCTTACCTTGTTTAGTTGGACCAACTGACCCAGCCAATTTCTTTCGACCTTTACTGGCTGATGATATCTTATTTACATTAACATTTCTGGTAGATCGAGCATAAAATTTTATGAATTGTGACGGTAAAGAACCATACGTGCCACTAGCCATCTCGTTATGAATAACCTGTAGAAACTCTTACCTTTGATCGCAAAGCTAGAACCAGTCAATGTAATGATATAACAAGATCGAACTCAATTGAATTAAAAGATGTTTATATATTCAAATATTAGTTTTTGAATATATAGTTAGATATTTAAAAATTTGATGTCAAGTAAAACCGGACCGATTTTAACAAACGTTAAGAAGTTAAATTGTTCAATATTTAAATATGATTTTATTTATATCTGGAGATATCTCACGTTATTTCAATGGAATATTATGCTAATAAACATTTCATTATTACTATTGATTATAAACTTAAATTATTAATAAAATATCCATTTACGAGAGGATTTATTGCAAAGGAATTGCTAAATACTTCATTTTGCCTTTGCTTAATATCAGATGAACTGAGATCAGCAATTATAATATTAGACGTAAAGAAAACAAGTCATATTGATAAATATTATAACAGTACTGTGCTTGGTATTGTTTGCAGTAATAAAATAGAAATTAACATTAAATTGAGCCAAGAGAATATTAAATTATAGTAGTTACAACAGTGAGACGTTTAGGTGCAAAATTCATAGAAGGTTGGTTTGTAAAGTAAAATGAGGAGAAATAGTCCAGAGCAACACACACGACGTGCAAATGCCAAGAGAGTAAATTATAATGAGAAAGATGCTGATTTCGAATTATTGCAACGAATTCAGAAGCTTGAGAAGGGCCTAACCAAAAAAAATGGTAAAAAGCCTTCACCCAAACCTACCAAGTCCAAATCTAACGAAAATAATAAATCCTCAACAAACTTAAATAGGAAAGAGTATTATAAAGTATTAAATGATAAGAAGAATTGGAATTTTATACCCACATTGCCAACCATAATAAAAAAACATAGTAGATTTTCACAACTATTATATCTGGATGATGCTATGGTAGATACAGAAAACCAAATTTTATCTAATAAAGATGGTAAACTCCTGAGTAAAAATGAAACTATTTACATGGTTTCAGAACCACCAGGTGAGCCATATTATATTGGGAGAATTGTATGCTTTGAACCACTAGCTGAATTTAAAAATGAAATAAAGTCAGCTCAAAAAAATAATATAAGAAAATTCCCTGCAAAATATTTTAATTTAAGAATGAACTGGTTTTATCGTCCTAGAGATATTGAAGAAAATTGGAGCAATAGTGATCCAAGACTATTATATGCTTCATTACACGAAGATGTTTGCCCAATTATATCATTTAGGGGTAAATGTAATGTTTATTTCAGCCCAAACCTTGTACTTGACACAGCTGAAGATAAAGAAAACGTTGCCAAAATATTTACTAATCCGAATAACTTCCACTTTGAACAGTTATTTGACAAATACACATCATTATATTACACCATATGGGATGTTAGTAATTTATTGCATATGCATCCTAAAAGTGCATTTTTAAAAGCTTTAAGTAAGCGTTTTAAATACCTATTCACTGAAGATAAATACCCTCTAGAAGAGATATTAAAGAAGTATGTAATTTCAGAAGGAAATATAAATGTAGACGAAGATAACAAGAAAAATCGTTGGGACATGAGATGCACCGAATGTAAAGGATGGTGCCAAGCAACTAAAGGTATAAAATGTGATGATTGTGGAGTAGCAATTCATCTTGTGTGTATGGATCCTCCAAGAGATAGAAAACCAAACAAAGGTGTAATATGGTTATGTTATAATTGCGCCTTGAAAGATAACGACGACGACACCTTGATTGATTGCGCTAATAAAGAAAACATTAATAACAAACTCCTAATAGATCAAGGAAAAGCCAAATTATCAGAAATAGCCAATGATTACTTAAAGACCAAGTTAGCTTATAATGTTGAGAATATTTGGTTTCAATATATAGGGGAAGATCTCATAAACAATATTCAAGATGTATTGGATCCAGATATCTTTCTTCCATACCCATTTAAACTTTCAAGGGTAGGACCTAGATATCAATGGTCAAAATGTTTAGATATGAATACATGGGAAAAGACGCCATACTCAATATCAGATGCCCAAACGCTCAATGGAGAAACTATCAAATCCGATAAAAACAATGTTATGGAGAGAGGTACAAATTCAACTGTTGAACTGTTATGGAAATATGATGAATCGAAAATTACAGAAGAAGTGTTTAACAATTACATAGAAAAATGTAAAAGTGAATTTCCGGTTGCGTTAAATATATTGCCACAAAGTGTGAACTTTCTCGATATGATATCTCATATTTTAATGGAAAATAATTTTGATGTTGATAATGCATTTGAGCAATGTAAATTAGCATTGACTAGGGAGTCATTGAGAGAACCTTCGTTTACAAAAAAAGAAATGCTTAAATTCGAGGAAGCAGTTAAGGAACATGGCAGTGAACTGTTTCATGTATGCAAAAAAGTTGAAACACAACCAATGTCTATGATTGTGAGATATTATTATTATTGGAAAAAAACTCAAAATGGTAGACAAATATGGGGGAGTTTTAAAGGCCGTGCAAAAAATAAGAATAAAGCAATAAACAATAAAGATGAAGTTAATAGAAAATTGATTTCAACTAATAGTGATGGTACAGGTAAACCAGAGTCGAGACCGGTGAGGAATAGAAAATCTAGTAGAGTAGTTTTAGAAAATAAAAAGCAAATTAGTACAAACGACTTAGAAATGAAATATATAGATGATTCTTCAATTGAAACTGAAAATGTCTCTTCTTTGAAATCATGCTTTCATTGCATCTTCTGTAATATTGATTATTCTCCAATCTGGTATAAAGTCACAGGTGGCTCTGATGATGCAAACATTAAAACTAAAATACAAACAAATTTTGGAGATAAAACACAAAAGGGTAAACGGGATTCGACCAATTCTGAATCAACATGTAATGAAGAGAGTAAACTTGATGCATTGTGTATTCGTTGCACACGATTATGGAGAAGATATGCCGTGAAGTGGGAAAACCCCTTAACCATTTTAAGAATTATGTATGGCAAAAACAATTCAAATATATTAGCGGCTTTCGATGGAATTCTTACGGAACATCCAAATAACCTCTTCTTCTCCAATCCTTTACTTTCTAGAGAGAAATTATTAGAGTACGAATTGGTACAAGATTCTGAGCTAATTTTGAAACAAAAGGTGGATATATTAAATGATGAAGAAAAGTTGCAAAAAATAATAAAGACAACAATGTCTGTTCACTCTCAATTGTTTAAAGCGCTTAAAAGACCACATGTTAAAGGTTCCACCGATAACAAAATCTTGACCTTAGAGTTGAATGAATACATCGATACCAATATGAAAAAGATTTTGAAGAAGAAGAAGAAAGAAGACGATAAAGAGAATAAAAATGACCGTTTAGGTGAATTAAAGAAAGGAAAACCATTAATTGAGGTACAGATTAAGCAAGAACAATTAAATAAAAGGAAACCAGAAGCAAGTCAAGTTGAGAATGAACGTCCTATAAAGGTGAAGAAAACGCTAGCTACTGTCCATAATATCGTTAATAAATACCAAGAATTACTTGACTTGAACACAAAATATGGACACAAATTAACTTCAAACAATGGCATTGAGGTTAACCTATCATCGAAGAACGATAATACAGGTTATACTATCAGTGTTAGTCCAGAGTTCAGGAATATTCAAATTAACAATTCTTTACACCAGCATTTAAATTCTTTATTATCAGAGAATGTTATCTCTCGAAATAATTTGCAGATAGGCAAAAATAATTTAGACTTAAACTCAAATAAAAAATTATCAAAATCGAAGAAAACTACTTTCCTTCCATTCAACAATTCATCGGAACCATCGATTTTCAATGGTTCTGATATCAGTAGTATAATGAAATTTTACCATTGCTATAATCCTTCATTTACTGAATCTAACACAAGATATTTAAATTCTGTTGAAAATATGAAAAATCAACACAATAATGAAACCAGTTCAGGATTGTCCAATGACCTTAATAAGACCTGTTCTATTTGCAATTTACACGACAATAATAATGTCCTTTTAGAATGTAGTAACTGTACATTATTGATTCATGCTAAATGTTATGGAGTTAAAGTTAATGGGCATTTTGGGAATGATGATTCAACAAAAGGTTATACCTGGTTATGCGATCCTTGTTCTAATGATCTCAATCCAATAATATCTACAAGCTATAAATGTGGCATATGTTCATCTAAAGAAACTCTTTCAGGTGGTCAAAAATTATATCCCGGATATACTCCCCAACAAGCGCTAAAAGCAACTTCCAATGGTACCTGGTGTCATGTAATTTGTGCTCTGTATGGTAAGGAAATAAAGTTTGGGAATAGTGAGTCACTTCAGCCAGTTTTGAACGCAACTTCAATAATGCATGGAGAATTTAATAAATGTGGCATCTGCCAAGGAATCGGAGGAGTTATTGAAGCTTGCATGGTATGTAATTACAACGCACATGTTACTTGTGCTCAATGGTCAAAACGATTTAAATTAGGATTTCAATATGCTATTTGCGATGGTTCCACGGAGACAACACCAATCATTCACAATTCATCGAATAAAGAACAGTTCTTACTACGTCCTAAGATGGTTTGTAAAGTACATCCGCATCAAAAAGAATTGCTTGATTTCAATCATCAGTTGGAACGTCACAAAAAGACATTATTTGAAGTGTTTGTAGAAAGATACAAAATAATGTCTAATCACAGTGTAGTTCAGGCTAGATATCAAGAGCAAAAAAAGTTGTTACAAGGAAGTATTCACTGTGATTCCGATGTTTCAATGGTAAAAAGAGATAGAGTTTACTCAATGGATAATTCTTCAACTACTTGCCAGATGACTAAAGCAAATAACAAAGTTTGTAAACACTGTCTTACAACCAGAAGCATATGTTGGTATGCCAACTCAATATGTCATTCATGTCATGTTAATAGTAACAATGGGAAATTTATAGCAAAACAAAGTATTTTTGATTTTGACATCAATGACCACCAAGCAGAATCGAATTATTTATCCAATGAGTCGAAACAAGCACTCCTTGACAGTGTCAAGTTATTAAACGACAATTAGAGTAACATAGCTTTTCCATCCACGTAATTGTAGATACCATCTTTGGACATGCACATAAAAGAATATATTAATTATAAATATTATTACTACTATTTTTCTGCCACATTTCCCGATGTACAGTCTATAAATTTGATGTATATTCTATATATGTTATATACCACCTGACAGTAATTTCTCTATCCTTTCAATTTCTTCTAATGAGGTAGCAGTTGCTAATTGACGTTTCAGATCTTTCTTGGTTTCCTCTGACATTTTTCCAACAACTATGTGCATAATATCCAATGCACTATCCTCTAATTTTCTTTTCCTGCTACCACTGTTGTCATCCAACGGAGTGATTGTTTGATCATAAGCTTGTAATTTTTCTGATTCTTTTCTTTCAGCATCCTTAACTTTTGAAAAATCCAATATCTGCAACTGTGGTAAATATTTAATTACATGCAACCTATAATTTTCTAAATGACAAATTGAGTTCCCTCGAAGAGTCAAATTCACTAATGTACTTGGTGAATTTTTAAAGCCCTTAAGTTGTTCAAACGAGTCAATTGAGTTGTGTGCTAACACCAGATTGACTAAATTCCTGGGCAAAAGCTTACCATTGATGGTGTTTATATGATTTCTAGAGAGAAGCATTGTATGTATATCAGCTCTCTCTCGTAACGTAGGAAATCCGGTTAATAGATTATTTGTTAAATCCAATATATGTGTAGGTTTGCTCAATTGTTTAAGACTTGGTTCCATGACCTCTGAATCAGTTTCAAGAGACATATCTCTCAGTATCACTGTTTTATCAACGTCATATTTCCCATTGAAATGATCAACATAGTACCCTGGTGCTTCATCAACAATACCTGGAGTAAACTTCATATTTTCGCTAACTTGTGTCACCTAAACTATTCTCACCTCTCTGTTTCTCTCAAAAAAAAGGTCACTACGAAATCACAAAAGCAGAAGTCCAAGCCAACTGGTTTTAAAACGTTATACCCTTATAACCACTGAACTAAGGAAGATGATCGACTGATTCATTTGGAATTTAAACATCTGTCAACCAAAAACAACAACCATTAAGTTACGTTTAGTAGTACTTATCTCACACATATATGCAATGCTCTAATTACAATTTCACTATTTCTCTATCGGCCGAGAGATTTTTCAGTTGAAAAATTTCATGAAACTTGCGATGAGCTGAAAAATGCTTAGTTGCATAACAAGCTACACTTTATATTGTAATAGATCGAGTAAGCCAATTGTTGAGATGTTGCAGTAATGTCCACTTAGAAGTGGCACCTATGAAGTTCTTAAAATTCTTGTAACAGCCTAGGAATTGTAGAGTTAGTTACTTATTGTTCTGTTTTATTTTTGCTTTTGAGTTATTTTACCAATTGATTGTTCAACTATATATATATATATACTTCGTAAGTACATTCACTCTTTGAAATTTAAAAAAGGGTTTCAGTCGGTAGTGATTCCTCCTATATAATTCGATCATTGAATTGAGTAAAGGTTTCATAGATTCATAGATAATTAGGTCATCATAAATTTGTTCCAATGGGTATTAATAAAAAAGAAGTCGACTACTCGTTATATCTGGTTACAGATTCCACTATGTTGCCTGAAGGCACAACGGTGTGTTCCCAAGTGGAAGAAGGTTTGAAAAACGGTGTTACAATTGTTCAACTTCGTGAGAAGGATTGTGATACTAAGTCGTTTGTGTTGGAAGCCAGAAAAGTGCAGCGATTATGTATACAGTATAATGTTCCGTTGATTATCAATGACCGCATTGACGTTGCATTGGCTATTCAGGCCGATGGTGTCCACGTTGGACAGTCAGACATGCCAATTCCTCTTGTGAGAGAACTTGTTGGTCCTGATATGATCGTCGGATGGAGTGTAGGCAATATAGAGGAAGTTGAACAGTTAGCTCGATGGGGTCCAAATATGATTGATAATATTGGTATTGGTATGGTATTCCCAACAAAGACAAAGAAAAACCCTAAAAAACAACCATTTGGTCCTCAAGGTGTGATCTCGATATTAGATGCATTGGAGGAGAATAATGCCGATTGGATCAAAACTGTTGCTATCGGTGGCCTACATCCAGATAATATTGAGCGAGTCCTTTATCAGTGTAGGAGCTCAAATAATAGAAGAGCATTGGATGGTATCGCAGTTGTAAGTGATATCATGGCTGCTGAAGATGCTGGTTTTGCTGCAACTCGTCTAAGAAGCCTATTAGACAGAACCATTTACAACTTTTCAAACTTGGATTTGTCAACACCGCAAATATCGTCGGAATTGATTAAAGTTATTATAGATCAAGTTTCTAAACAACATCCATTAGTTCAGCATGTAACAAACAAGGTGCATCAAAATTTTGGAGCCAATGTTACTCTTGCTATCGGTGGTTCCCCAATTATGTCAGAAAACCCAGATGAAGTTCTAGATTTAGCAAGTGTTTCAAACTCTGCTCTACTTCTGAATACTGGAACTGTTGCAGCACTTAATGATTTAAAGAAAATTGTGCATGTATACAATGAAGTAAGAAGACCAATTGTTTTTGATCCAGTTGGTTACAGTGCCTCTCAAACTAGATTAGATTTAAACAATGCTTTACTATCCTATGGTCAATATACGTGCATAAAAGGAAATATTGGTGAAATACTAGCCTTGGCAGGTATGGGAGTCTCAAAAATGAGAGGTGTGGATTCTGGCGATGATGTTATTGATGAGGCGATATTACTGAAAGCTACACGTAGAGTAGCTTTCAAATATAAAACAATTGCTGTCTGTACCGGTATCACGGATATAATCGTCAATGGTACAATGTCAGGTGAAACTCAGTTAGGAAGAAATGAATCTAATACCAATCCTGAATTATTGTCATATATCACTTGTACTAGTGGTGATATTCCAATAATGGGAAGAATTACAGCCAGTGGTTGCTCACTCGGGTCTACAATTGCCACATTACTTGGCAGTTTGTCGATAGGTGAGAATGCCTATAGAGCAGTTGTTGCTGCAGTTATATTATATAAAACAGCAGGGAAAATAGCAGCAAACAATTGTACTGGAACAGGTTCCTTTAATGTTGCCTTATTAGATGAATTATATCAACTAGTCCAATCGAATAACCCTGCTAGTTGGGATGTTACTTTAAATATCAGTAGTTAAACAATTCACAATATGGATTTTTGAAGTATATGAATGAAATATATGTATTTACAAAATTATTTATAAGTATAATAGAATAAATTGAAAAGACCAATGTCAATAGTTCTGCTATGATTAAATAGAACTATGCGAGCTACAATCGATTAGTTTTTATATGATAAGTTACTCCTTTCACTTGGTAAAATATCAGGCTTGTTGTCTATAGCTTCATATTTCTCAATGACTTTTTGTTTCAATTCTAGTTCGTGTTCTGGCGTCAGTACCTCAACAGTTTCATTTGGTGGGACAAATTTGAAATTACCGGTAGCAAATTCTCTATCTGAAATTTTGCTTAAAACATAAATGTTAGAACGTACATACCTAACTACAGCTTCAAGATATATCATATCGATATCTTTACGACCACCAAATAAGTTTCTCCATATAGCTGTTGCCAAAGTTGCATCGTCTGTGTAAAGACCTTCATCATAGGCGAACACTGCACCTCTTAATTGTGTATTGAAATCTTTTAAGTATTGGTCCGATATTCTACTAGAAGTGACATTCATTTCCTCAAATAATCTCATTTCTATATCTGAAAAGGTTCTATCAACCAATTTCTGTTGGTAATTTCTTCCATACTTAAATGGCATAGCACGCATACGTGTAAATAAAATCCACTCATGCAAAATGGTAATTTGGAACCATTGAGAAAAGGTACGAGGTAATTTCAGATCTTCATAAAAGAATTTAGCAGCCTCAGATAACGGTTCATTCTCATATTGAAGACCAGGACTTCTACATAAAGAGTAGTAATATGAACCTGCAATCGAACCTGCTCTTACTCTATCCATATCCAGTTTGAAATATTTAATCACCAATTCACCTAAAGCATTTTTCCATTGTGGTAACTGATAGGATCCAGATTCATACTGTGATAATGATAATAAATCATTTTTTGGCTTTTTCTGAAGAGGTTTATTAGAGGTTGCATCGAAAGGATTTGACTTATAATGTGAATGTTTAACCAAATCTTCTGGAGACTTCTCTTCAATATTCTCCTTTGCACTTAAATGCGCATAACTGTGAAATAAGGATCTTTGATTGATGGTAGATAATGGCGTATAATTAACCCTATAGCAGCTTCGTAATATATTTCGATGTAACATTTTAAATTATATTTTCCTCAGCAGTAGAAACACACACGAGAGTCTTGACGCAATGAGACTTTAAAAATGCTTGTTGAGCAACTTCAGAATTGTATAATCTACTATGCTAATAAAGCAGTAACTACTATATATATGTATTAATAAATGATTCAGATGAATCACTTGTTCTTATTGAAGGTGGTGGGTTAGCATTCACTGTAAGCTTATTTATGGACAAACTTACCATTAATTCTGAAGCCTAATATCAGCGCCGGGTAACATAGATATTATGTACAAATGCCAGTCACTTAATCAGATCATGGAGGTGGTATGTATAACCTTGTTTACAATAGCAACTTCCCAAATAATACTGACGAATAGTATTACAATCACCGTATGGCTGATATATATATGTTATTTAGCTGTCCATTAATTACCTATATGCCTACTCAATGACTCTCAAAAATTCATGAAAGTGATTCGAATTAAAGAGAATAATCTCATTCTATAATGCATTACTATGCAGTGCTTGGTTCAATGGAAATGCTAGAGTTATTTGGAACGTTCATTAGTAATTTTTGGAGACGTTGCGCTACAGTGTCCTCTGCTTCTGTACTTTTATTGAATGTAGTGTTTTTTCTCAACTGAGCACCACATTTCTTAATGGCTAGGGAATTTTTCCATTTAATAACATCTTCCATTGCTTTAAAGTGAGGCAAATTAATCAAATCCGTTAACAGCTCAGATTGTTTCTTAATTTTGGTCGCACGAGAAGCTCTAATACGTTTTCTATCTGCTCTTTTGTGAGTTCTTATACCTGGTGTCAAAGCATTCGATTTATTTTGAATGCTTTTCATTAAGCTATCTTTTCTGTTTTCCAACTGTGCTATTTCTTCGAGTACTTTTTCCGTTTTAACTTTATCTTCCAAAGTAAGTATAGTATCAACTACCTTGTCTAACTCATTTTCTTCTGCAGTAGTATCATTATTCTGAATGTCGCCGTTAATTTCTAAGTTCAGTTCAAAATCTAAATTCAATTCCTCTTCAGATAGTTCATTTGCTTGCAACTGGGACAGAAGCTGTTCTTCTTCTGACTTGACAATAGTGGCAAGAGATGAATGTTCTCTCATTTCGAAACTTTCTTCAATAAATGGTAGGAGGGGTTTAATAACGTTAAGGAAATTATTCTCGTTGTGACCCCTAATATCTAACCAATTTACTAATGAGTGCACATCCTCTATTTTATCAATGCAGTACCATTGTGATTCATGCATTAGCATTTTCTCAGGAGATTCATCCACAATTTTTCTTTGGATTGGGTTTAATTCGATTAAGTCATTAACAACACCTTCTTTACTCAAAATTTCTGTTTTCGTATCGCCATCAACATGAACATATCTATTATCGGATTCTTTCCTTATTTTGAATACTTCGAAAGTAGCTGCAGCGCTACCCAAAGATAATGCGTGTGAGTTCCAACGTTCTATTTCGCTAACAGTTAGACCTAAACACAATTGTAATTCATCGTCAGATGGACCACGTACTAAAATTTTACCGCAATGGTAAGTAGTACTTTCGTTTTCTGTTATCGTCACATTTTTGTCTCCATCTTCTGCCTTAGAAGTAGTATTGAAAGCTATTCCGTTTAATTCTAACCAATAATAAGAATTACAATACCTATCTGAACCTAAAAATCTCAATCTTTGATAATCATTAAATAACAATTGCTTTTCCAAATATAACTTATTTTCAGAAAGTAAATCAACTAGTTTTATCTGATCAAGTAATTTATTCTCCCAACTAATGGTTTCTTCTTCCTTTAGATTAGACTCATTATTAGCAATCTTTTCCGATATAACATTCATTTGATTTTGTAACACGAGTAAATTATGTTGTTCTGATTTCAATTCTCTAGAAACTTTAAACTTTTCACTACGGATATGGTTACAAAACTCCATGTTTTCTTCAATTGCATGCTTAATATCGGGAGAGAAGTTAGAAACGATATCGACAAGTGCCCATAAAAGGTCAACCTTTTCATCCATGGTCAATTTTGTACAAAAATTCCTCCATAATAATTTAGGAATCTGCGTAGAAGAGGCTTCTGTTGGAAGAACCTTATCTTTAAAATTTTGATAAATATCCTTATATGCAGGAATGTTGGAACTATCTTGTAGTATACCAAATAAACTCAACAACCAAAGATGATTATTAAATTGTCTCTTACTTAATCTTTCTGCCCAATTTAAATTACGATAATTAAGGAATTTATCTAACGTACTTCCCTCATCATTATCTTCATCTTCATCTCCGTCTTCATCTCCATCTTCATCTCCATCTTCCCCTTCTTCTTCCTTAAGCTTCTGAACATCAGTTTTTGTTTCTAAATTATGTTCATCTGTTTGCATTACTGTACTATTAGAGTTATCTTCTATCCATTCCTCTAAAACAATTATTTTCCAATCCCCATTTTCATCTATGAATAACCTCAAGATTGCTACAAAACATTCAATCAATAAGGCCGTACCATTATTGTTCACTTTATCTATTATATCATCTGATGCAGGATTATCTTTAACAATAGTGTATTTTACTTTGTCTGTTGTTTTTTCGTTAATTAAATTTCTAATAGTAGCATTTCTTTTCCAATCACTTACTTCAGTATCGTCATCAACTTGATTAATTTCAACTTCTTCTGAAGAATCATTTATATCACTCTCACTAAACTGTTTTTCATCATTTAATTCATTCTTATCTTTACGACTGTTTGGTATTATTTTCAAATGATCATCATTTGATTTCTCTATAATATCGACAAAAACTGCTTCACCCTTTAATTCCTGACTATCAGTGCATTTAAAAGTTGTGATAAATTGTTCGAAACTAAAATTAGTAATTAGCAACTTGTCATTGAATGTGTTGATGAACTGAAAGGCTATCAGAAATTTTTCAAAGTTTTTAAATTCCTTAAAACCTATACTAAAATCTGTTGATAGTTCTAAATTTTCATTGTAATACATTAAGTTCTTAAAAAAACCTGGAATGCTTGTGTATGGAAGTTCGAAGTCATTTACAATCGTATTTGATATAGGAGTTACTCCATTTTGCTTGATTACAGTCTCTTGTTCCACAAAGTCGGTTTTTCTTTTCTTCTTGTTCTTATTTTGGTTATCGCCTTCAACAGTGAGTTGCTTATCAGTTTTGATATTCTGATGTTGATTTCCATCGATTCCAGTAAGATCTTCACCATCATCATCTATAATTATCACTTCAGGTTCCTTTTTATTCTCCTCCGGTACTTGATCATCATGAGAACGTTTTTTTCCCATTACATCAGGGCCCTCTTTATATATCAACATGTTTTGTGGCCATTCAGTCGATAACCCATAAATTGGAATATATTCATCTTTTACGCACCAAGGTGCACCCATTTTGGTTGAAGCTCGCACTAATGTGATCTTACAAAAACATTTTATTAAATGTTTTGTGAAAGTTGTGCGACCTCTATAAATTTGTGATTGATCAGCAATAAATGAATGGACATTATGTTGTGAATCATATAGGTTGTGAACGTACTCAACCAACATATATTTTGTGTATGCTGGAGATAATACTACAGATGTTCTCGGATCTACGGTAGCATTGAATTCTGCTTTTTCCTTAATAATGTATACTTTCTGGTTATTTAATTGTTGCTGATTTTGTTCGGATGTAGTGTCATCATATTGTGGAGTAGAAGAAGATCCGGTGGACGATGCGCCAGTAGTTCTGTGTTTCCTCAAGTATACAATTTCACCTGGAAAAAAATCACTTTTAAATTTTGCATAAACTGCTTCCACGAGAGAATCCATTCTCTTAATTGGATTAAAATGTAAAAACTTCGCAATTGGTTCCCTTAGTTTGATTGGGAATTTTTCTTCAACATACTTAAATTCAGTTTCCTCACTGTCTAATGCCTCAAAAAATGTCAAACATGATGCACCTGTAATTTCACATGAAAAATTATGCTTACTATAAAAATACATTCTCTCCAAATAGTCTTTATATTTCAGAAACCATTCACCAGTTTCGGGAATGTGCCATACGTTGACATCCAAATTTGATGGTAAAGGTGGTGGATTTGGCAATGAAATAGATTTCCTTTTGCACAGAACCATCGTCAATTAATTGATAAATTATAGTAAACAGGTTTCAAAAACTCCACGATCCACTCAAATTCAATATGAATAACTAGATTCAAAAAAATTCACACGTCTTTTGGTATTTTGGCTACTTTTTTTGGTGTCTCGATCTATACGGTTAACCTTTTGAAATATGTAACTAGTGTTTCACTAAAGTTCTTGATTTTTAACAACCAGATACAACCACGTAGCTTACCGATATTCACAATCCAGCTATAAGTATATATCAATATTTTAAAACAGATAGTCATCTAAATAACTAAATAAATTGAATAAATCATTCGAATAATAAGTTTATTTACTTCCAAAACTTGGCATTCGTCATCGCGTCAGAGCATCACGTGATTAATTTTAATTTAATTTTTGATCACATGACTGTTGGATGAAAATTTTATCGAAGACTGGTAAGACCCCATCTCATCTCATCTCATCTCATCTCATCTAATCTCAAATAAACTTGTTCTGTATCTATTTAAATAGGCTATTGATTACTTGAGCTACATATGAACAGTTAGCATTTAGATATAGAGTACATCAGAAAACTAACGGTTTCATATATTTGGATAAGCGGGAACTATGGAGCAATCTAACAAGGCCCACCGCAAAACCAAGGAAAAGAATACCGCCAAGAAGGTGCTTCACAGCCAAGGTCACAATGCTAAGGCCTTTGCTGTGTCTGCTCCGGGCAAGATGGCAAGACAGATGCTGAGGACCAGTGATGTCAATGAAAGGAAGTTGCATGTACCAATGATTGACCGTACTCCTGATGATGACCCTCCTCCTGTTATTGTCAGTGTTGTTGGCCCAAAGGGTACTGGTAAGACCACTTTGATCAAGTCTTTGATAAGAAGGTTGACTAAGGCTAGTATTAGTGAAGTAAATGGTCCTATAACAGTTGTTTCTGGTAAAAGAAGAAGAATCACTCTTATTGAATGTCCAGCAGATGATTTGAATGCAATGATCGATATCGCCAAGATTTCAGATCTGGTGTTGATGATGATCGATGGTAATTTCGGTTTTGAAATGGAAACTATGGAGTTCTTGAATTTGGCCCAACATCATGGTATGCCAAGAGTAATTGGTATTTGTACGCATTTAGATTTGTTCAAATCACAATCAACTTTAAGAGCATCTAAGAAGAGATTAAAACATAGATTTTGGACAGAAGTTTATCCAGGTGCAAAATTATTCTACTTATCAGGTGTATTGAATGGTCGTTACCCAGATAGAGAGATTTTAAATTTATCAAGATTTATTTCTGTTATGAAATTTAGACCACTAAAATGGAGAAATGAACATCCTTACCTGCTAGCTGATAGAATCACAGATATTACTCATCCAGAAATTATTGAAAAAGAGGGCATCAAAGTTGATAGAAAGGTTGCATTATATGGATACTTGCACGGTACTCCGATTTCTTCTACGCCAGGTACTAAAGTTCATATTGCAGGTGTCGGAGATTATTCCATTGCCCACATCGAGAAATTGCCAGATCCATGTCCAACACCATATTTTCAACAGAAGATTGATGATTATGAAAGAGAAAAACTGAAGGAAGAGTTGGCAAATGGTGGTACCCCAGCATCTACAGTGCCAAAGAGACGTAAAAGATTAGAGAATAAGGATAAATTAATTTATGCACCAATGTCTGATGTTGGTGGTGTCTTGATGGATAAAGACGCTGTTTATATTAACACTGGTCATGGTAAAAATAAAATTGAAAGTTTCGTTCCAGGTGAAGAAAAGGGTGAAGGTGAGAAATTAGTAACCAACCTACAATCTGCTGAAAAAAGTATTTCAGAAAGGTTTGATGGTGTCGGTATACAATTATTCAGCAACGGTACTGAGCTTCAAGAAGTTAATGAGGACAATGACAATCTATCTGAATCTGATATTGAAGAAGATGTTATTCAAGGAGAAGATCAAGGTAGAACAACCATGAGAAAGGCTAAAGTATATAGCAAATCTACCCAAAATGAAGATGGGGATATCGATAATATTAACTCTGAAGATGAAGATGGTATGGAGGAAGAGGGCTATAACTCTACCAGAAAACCTAAGCTGGTTGATATTGACTTTCACTCCAAGAATGATGAATTGGCTTATGGCACTGATTCAGAATTTGAACTATCCGATCAAGAAGATTGGCAACAAGCTTCTGCAAAAAAACTGAAAAGTCAATTCAATGCTAGAAGAAAGTGGGACATCACTAAATTAATTTATATGGATAATATTTCTCCTGAAGAATGTATTAAGAGATGGAAAGGTGAAAGTCAAAATGCTGATAGTGAGGAAAGTGACATCGAGGATGAAGAAGAAGAAGATTTCTTCAAAAAGAAGGACGGTACTTTGGCTTCTAAACATAATTATGGAGCTGACTTGGAGCGTTTTGTTCCATATTTTGATACCATTGAAAAATTAGTTTCAAAATGGACTAACAACAAATCTCTGAAAAGTAGATTCATAGGCGCACCATTAGCAAACGCACAAGAAGAAAAGGGTGAAGAGGTCGAGGTAGAGGAGAATTCTGATGGTGAACTTTATGGTGATTTTGTAGATTTAGAAAATGCAGAATCTAGCAAAGAAAGTAAGGATGAAGAACAAGAAAGTGCACAAGAAAAAGGTGACGAAGATAATGCAAGCGATGATTCATTTGCTGATTTTGATAAAGAAGAAAAAGAAGAGTTGACTGTTGCTCAACAAAGAGAGATGAATGCCTCTAAAAAAGAGAAACTTCGTTTACAATTTGAAATGGAAGAAGGTGAAAACTTCAAAGAAAATGATCCAGATAATGAGTACGATACATGGTATGAATTACAAAAGGCCAAAATCGCTAAACAGTTGGATATTAATAATGCAGAATATGAAAAAATGACTCCAGAACAACGTCAAAGTATTGAAGGATTCAAGGCAGGTTCATATGTACGTATTGTATTTGACAATGTTCCAATGGAATTTATCGAGAACTTTGACCCTCAAGTTCCGGTTGTCATGGGTGGTTTACTACCCACCGAATTGAAGTTTGGTGTCATTAATGCTAGATTAAGAAGACATCGTTGGCATAAAAAGATTTTAAAATCTAATGACCCATTGGTTCTTTCCTTAGGTTGGAGAAGATTCCAAACATTGCCTGTCTATACAACCTCAGATTCTCGTACAAGAACAAGATTCTTGAAATATACTCCAGAACATACTTATTGTACTGCTAGTTTCTACGGTCCTTTATGTTCCCCCAATACTCCATTCTGTGGTGTTCAAGTTGTTTCTAATAGTGACACCACTGGTAGTTTCAGAATTTCAGCTACAGGTATTGTTGAAGAAATTGATGCATCAGTTGAAATTGTTAAGAAATTGAAATTGGTTGGTTACCCATATAAAATTTTCAAGAATACAGCATTCATTAAAGACATGTTCTCGAGCGCTATGGAAGTTGCTAGGTTTGAAGGTGCACAGATTAAAACTGTTTCTGGTATTCGTGGTGAAATTAAAAGAGCACTATCTAAACCAGAAGGTTGCTACAGAGCTGCATTTGAGGATAAGATTATCATGAGTGATGTGGTGATTTTGAGATCATGGTATCCAGTTCAAATTAAGAGATTTTATAATCCAGTTACCTCATTATTATTGAAGAATAAGACTGAATGGAAGGGTGTGAGATTGACTGGTAAAATCAGATTTGAAAGAAGCCTTGAGACTCCAATGAACAACGATAGTGCTTATAAGAAGATTGAAAGACAGGAAAGACACTTCAACGGTTTGAAAGTTCCTAAGTCCATTCAAAGAGATCTACCTTTCAAATCTCAAATCCATCAAATGAAGAAACAAAAGAAGAAGACCTACATGCAAAAGAGAGCAGTTGTCTTAAACGGTGAAGAGAAGAAGGCCAGAGCCACAATGCAACAAGTGTTGACTATCTCTAGAGCTAAGGACGAAAAGAAGAGAGCCAAGAAGGATGATCAACGTAAGGAAAGATTAAAAAGATTAGCCAAAGCGGAAGAAGAGAAATCGCAAAAGGATAAAGAAAAGAAAAAAGAATACTTTTCCAAGCATGGTAAGAAGAGAAACAACGATGATGATGAATTCTCATCGTCGAAGAGAAGAAAATAGATTATAGACATATATGCCGATAAGTAACCGCTATATTTGCAATCGATTATATTTAACTTATAATATTGTTCCTAACTATAAATATACTAATACATTAATTATTTATGTATGTGCTTTAGTAAGATAAACTTTAATTATGTATAGACCTATATTAATGTGATGTTCTTGCTCATGTAGAGTACGATGTTTTCTTAAAAACTTCAACTCAGTGTATATACATATATATATCTTTCTATTTTTTTTCTATTAATTCATCAGAATCTCTCTATATTTGTAACGACTCCATAAAGGTGGCATTTTCAATAAAATCAACCGGGATTAAATCTAAATGTATTGAGATAACCATTGGAAAGCTTCAGCGTAACCATCTCTCATGACGACGGAACACATGAACACTTCGACTGGTCTTTGACCTTCCACCTTACCTGGGCCGGTGGTGGACATCAAACCCAAGGCAGATCTCAATTCAGCCTCAGACACAGCATTGGCGGAATCGATCTTGTTACCCAAGATAACGAATGGAACATCCTTCAATTCGGCAATATTAAACAGTTGATCTAATTCGACACGAGCTTCGTTGAATCTCTCTGGGTCTGCAGCGTCGACTAAGAAGACAATACCATTGACTTCTGGGAAATAGTCCTTCCATAATCTTCTAGCTTGGATATGACCACCTAAGTCGAAGGTAGTGAACTTAATATTGCCAATAGCTAACTCCTCGGAAGTTGGATGCCATGTTGGTTGAAGGGTGGCTAACCTATCGTTCTTCAACATATGCAACAAAGTAGTCTTACCGGCATTATCTAAACCTAAAAACAATAGCTTACCGTGTTTGTTCCATAAACCTAATGATGCCAAAACATCTCTAAACCAGCCAAATAGATCCCAAGCCATTGTTGTATTGTGTGTGTTTGTGTGTGTGTGTCTGTGTGTATTAATGATGATGAGTATCCTATGTACGAACAGAAAGAATTGTCTTGCAAATACAATGACCGAACCAAAAAGAAGGTACCAGAGAAGGAACCCTATTTTAATACTAATGCAAATGCCTTCAACAATAGCTGAATGTAAAGGATAAATCTGAATTGCTGTCTTGTTGTAACATTAAATATTGTTTATGTGCATAGTTAACGTTTGCTATTTCCCAAATTAATACTATCTTTGTTACCAACAACGAAAAAATTTCAAAAATATTTTTTTTCAGAAAAACCGAAATAGCGTTTTAGAGACAATGGTCACGTGTACGCAGGACCTCACCATTGTCTCTGGCTAAGAGATGGTTCCTGGTCAAGATGCATAAGAGTGGCACTCAGTTCGGCGACAGGAGTGCAGTGTCCTGCATGCTATACCCCGGGACAGGAGGCAGCACACAAGCCAGTGCGGTATTGCATGAAGTACATCTATAATATTGCAAACTATATAAGTTAATACTAGCCTAAAACATTATTATTTAAATAGAATTCAAAAATATTCAATATATCTTCTTCAAAACGGATTAGTATAATCTGTAAGCTGGACCCATGGTTGACTTAACAACGATGGAACCAACATTTTGCCAGTTCTTCTTCAATAGGGAGACTAAGAAGTTAACAGACATTAAGATTTGGTTGACTAGGGTGTCTTCGTCCATTTCGACGTTACCGACAGCAACGGCTAGACATAGGACCTTCTTCAATTGGAACTTGATGGTGGATCTGACATCGGTGACCTTGCCGTATAGGTCATCGTTGTGAGAGACTGGGGTTGGGAACTTACCGGCCTTGGACAATTGAGGACCCAATAGTCTTGGAACTTGCTTGATTAGAACTTCGGAAGCAATGAAAGCATTGTACTTCTTGGACAACTTCTTGATCAACTTCTTGTTCTTGTTCAACTTCTTCAAGTCGTCGACGGACATGGCGTCGACACCACAGGACTTAGCTCTGTCGACATCGAAAGCATCACCAAAGATACAGATGGACATGTTTGGTCTTGGGCAGACTGGTAATTTCAAAGAACCAGAGAAACGCTTGTCTCTTTGAGGGTCATAGTTCTTCAAACCGACTTGTAGTTCGACGGTTTCCAAGAAGTTTCTCTTCTTAGTTTCGTTGGAATACTTCAACAATTCCTTGACGTTCTCTCTAACGTGCGAGGTGGTGATCTTAGACATGACTGGTAATCTACGATTTGTTGATATTTATATGATAATAAAATATATTTAATCTTCCAAATGTAATTGGTATTCCGTAAGGCTTGCGATAGATAAATTCAACAGATGGTCTCTTTAAGTGAGACTAACAAATAAAACACAAGAACAAGAACGAGAAAGAACCCAAAGGATAAATACGCAACAGCACCACAGTATATAATGACAAAATTTTTTCCTCAACACTGGAGATGCAACTCTTGACTCTTATATATATACTCCAAAACAAGTTAATGGGAAAAAAACTTTAGCCAATTGCTCAAGACCAGTTCATTGCATTGCATTGCCTCTAGTATACCTTGGCCGTCCTCCATGTCAACATCTTAGAAGTCGATGCCCTCGAAACAATATATTCATGGTCAATGGCTCACTTATTGGATAACTCAGGTGAAAGAAAGTGAAACTTTTCGAATTTGCAGCAATAAGGCAGCGTTTGCGGTGTCTGCGTCCTGGGTCCGTGTGCGTGTTCCGCGTTTTTTGCGTGTTTTGTGTGTTTTGTGTGTTTCTGGGAGAACTGGAAAAATAAAAATGAAAAAATAATGGTTGTGGTGTTTGGGTTTGTGGTGTTTGGTGGGTGTCTGGGTGTAGCAGTCACTTGAAGTGCGAAATATTGAAAGTTGCAACATCTCATCTCATCTCATCTCATCTCGTTACCAAAGGAGCCTGGATGTAATGCTCCAGGACATGGCACCCTTCCTTATATAGAACACATATGTGATGTCTATATGTGTTGTGTCGGTCTCTTGTTATTCTTGTGCAACGCACACGTGAGCATGGAGTTGTTGTGGCACGTTCTGTTTCAATCGCTGGTTCATATTAATTAATGTTTCCTCTTGGCTATCCGTTGCTCGTGTCAAGAGCTATCTTTAGAGGTGTCTTGTTGAGACGTTGTGTGCGACTGCAGAGTGGGAAGTCCAGGTCCTCGTCGCAGAATAAGTGGTTGGACAGGCAGAGCAATGATCACTACACCAAAGAAGCTAAATTACAAGATTTCAAGTCGAGAGCTGCGTTCAAATTAATTGAGATTGATGATAAGTTTCAGCTATTTAAAAGAAATCAACATCAGAGTATTTTGGATTTGGGTTTTGCTCCAGGTGCTTGGTCACAGGTGGCCAGAATGCGATCGAACGAGAACAGTGTGATTTTAGGGGTAGATATATTAGCCTGCAAGCCTCCAAAAGGTGTCAATTCAATTCAAGCAAATATTCTCTCCAAAAAAACCCAAGAGTACATCAGATGGTTTTTTAGAGATAACTTCAACTTGAATAGAGTGGATACACTAGATAAAGTGAAAGGTTTTCTGCATGACGATGACAATAATATAACGAACAACAATAGTCAGGATGCTACTTCTCCCGAAAATTTTGAGAATACAGTAAGATCACGATATCCAGTTGACGTGATCGTTAGTGATATGTATGATATAAGCAGTCCTAATACGGGTTATTGGAATAATCTTACTAACATGCCATATTACAGGCTCGCTAATACAACAGGAATTAAGATAAAAGATCATGAGCAATCGATCGATCTTTGCGATGCTGCTCTGGTCACGGCAATAGATCTACTGAAGCCAGGGGGTGCTTTTGTTTGTAAAATATACACTGGTAAATCAGACGCTGATTTTAAGAGAAGACTACGACATGTGTTCAACAAAGTAGCCAGTTTTAAACCACTGGCTTCGAGACAAGAATCAAAGGAGACATATTTCGTAGGGTTACAGAAGAAAGCTAACGTAGATAAATTAAAGGTTTTCACTGAATAAGGGGGCATAGACATATGTATATAACATATTTAAATGATTTTTATGGAAAAACAACACTTGTAGATAATTATTTTACATTTTTTTGTATTATATTATATAAGGTTCTTTAAAGACAAAATTTTTATATGGAAGTGATTAAAAAATATTTACTGAATAGTCATCCTTAATAAAAATGTAGTATCATCGTTCATTAAAAAATTGGTACCAATCTTAATTATATGGATTTAAATTTTAGTTTCTTAAGCTTCAACAAGTTCAGCTTCTTCAACTTCTTGTTCTTCCAGAGCGACTTCTTCCTCAGCTGCTGCTTTTTCCTCAACTTCTAGTGGCTCTTCTGGTGTAGCTGCTTCTGATTCGACAAGAGTGGGATCTAAATCAATTAGACTCTTACCATTACTACTGGTATCGTTGTATGGTAGAATTCTCTTGGCAATATCATTTTTACCAGATAATACCAAAGATTTCTTCCATTCCTCAACGATATTAGATAATTCGTTGGAATCAACTCCATATGTGGCACTGAAAATGGCAGCTTCTGATAATCTTTCACATTTTACTAATAAATCTTTAATAGCAGTGATATCACCAGCAGCCCAATACGAATTGAATGCTAAATTGTATTTACCAGAAGCTTCAGATGTTTGACCTAACTTAACTAATTCCTCTTTATTACTAAACGAAGAATGTAATAAAAATAGAGATTCAAGATCTTGAGCCTTGGAGTATGCATCAATGGCTAGCTTGAAGTTAAATCTTTGTAATGAAATGTCACCTAACGATCTCCACTTTAATTCATTATCGGAGTCCCCTAAAAGTTCGTGAGCTAAAGTTATGTTACCAACTTGCAAAGCTAATTCAAATTTTTGATTGGTATCTGGCGAAATGTCTAATGCTTCCTGGTAATATTTTTGACCTTCTAAAAATCTTGAAATTTTGGATAAAGTGTCCTTTTCAGAAATGTTTGGCAATACAGTTTCTATAGCAAGATCCAATTCACCTCTTAAAGTTAAAGTTTGGAATTCTAAGACATCTAAGGAAATGACATGGGAATAGACATGTACTTCTCTATCAGCTAAGTACACCTTATTATCACGAGCTAAGTAACCCAATAAGTACATTTCTTTTGAGAAATGTGCCAAATTGTAAGATTTATCACCAACGAAGTAATTCAATCTACTATTAGCATTGGTATAAATGAAGACATCACCAACCCACTTACCAGAAGTAATTTGTTCATTGTATTCATGTAAAACATCAAAGGTATCTTCGACACCATCTTCATCACCAGTTACACCATTAGCAACTGCTTCTTCAAAGACAGATCTGTTGTATAATAATGAGTAAGCTTTTGGACCATCGTCTCTGGATTCAGAATTAGATGACATTAACATAACTAATTCGCCATTGTCTGACCAAACAACTTCATCGGCATCAATATCAATTCTTCTTATTAAAGCACCAGATTCCCAGTCGAAAAAGTAAACAAAGCCATCTGATTTTACACCTAATAAAGAACCTGTGTATAAGTTTTCTATATTATAGTTTAATGGGATGGACCATGACATGACTTCTTTAAAATTCTTATAATATTTAACTTGTCTGTTTTCATCCAATAGAGCATAACTATTCGAATCAGGACCCCAAACAAAATCATGAGCTTTACCAAAAGATTTATTTCTCCAAGCTAAAGCAGTATAAATCACATATTCACCATCGCCGACAACGGTGACGAATCTACCATTTGGAGAGTGTGTTAAAATTTGTGGAAAAATATCTACTGAACCTAACTCTTTTGTTTGTAAAGCAAGCGGCTCACCTTCTTCGGTTTCTTCTGAACCTCTAATAACAGCGGTGAATATATCGTTGGCAGTGGCATTCTTACCGCCAGACCATACTAATTTACCGACAGGGTCTAACGAAAGAATTGGTACGTCACTACCTAACGATATGACAGTGAAACCGTTGTCAAAACCTGATGCAATATAGTTCTTCTTACCGGTTGGATGTTGAGCAATACACCAACTTCTTTCCAAACCCATGTTTAAAGTTTTTTCTAATTTATAAGTGGAAGAATTCCAGATCTTTACTGTACCATCTTCGGAACCTGAGATGATTATTGGCAAAGTTGGGTGGAAAACTGCGTATGAAACATTAGACATGTGACCTTCTAACGTGGCAACGCAAGATTTAGTTTGGTAATCCCATATTTTAACGGTTAGATCATCGGAAGCAGTGATCATATATGGTTTATCTGGCAATGGATAATAATCTATATAATTGACACCCTTTTCTTGACCTGTGACAAGAGTGAAATTTGGATCTTGTTGACCTAAAGACCAAACTTTAACAGTTCTATCTAAACATGCAGAAGCAAAAGTGCTTGGATCCTTTGGGTTGAAAGTAACACACATAACGAAATGAGTATGACCATCAAATTGCTGTTCCAGCTCCCAAGATTTTTCCCAATTCCATAATTTCACAGTTAAATCGTCACTACCAGATAAAACGTATGGCTTAGTTGGATGCACTGCAATGGATCTGATGTAATCTGGATGAGCTTCGAAATCAACAACTTTTTCGCCAGTATTATAGTTGAAAACTCTAATTTTAAAATCATCACTACCGACAATAATCCAATTTTTTCTTGCAATAAATCTACCTGTTCTGACAGGAGTCTCTGTGACTTGAATAGATCTGACTTCTTGTTTCGTTTCATAATTCCAAATTTCTACACGACCTGAGTATAAAGTAGTCAAAACCCAAGGTTCGGTAGGATGGAAATCAATACCTTTAACTCTATCAGATCTATTACTGAAGGGTTTATTAATATCCAATTTCATGATCTTTATATCCCCAGTATTTATTTATTTTTGTATTATGATTCAACTCAATTGTCCTTATATTGTTGTTATTACTAATTATATATATATATTTTCTTTGTTTTAAAAAATTCCGTTTAGTAATCCACTTAATATTTTGTATCAAACGTTGTGTTCTTGTCTGCTTCTATATAGGTATAATGTTTGCGTAACTATTCAATGCAATAAGGTTTATATCGTTGATATGTATGCCCCTTTTCTTTCAAGCAACCAAAAGATCTAATTAAATTTGAAACAAAAAAAAAGATTAAAACAACACAATATTTCCAATTGTTAACTTATTAACCTAAGATCAGAAAAACAAATATATGTTCAATAGATCAGTGAATGATTTTTGGAATTGCTAAAAAATATCCAACCTACTTGTTCTGTCTTTTAAAAGCCTATTACAATTCAAACTGAAGAGCCAATTGTTAAGAAATATACAGAGTAACGTTACAGACAAGGACAAAAAACGTCAATTGAAGCAGTTCCAATCCTGAAATCAGCCGTCAACAGTAATAAACCAATGCGTATCTATAAATTATTATCCTTTAATTCAGTAAAACAAAAGAACATTTATTACTGTTTAATATTGTAATAGTTGTGTTATTAGCAACTTGCATTATCACTTTTCTGATTTTTCAAAAAATATCGAAAAAACATTTTTGTGTTTTTTCATTGAAACACAAAAACCGAAAGAGGAAAAGAAGAGAAAAAAAAGAAACGAGGTACACAAAAGCTATAACGTGTTTAGAATTTCGTTTGCGGTGATAAAATGTGTAGCCGGGTAAGATACAACAGAAGCCGTCCTGCTCTTCAAGTCGGTGTCAGTAATTGTGGTATGTGTCGCCTTTGAAATGTGTAATAGGTTCTATATATAAGGATTACTTGGGTAGTTATATATATATATATATATAAGTGGGTGTGTGTGTGTGTGTGTGGGGGAGAGAGATTATATTCTGGTATAGTACTCTTATGTATTAGGTTTGGTTTCAGCTGCTGTAATGATGCATGTTCTGGTCATTCTTTTGGTTGGTTGGTATTCGGTGCATTTTGTGACTTGTCGGCCAATCAGTAACTTGTTTGAATCTCAAGATAAAATATGTTCAATGAATTATGATGAGCGTGAAGGTGTATATGAAACTTTTTTCCAACAGGTAAGTGATATGGCAGGGAAGAAGAAAACAATGGCACAGAGCGTTAATGCTCTCTACAATGGAATAGATCCTGGTTTCAATTCAAATTATTTCACTGGTTTCAAATTCCAACGAATTTATAATCTCGAAGTGAAAGAATTATCTCTGCAAAACGTGTTTAGAATTACCTATTGTTATAATGGTAAAGTGCAGTTTAGTAAGGATGAGCCATTGTCGGTGGATATGGATTGGGGCAAGCCATATTGCTTCCATATAAAGCCAAAGGAAAATAAACAGTCTTCCCAAAAATCATTGATCTCATCAATGATGTCGAGTTATAACAGCAAACTGAAACAATTGGTGTTCCCGACTGTGGATTCAAAAAATTCTTCTACTCCGCTAGAAAATGAGCAAGCAGAGTTCTTGAATAATTATCATTGTTTCAAACTAGCAAGAAGGAAAAAATACAGTATTAGAAAGTATTCTCTGTTCATGCCAGGTAATTGGATAGGTGGACTCTACTACTGTGATTTGTCGTCGTATGAAAAATGGAAAGTGTATTCCGCTAAAAATGGAACGTATTTGAATCATATAGACTCGTTATGCAGTATGAATAACACTGTGCCACTGTTACCATTGTTTGCAGATGATTTTAGCAAGAGCTGGTACGAGGTACAACCAAGATTAGTATCTAAGAAAAGAAAATCGTCCATGCAAATTACAAAATTTGTACCATATATCAACACACCGAACTTCCCTTATCCTTTAGTTGATATATTCCAAAGTACTGACCAACAAAATAAATTGTTTAGAGACGATAGTTTACGGTTACAAAATAATGTTATGCAACCAAAAGATGATAACGTGTATCTCAGATTAATGGGTTATTTAGATAAGACATCAGAAATTTTGAACAGACAAAAAAATGGAACAGTAAATAATGCAAAACTTAAACCAAATATAGATAAGTCTAGATGGTACAACGAAATTGAAGTACAAGAAAAATACGTAAATAGTACTGTCGTGGAAGTTTCTAAAATTGATTCTTTCGTTGATTTAACTTTTTGGTTACTGAACTCAACGAAAAGGACAACTGAGAAACAATTTAATAACTTCTTAAATAAAAAATTAAGTAAAGTATCCGACACTACAGTAAACGACAAAGCTCCCTTCATGTTGTCATTTAACGATTCATTATTAAAATAACTTTATGCTGCTGCCATCGTACTATCAGAAACGTCACGATTTAATCAAGTCAGTATGGGAAAAATGAACGTCTCAGTTGAATACTACGATTATAAATAATATATATATATATGATACATAAATTGAATTTAATACACTTTAGATACATTTTAATAAAATAATGTTACAGATATATAGAAATATACTTTCCTGATCTCACAAAAAAACTTTCATCGACATTATATGCTATCTTAAGCAGTATTATATATAATGGCTAGAAATTTCATTATTCAAGTTGAAATTGTCATCATTGCCATACAATGACACATCAGGCACGTCTACACTTAAATTTTCTCTGTTACCAAATTGCAAGCTAACTAAGCTTTCAACCCAATTATCGCTATCAAGACCATTGATTGAAATAGAGGAGCAGTTAGCGTTGGGTTGGTTAGCAATGTGTGGAGGCTCCTCGAAATCATCACTGGTACTTCGGGTGTATTCATTAGTCTGCACAATAACTTCATTGTCAATTCTTTTTTTATTCTTATCTTCTACCACATCCAGTGATTCTAAATGTTTTCTCTTCCTTTGGTATCTCTCTCCCAACAAGCAAAGAATAATGTAAACAATAGTAGCAATGAACAGGACAATCGAAAATAAACCGTTGACTATAAAGAATAAGACTCCCAATACAGCACTTACCGAATATGACTGACCAAATAAATCAGAAAATAGCACGAACATGAATGAGTTCAATAGTACCACTACGGATACGACAATGGTCAGAACATTAGTAAAGGCATCCAGGTATGGCTTGTATATTAATAAAAGAATGACATAAATGGCGTCTATCATAAATATTGATATTGATTCTGCCTTTCCTGACACCTGCAAGAACCCAATAAATATTGCTTTTAGTAGCGTCTGCAAAATAATTATGTAACTCCACCAAAACGTCTCGAACTTAAACATTGTATAAAAATAACCATATCTGTTAAATATATCCTCATCACCATACATCAAAACTTTAGCATTTGAGTATTTTTGCTTAGATTTTATAGATGCAAGTATTATTCTTATACTCAGAGACGCTATTATCGCAAGAGATGACAACACAAATATGACAGACAGCAGTACTACTGCTGGGGAATCTTGTTTTGTCCACTCCCAAAAACCAAATATCATCAATTGCTGGAAACATAGCATGAAATATTTGGATATTACTTCTTTCAGAATTTGCTTACAATATTTAAAAGATATATCTCTGTTGGTTGGTTTAGATCTTTTGTTTATAGTATAACATACTATCAGAACGACCGCTGAAATGATGACTATAAACACGCCAAAAATTAAGATATTTGTAAAGACGGTGCAAACTATCGAGGTATTCTCTATTCCCACATTATATGCTACTCTTTCAATTCCTTTAACTATTAATGTATTGGTGTTACCATATAATGTATTTGCTGACCTTTTAATTAAGTCAGGCTCCTTCAATAGTCTCTTTTGAGTTAAAATCGATGTCGTCGTAGAAGATATGTGCAACGGTGGGTTACCTCCTGTAGATTCCACATACCACCGAAATATATCTTGAAGGAAGTTAACATTGATTAATCCAACTGACCAAGTGAAGTTCTTTACCCAAGCCTGTACTATCGGAGGAACTCTATGAACGTGTGTCATCGAAATAACAACCACCGACTGAAAATACAGTAACAAATATAAAGCGACATTAGATATACGTTCAAAGAAAATTAATTTGCTATATGCAACAAATACCATGGATATCATTATTCCCAGTCCACAGAAAATTGCAGAACACCATTGGACAGCAACATGGGAAACAGTAATTCCATTAGAGAAGAAAGCTTGAATGCAAGCTAGTTCTTGCTTTGAACCGTTGTTGAAATCAGTGTCATTTCTATAAAATTTGGCAATTAAATATGCATCGATGTCTGGCACTTCGAATGCAATACTTGGAATTTCTTCAGTATACTCTTCTGGAAGTTCTTGGACCGAACTAATTCGAATATTTCCTGGGTAAATTGGGCAAAATTGTTTCAACTTAAAATTGCAAAGAGAGATCTGTTTTGAAGCAACTTTATGTCCATATGCAAATACTTCAAGCTCCGCAATGATTTCTCCACTTAATTGAGTTGAAATATCGATATCGTAGTATAGCGAACGTGTGTCAGGAAAATATGTCACATTAAATAAAGTCGATGATAACTGTGAATTTTCCATGCATGCCAGTAATGAAGAGGTAAACACATGTTTCTCACTCCTTACTTGTTGAATTATAACAATACCAAGAAGTATGTATTGAGATATAAATTTCATGTGATACAGTTTTCAATTTACCAAAATATTGTATTTCCTTGTTCAATTCCAACTGTGATCATTTTCTTAGTCATGTATAGTCATAAATTATTAGACTCACCTACAACCCAGTAATTGATATTTTGGTAATAAGAGTTAAAATTGATATCATCAGCTATTTATATATAATAGCATATTAACCAATAATTTGCTTGACTTAAAACAACATATTATTTTTAGAAGAGATAAAATATTTTTGATAGGTAGTTTAACGAAATAGCAAAAAGAGCCTATGCTTAAAACTGAAATTAATACTAATTAAAATTTAGTTACTATTTAGCATATCAAATATCCATTATATAACTATGTTGTTAGCAATAAACACTACAAATTGTTGAGTTTGCATAAACTAAATATCAGTGTGTCGGCACTGTGTCACAGCGTCGTGGTTTCGCCAATTTGAGGAAGCGTCACAACAACTATAGGGCTTGCATCAATTATAGTAAAGGTTTTGCTATTGGTTTGTTAAATATAATAAACAACAAATAATATTTAGAAGAAGCACTAATGACATGTCATAGAGTTCTTAGTAATTATTGTACGAAAAATTGTTTTGTCTGTTTGTTTTGAGGTTTTCCAGGTGAGTGAGGCACCACAGTGCTCGTTATGCCACCATTTTAACGAATGCCTTTATGGGATAGTGTACCTTGTTGGGTTGTGCGGTATGTTATGGTATGTAGTCGTCTGGGGTTAATGTATTTTCTGGTACAAAACCCTCTTCTTCGCAGTACTCACACTCATGGGAATAACCATTATCTGGATAGTAATGTCTCATGAACTGTCTTAGGGAACATTTTACGTTGTACTTAATACTGATTTCAGTATCATATTCAGAAAAATCATTCTCCTTATAAATCAGTACATCATCCTTTTGTTGTACAATAAAATTACACTCGGTGTTATCTTCATCGTCAATCCCAAATACGTTGTCAATGCTAACGAACTGTGAGTGTGCCAGGTTTTGCATGGTTACTCTAATGATTTTTTAGTGATTCGCTACTGCAATATTTACAATTTTAAAGCCTTTACTTACTTTTACTATATTACCTAAATGTTATAATGTGATTGATTATTAACTAATCCCTTACTAGTCAGTTTATGGACATGTTAAGAAATCACATACCCTCTACCATTTTCCAAAATTTATGCAATGTAAAACAATTATAAACTATTGATTATTTATATATTCATAGAATGTATTATGTAGAATAATTTGAGGTTTTCAACCAAGTTTTGACGTGCTAGGACATTGAGAACTACAGATATTATGAATTTATAGTTCATGCTAGAAAAACAGCCTGATCAATTGGCACATTTCTATTAACTTGAACATGAACATTGTTTCATATAACGCTTTGAATCACTAATTCCTTGTATATCCATGTTAGTCCACTCAAGCTCTTTTTCTGGTCTTAATGTATGATCCCAAAGTTCCTTATTATAAGGATTTGAACTCATATTATAGAGCTTGTACAAAAGAGATAAATCTAGAGTTGCTTCCGGGTTATCTAGAAGGTTTTTTTGATCCTCAATTATACTGTCTATAACTTCATCAAATACCCAAGACCTTGGTATAAACAAAGGATTATACTTCGAAGCAATTAATTGTCTGTCGCTGAAAATTAATTTAGAATAATTTAGAGTCCAATTTTCAATTTTCTCAAATATTTCTAAAAGTTTGTGTATCTCACCAGAATCTTCTCTTGCCATTTGTGCCAATTTCTTCTCTCCGTTAAAATAAGTTGCAAGTCTTGCTAATGAATCATCATTAAAAAATATCTTCAGATAATCAACATTAACCTTATTTATGGAATTTTCAAAATTTTCAGAGATCAAAGGAGTATTGAATTCTTGTAGCTTGACAAAAAAATTGTTATAATCTATCTTAGTTACTTGCAAAATATCCAAAAGAGGTTCAACAATCGCTGAACAAAATTCCTTAGTAATGAGAGCAGCTCTCTCTATGTCAACAGCAGTCGACAGGTCAGTTGGTAAGTTAAGATTAACACCTAATCTTAAACTCATCAATTCTGCGTATTTAATTGTGAATCTGAATGTATACTCATTTTCTACTAATGGTATCAGAACATTTGCTCTTTTTATTATATCTTCTTCCATATCTTTCGATAATTCGGTAATATCTTTCATTTCTTGAATGCTTTTGATGTGTTTGTCACCTGAACCCAATAATACTGCTATTGATTTTGCAAATTGTACTAAATTCCACCAAATAACAGTTGGTTGGTTTGCAAATGAATAACGTTCGGTTACATCGTCATGATTCGGTGTATAATCAGGTTCAAACCTATCCATTACAGCAAATGGACCGAAGTCCATAGACAAACCCATAATTGAAGTATTATCTGTATTCAGAACACCATTTAAAAACCCATATGCTTGCCAATATGCGACCGTTTCTGCATTCAATTTTACAACATGTCTGAAAAACTGATCATAAATACTTTCATCTTCAAGCGTTGCAATATGTTCATTAGTAGAAGACTCCTTGGAAGAGGACATATTGCTTACTTTCTCTTTGAAAAAGTCCTTCTTAAAATTATTGAGATTTATTTCCTTCTGGAAAACAGAACCATTATCAAATAAATGAGAAATACAATAGTCAGTTAACTTTAATAAATTCTTCATGTTAGGTTTCCAAGAGAAATAGTCGAAATTCCCCACTCTTATCCAACTGGGAGACATTCTGCAGGTTACAGCTGATGTATAATACTTGAATCCATCCCTTTGCGCTTTTGTGCCTGGTAAAATTGTTAACTGAACTGCTCTTGTAGCAGGTATGCCTATACTAAATAATGACTCACTTATAATGAACTCTCTAATACTGGAGCGAATTACTGCCTTACCGTCACCAAAACGTGAATAAGGAGTAGTCCCACTACCTTTCAGTTGAAAACTTTGAGTTTTATGGTTAATATCTTTTAACTCAAAAAGATTTACAACTCGGCCATCACCTAGTTGACCAGCAAAACTACCAAACTGATATCCAGCATAAGTCATACTGTAAGGGAATATATTTTGATTAGCATTGACGTAAACGTCTTCGCCAGAAAATATCCTGTACAACTCTTCATTCACCTCCAAGTGGAAATCATTTTCAATCAGCTTTTCATTGATCAAAGTAACTTTATAATGTTCTCTCTTTTCTGGTATATTAAAAGAGAAATGTGAATTGGAAACTCTTCTAGAAGTATGGAATGTCTTCAACGCTTTCTGTTTTATAACTCGATCAGTCTCTGGATTCTTAATTGTTTCATACAGGGTGATTGCCTTCTTGATATTAGGAATAAGTTCGTCAGGAGTCAATTTTTTAATAAAACTCGATGAACTCGATTCTTGTAGAGCTTTTAAAATGGCCCTCTTTTCAGTCATGTTTTTAACTCATCTATTTACTTACTTTATCAGAGATGTTAAAGTCAGTCTCCAATATAAAAAGCGTTCGACTATTACTTGTTTACACACTGAATTATTAATATAGACTATGCTGTTATATGTTCTGATAATCTGCGTTAAATAAAGTAGTAGACTTAACCCTTTATTTCATTGTTATCCTTTTATATGTGCCATTCAACTTTTTGATATCGGAAGTGCCTATAAATGCGAGTTGCGAAATAAGACTCAACTTCAATTTAATGTAACCTCATTGCATATTAAACGAAAATGATATCAATATCTAGATATAGTTAACCTAATTGTTAATGATAGTGTAGGGCTATTTGTCAAAGATAGGTATCACATACGTAACTAGGCTCATCTTTGTGAAATGAGTGGTGAGATGAATGTCCCTACTGTAGGAGTGAATCACGAAACAACGTCTATTAATAAGACTACAGCCGGTCAACTAGATAATAATATTGAAGCTAATAACCTCTCTAACGGTATAACTACGCCAGATCTGTTGAAAAGAACCTCACTAGGTGAGATAGTCAATGTTTCTGAAGGGAAGACTAATGAGAATTGTATCAATACTCCTAATGCACATGGATCTCTTTCATTGCATAATAAAACATTGACATTGCAAGATATACTAGATCATTCAACAAATGGTATAGCAAACAAGAATATTGATCAAATACCTGGGATATTCCTTCGTATGCCCAGAATTGATGCGATTAAGCCAGGTTCGACTATTGAAAATAGTGAAGGTTTAGTACAGGATAAGAATAACCTTTCCAACCATGACTTCATGAAGGAAAGCGGCACAAAGGAGAACTCGAATGATAACAATGGATCTAAATCAGCAAATGACATGATTTCAATCCCTAGTAGTAACCAGTCAACGGCAACTGTTAAAATGTTTCAAAGAATGGATGAGTTAAGTGTTAGAATGATCGCAATGGAGGAAATGCTACACACGTTATGCAATACTGTAAACCATCAAAATACAATTATCATGAATCTTGAAAGCCAAAGTAGCAAGAATTACAAGAGTATTAATAATTCGTTAGATAAGATCAACAACGAACTTCAATTTAACAAACTCACAAATAACGATAACTCCTCCAATCCCCATCAAGATGCATTTGTTACAGATATGTTGAATTCTATAACGAACGTCAGTAGTAAATATTTGAGAAATATAAAGAACAGATCTGATAATATCACTGAAAGACCGCCGACGACAAATTTACCAATCAATACTTCACAAAGTGAATTAGATGCCCCAACATCTAATTCAACTTCTGACTTAAAATATAAAAATAATTTACCAAACAATCATACAAATACACATGAAATAAACAATAGTAGATATATGCATCAATCGAAGAGTTACTCTAATATTAATTCATATATCAATTCTCAAACTACTAATAATGATCATCAGAAATTGAAGAATTCACACTTGAAAAGCAATATCGCACCTTTTAAACATAATAATATTTCGTCTACCTTCACATTAAACCCCAATGGTATAAAAAAGAGAAAAAATGTTCATGTTAGCAATAGTATCAATGATTTGTTTCTACTTGGAAATTCACAATTTAACCTTCTTAATAATATCCCAAATAATATTCCTAATAACTTGTATAAAATGGACACAACTGGTAATAACCCTTCTATCAATGGAATGGGCAATACCAACGTTGAAAACGCTGCGCCAACAACTGAGAATGGTGCTCTAGTGGGAACGGGGGGTTTAAACCCAACTAATTCAGCGAGTCTTCCGAATCTGACGCTTGAGAGCGCAGAATTATCACATTTATTGAAGCCAAATACTATTAATAACATCCATAATGAATTAGAAGCATTTCAAGATGACCCACAGCAGGCAAATTCAAGCGCTTCCAAACCGTCTGAAGTAATTACAAATGATGTGGCCAGACTAACATCTATTATGGATAAACCTGAATTTGTTGCTTCAAGAGATAGCACAGGTACTATAAAACGTAGTTACGGTTTACTCTCAGCAGATGACCATGAAGTTGACGATGAAGTTGATGAAGGATATGATGAAGATGATGATGGTTATCAGGAAGATAATGATGATGACAACGAAAATGACAATGACAATGACAATGACAATGACAATGAGAACGACAATGGTAATAGTGACGAGAATGGTGAATCTAATACAAGTGAAATTAAGAAACCGAATACGATGAAAAGGCTGAACCGTGGTAAATTGAATAAGACTGGAAATTCTGGGTATAATGGGTTTAACAAAGTTAGCGCCAATAAAGAGCTTGATATTGAGAATAAAAGATATAGTTTGCTGAAAGCACCAAATAGTGTAAGAACAATATGGGAGGAGTATGTTCATGGGATTAATGGCGAACCCGCGATTAAGGACTTAGAAGAAGAATTTGGAAGTAAATGGAGGAAAACTAAAAATCGGAAGACTTTCGCTAGAAGAAAGAGATTATACAAATTTATTCTTAAGGGAATTGAGAATGGAAAAACTTCTGAGGAAATGATTTCTATATTAGAGAATCGCCGTTTATATAAAGATGATAAAGGTAATCTAAAAAGAAGAACTATTGGTTGGTTACAACAAAGTTTATCGGGTATCTGAGTTGCAGTAACTTAGTATTATTACTGGTCAACACACTAAATAAGGATTATAATATGATATAAAGTATGTGTAATTTTACTGTGACAATATTCAAAATTTATTTCAAAATGTTATTTATGCAAAAGTGAATATAAGAGATAGATGCTACATAATAATTTAACGATTGAATTTAAACTTTGGCTCGTCATCGGAATCGTCATCGGAATCGTCAGGAATGGAATTAAAATTGTGTTTTGTTAAATCTGAATTTTGTCTAATATCCGAAAATGAAGTATTATTTTCCTGTAAGATATCATTGTTATTCATCTGTACTGAGTGATGATTTGCATTACTAGAAATAGGAACATCGACTCCATACTGCTCTTCATCCTCATCCTCTTCTTGGTAAAATAATTTATTATTACTGGAATTTTCACTGAATGTTAAAGTATGTGCATTAATTTCTCTTTCTTTCTCTTCCATTTCATTATTATTTTTTGGTAACGATTCTGGATTTTCTGTTTTCTTTGATGATTCGAATTCGAATATATCAGCTTCATGGATTTTTTCATTTTCATTATATTTTCTTAGAGGAATCTTATTTCTGTTTTTTGAAACAACTAAATTTTCTCCATTATCACTTGTCATGCTATGATGTTGTTTGTTTAATTTTGATTGCCATTTAGGTATACTTTTCTTAAATAGTTTATAGTCTTTTCTATTTTTAAAATTCGAGTTATGATCGATATTCGCATTGTCAATAACCTTTTGTGCATTAGGATGTTTTTTCATAAGTTTATCATTCACATCAACTACGACTACATCGAAGAATTTATTCAATTCCTCTTCGTTTAATTCATTTTCATCAACAGTAACTATTTTTGAATTTACTCTGTCAACCCCTCTTGACTTTACATTTTGGATTGTTCTCACTAAATCGGTGCTTGAACTTTTATCTGTATTACCGTAGTCTAATAATGTTCTTCGCCGCCTTACGACAGGAGCATCATTCGTTTTGGCAGATAATGCTTCATTGATTTGCTCAGCTATTAACTTATTGTCGAGAAGATTATTCTTAGTATCTAATGAAGCTGGCTTTTTATTTACTCTTGTCTTTTCCATTGTTGGGTCAAGATTAGCATTAGAATTTTCTATCGCTTTATCATTAATTGAAGGTGAGAAGCTTGGAGTTTTAGTGGTTGGATTAAAGTTTATTGGCTTTTCAGCTGTGCTATCTTGCAGTTTATCATCAGCATTCTTTGAAACAGCTTTGCTTTTCTGTAATTCTGTACTTTTGTCATACTTAGTTTGATCTTGGTTACTTTCTACATCTTGTATGCTCTCAATTTTAGAATTATTTACATCTTTTTCAGTTTCTTGATGAGATTGGACATCATTTGATGGTTTAGTGTTTATAGAATGAGTATCATGAGACATTCCGCCAGCAAAAAATGATAAAGTATCTAAAGGTTTGACCTTGGATCTATTCATTCTTCTTCTTTTAGGTGCAGGAGGTTCCTGTTTTTCAATTATATTGTCATCTTTGGGACTTTTAACTTCTCTAGGTATCTCAATTTTAAAAGAACTATAGTCATGCATAACAATATCCTTCATGTTATTGGTTTTAACCGCCTCTAAAAGCTTTGCTATCGATGTCACAGAAATATTAAATGGTGCCTCTTCTCCCTGAGTTATGTCATTGCTTAATACAAAAAATTTAGAGATATTTCCCTTGCTTATATTTTTACGTATATCTTTCACCAAATCATCTTTATCTTTTAATATCTTTATTTCTGCATTTAATGAACGTATAGCAACTTTGACATAATCAACGTATTTATCTACCTCAGAAATATAATAACAAGTGGATAAATCTAACATGCATGCTTTACCCTTGTTCTTCTTTCTAGAATATATTTTATCCCAATATGAATAAAAATCATTAGCGTTGGCTATACCTCTTAATTCTTCAATGGTAACTATTGGAATTCCAAATACATTGCTAAACAATTCAAGCAATATGTCAGTATAACTATTCTCTTTAATAATTATTGTTGGTCCTTCTCTTTTTAAGGTTAATGGATCATCTTGCAGTATGTTTAGATTATTTAAGATTAATTTTGAATCACTATTTTGAATATCCTCAATCGAATTGCATACAACTTCTTGGTTAAAGATTTCCAATGTTATAGGGCTTGTACCAATATTCACTTCAAGTTTCTTATCGATAAGTGTGAATTGTAAAGTTTCATCTTGAGATAAATACTTATCCTTTATCATAGTAACTTTCCCGAAGTTCTTGATCTGTATTATCACGTTTTTATCATCACTCGAGTATTTCCATAATAAACTTACATGCTGCCTCGAGATACTCTTATCATTCTTAATTGCAAATTTATTCTTACTTGATCTCCCAATTGCATACTCAACATCGCACAGTAAACAACAAGACACGACATTAACTGGCCCATCAGCCAAGACATTCTTATATCGTAGAATTATCATTTCATAATGTATTCTATTAAATTAAAACACTCTTCTAAATAACTTTCACCAATAGAGATGTATATCTATATATATATATCAGCTTGCCAATTAATTATTAAACATTTTATTCAAATAATATAATATCTTTGATAGAGACTTACAATGTCGAATTTAAAATATTGCAATAATTAATGCCTTCTTATAGTCCGAAAGTGACAAACGCACTAAGGTCATTTCAAGTGTCAGTAAATAATGAACAGAGAAGACTGATTTATACAAAAGATAATATTGAATAAAGGATATTCTTTATCAACTTGGCCAGTTTATAAATGTGTATATCTATGAGTGTGTTGGTGTAAGATGACGATGCATGAATATATGTTACAAGAAGTCTGTTGGAATTTCTACATTTTTTGGGACGATGCTCAACTTTTTAATAATAATTGATTTATGCTTATCAATGATGACTTTGTATGTCATTGGGTTAGAAGCTGTGTCTGAGGTGTCTTTTGTAAACGCAGATTCAATTGCGTGTATACAATGATTCAACCATTGTATACCTATGTGAGGTTTGAAATCAAAACTATTCTTGAACTTAGGAAGACTTGGATCTTGCAACTTTTGATACATGTTTTCTCTTGAATACCATAACAAGTCTTCGAGTATTCCAGATGAAGTATCTCTTATCCCAATGACAATATCACAGTTGGGGCTTAGGCCAGTTTGAAACCATGTCTTTAGTAGTTTTTTTCTGTGCTGGGCTACTCCTAGATGAAGTTTATTAAAGCATTTAAGTTCAGTGAATGTTTCAGTTTTATTATTATACGAATCCATTTCAGATCTAATTATGAATGTTGACTTTGGTGTCAGTCTATTTTCTGATATATAAAAATATGGCTTATGGCATTCCTGGAAGTTTTCGATAACCAATTCTTCAAATGTGAAGCCTGAGTTTATTACTTTCTTGCTAAATGAATTCTGTAATTTATGATTTTGGGGGGAAGGATTATTTTCTTTTGCTAGATCTTCTGATATTACAATTAGATCATCTTTAATACGTGTAAAAAGCCAGCTTTTCCCTGTCAATTCCGATTCTCTACTCTCATAAACAGTCATCATAAGTTCTGTCAGGTGGTGTCTTGGTGTCATAAAAGTATAAGGTGTGTTATATAATTTATCTTCTTCAGAAATTTTAAGAGTCCTCAAATATTCAAAACATGGTACTGTTGAATCTAATAGAGTACTATCCATGGGCCCAAACTTTTCAATTTCATCGTAGAGGTTATATCCCATGTATGGCAACTTAAATTTCTTGGAATCCAATAGAGATATTTCTGAAAGATTTGATATATCTTTTGTTAAGAAAGGTGGATTCGATTCATTGATTAATTCAGCTTCGTTATTTGTTATCTTTGTTATTCTCTTGTCATAATAAAGAGCAACACCTTTGGCTTCCTGAAAGATATTTGGTTGAGATTTCCCTATATGGGCATTTGAATAACTAAAATGTTTGAAAGGTATTCTGGCTATGATATCATCAGAGTACTTACCTCTAGACTTTTTCTTGTCCTTACCTTTTTTAGCCTTATTCTTTCTTGAAACATTAGTAGTCCCATCAATTGAAAGCTTCTCTAACCCCTCAACTAATATGCAGGCATTATCTTCAGGCAGAGAAGTATTGTTCTTCCCTTCATTAGCATTTTCCATTGAGCAAAATCGTCTTTTAGCTGTGCTTGCAATTCGCTTGGGCTAGCACCGTATATTCGACTATATATTGCCCTATACATACAGACCTAAGGTTAAATATGCACATGTGGATGTAAATAGGTAGTACTCTTATGGTTCTTTAATTACCATCAGCTATCATAAAGCTCCTCAGAGATCAAAAGCTGGCACGCTCGCTAGTTATTTGTTCAGCTTTTGAAACTTCGAAGACATTGAGTGCAAATATATATTGTACATTATAGGATAACTCAATTGAACTTTAAAACCTATATATAATTGAGTTAGCTGTGATTATTTATGAATTGAAGTTTGAATTAGAATGATGTATTTATTTTTAAGTTATTTATTATGAAATGAGTAGAGGATTCAATGTAGAAAAAAGTATTTAATGAGTCTGTGTTTATTAAAAAATGGCGTAATCTGTAGTTAATAATAATTACATGAGTTGAAGTCACCTATCTAGTTTACTCAGAACCTTGAATAAATTGGAATTGGATACATATATGGGGACCTTTCTTAGCAAATAATGTGAAATAGATATACTTTCATCCAGCATAATCTAAATAATAACGTCCATTTTAGCGAAAACATCAAAAACACCGGCTAAAACTTCCAATTGTAAAGCGGTTTTGGGGTTTGCTTTTATTTCATCCTCTACTAATTGGTTCAAGTTGATTGAGATTCTGTTATCTGGCTCATTAACCAATTTGAATGGATAATTTCCGAAGTTGTTTAATAAATTCTCAGCTCTTGAGAGAGCTTTATCCCTCTTTTCGTATTCCAAAGTATTTAAGACATTCTCCAATACGTTTGCAGAGTACGCGGTAATAATTAAAGAAACTGTTCTGATGACTTTGAAAGTTGTGGATTCTGGGAAGTATTCATTATATTGTAATGACAAAGTTCTGTCGACCAAAGTGGACATGATTCTTCTTTTGAGAGATTCTTTACAACTTGAGTCAGCTACTGGATGTGTAGCCATATCAAATAGAAAGAAGTTCTTCATTTCAGTTCTTAACACACCTTTATCGACTAAACCTTTCGATAATCTCTCTCTTACTTGTTTCAATTGATAGTTTACTTTAAAGAAATTCCATGTCTCACCACTCAACAAATCGATCCATGATACAATAGATTGTGGTTCATCGTTCTTCATTAGTTGTAAAGTTTCATCCAGTAGTACTTCCCCAGTCTTGCTGGCATCGATGACTTCAATCAATCTCTCAGATAAGTCAAACGACTTTCTGGCAGAATCATCGATAATACGGATCTTGCCTCTCAAAGCCAGTTCAATAAGTATGCAACCACGCAACACGTACGAGATATTGTCATTCCAGAATGACAGATAACCCTCGCTGTCGCCCAATCCCAACAGAACAACCTCTTCCATCAAAGTCAACTTAGGAACAGATACGTCGTCTTTGATCTTAGCTTCCTCGGGGTCAAAAGCCACCTTCGATACGTTCGACCTGCTCTGATCGTTGTCGCTATGGTCGGACTCATCCTCATTGGATATCCTATTGATTCTACGACGTTGAACACCAGACATATTCTATCTCTACGTATCTATCACGTTATGTTTCGCTTGTATTGTATCTTTTTTGTTTGCACTTTCGTACCTCCTAACCTAATGCCAGCTCTATTTGAACCAAACCAACACTAATCCCAAAATCGAAGAAAAAAGCAACTGAAATAAACAGAGCAAGAGAAAGATGTCCTAAGAGCCAATTAGCAATTATAGTTTACAATTCCATCACTAATAATAACAGTTACAATAAAAACAATTTTGACAACAACAATTGAAACATATTAACAGCAAACTATTTCACTATTACCGTTGAGACCCTTTCTTTCAAAATTTCGAAATTTCGAAATTTCAAAATTTCGAAATTTCGAAATTTCGAAATTTCGAAATTTCGATGAAGTTGACTTAACAGTAGGTAGAGGATGCAGAGTAGGTGGCATCGAGAGGAAGGAAGGATGTGAAGGGAAAGAGAGGTGCAGATATGGTTACTTAGAGCATTGTATTAGTGGAATTGGTTTACTAAGTAGAGGTTGAATTGGGTTCACGGACTAGACCTTGAAGTGGGTTTTCCAGTAAACATGACACCTGGCATTTTTTCAAAAGCATACCGATACTCAGATGCAATCACGATTATCTATTCTATGTACAATGTTATATATATGTATGCACATCCTGGCTATATATTCGTCTCTGGATGCTCTCCACGGCAGTGATCCCAATCACTTGGCCCTTGTGACGTCCCGTACCAATGGCTTCACGATGCTCTTTTTGGATGAATCGACGTATGCAAGAAAGTATGGCGTCGAGATGTCGCCATCGACACACTTGAATATCTCGTCTTCGTGTGCCCCCGTTACTTGGTGGTCGTTATACTTCCTCCAGATCCCGTTCTCAAAATCTCGGATGTAGACCCAGTAGTGCCCAAATGAAGCCTGGCCTCGGTGGATGAATACTGCAAAAAGGCTGTACCTGATCTTGGCATCCTTAGTGACCTCCTCTTCGATTACTGCATTAAGCTCTTCAATACGGTCATAAGTAGTGATGATCCTGTCACTTATGCTCTTGTTCACAGAATTATACTCAGAGACTAACTCCCGGTACTTTACTTTTGCCAGTTTTAATTCCAGTCTGGCCTTCTCAAGGACGTCATTTTCTTTCTTGTTGCCCTTAATATACCTGTCTAAAAATATCTCGTTCTTGAAAGGCAAGGCTGTCCCGCATTTATAAGGTACCAGCTTCTCTTTGTCATAGTACACTCTCTGTATTTGGATATTAAGAATCGTAGGAAGTTTCGTTATCGACAAGGTTTTCTTAACTTCCCCGTATTCTTCCATTGACATGTACTCGTCAGCGAAGTACTCGTCTAAAACTTCATATAAATCAGTTGGAGAATCTAGAATATTGACCAAAAGGGAAGAATATAACTCTCGCTTTTCATGTCCCTTGATAAATTTCTTAATAGGGCAAATCTCCTGGATGGTTTCTCCATAAAATAGCTCTTTCACTAAATCCATTTGTTCGTTATCTGCATCGAGATAGAGAGGCATGGATCCAGTCTCCACCTGATACAACACAGTATTGATACACTCTGTGACATCCTGCTGGTTACCTATTTCAAGTGTAGTTTCCAAATCATCCCTAGTCACCATTGCAACAAGTCTATTGGAATAAGACGTGCTGTTTAAACTAATGTCATGATCCTGTGTATCAATATCCGAATGACTAATGGACGTTGCACTACTTAATGCGATGGAATGACTAGTAGTTAGTTGATGTTCTTCAGAGGATTCCAGCTCCGATTTATGTTTGAATTTAATCTCTGCATTATTTGGAGCAAATGCTAAATATGCCAATTGGTTACTGGGTGTCACTTTCCTCGATTTTGTGTGCACCATTAATTTGAATAAATCTTGAACTTGATAAATGAACTGAACTGAACGGTTAATCTCATTGTTCTGAATCTCACGGCCGCCGACTCTTCTTTTACTCATCTCGGCATTACTATTCAATAAGTCAGATTCTATTGATTGATAATTCTCTATAAATTCACGAAATAGAGTGATCGAAAAATAATATTGTAATAAGGAATTTAAGTAACATGTATTGCCTATATTATTGATACCAGTTGGCCATAATTCAGAATCGATCATCTTTGGGTTCACTTTCCCGAACTCATAAAAATGCCTTAAAAGAGCTGATGCTCTATGTTTAGAAACTTCTCTTAATGCGGCAGAAGCCAGTATAAAGTTTACTGGGTTACTGTCATCAGTTTCCTTCCAATATTTAGTAAATGTGTTGATTATTGATAATTCACTGCTAGTTTTAGGCATCCCGATTATTTCAAACGCATCATCGCTTGTTAAAATAATATTCGAGATACACTCATTGAATGCTGAGCAATTTTGTTTTAATACGTACAGTAAACTTAAATCATGCCTCTGGATGGCAATGGCAAATAGTGCTCTATCAAATTGGATTTTGTGTTCAGGAACTTCTCGTATTTGCATAGTATACGCTAGTACTATGTTTTCACTGTCTAATTTTGCATCCACATTTAACTTTAAATATGCTGTCACTGGATGGAAAAATGGTTCATATTTTGTAATATATATTAATGGGCTAGATTTTTTAACTGTTGCCAATGAATAAAAACTATCCACCAAGTCAACTCTATACTGATCGTCATTGTTGTTGTTACTCTGAACTAATTCAGTATATTTATCCCAAATTTCGGAAACATGTTCAATAGCATTGAAATATTCTTCTGAGTATTTAAAGATCTCTAATGCATGTAAATAAGCAGCTTTAGAAATAATAACATTTTCTTTACAGTACTTCTCCAATACAATATAGTCGGGAAATTTTCTGGAAACATACTTCAATGATTCAAAATATTTACTGTCATTATCTGGATCTGTTCGTAATTGAATTTCATAATTTGTGATAATATCTTTTTCCGAAACATTACTGTCAATGCATAAGTTTATAAAGTGCTCGTCAACACATCTTGTACTAGTTTTCTGTGATGAAAATATTGATTGGTATTCATTAAGTATTTGTGTCCAAAAAGAAGTAGTATGATGTACTTTTACTTGTTTAAAGATAGTATCTTCCATGTATTCTTCTATTTCTTCTTCGTTACTATAAAAACTTTGTAAAACCTTTCCCAGATACATAAGTTCCATGGCATACCTAGTAATTTTGTCAAACTTTGCTTGATTTTTTGGATTGGGGTCGTCAAAGGAAAGTTTCAAAGCTTCATCCAAAGTAATTGAGACATGATCCTTTCTCTTCTGTTCCTTAACCTTAATATCAAAATTCTCTTCCAACCATTTTATATCAACGTAAGTACCCAACTTAACGTCATCTGATAAAAGAAAGGACGTCTTTTGTTTCTCTAGCTCTCTTTCTGGTGACCCTTTCAAATTTTGCATTATACAGTGTAGAAGTATTTCAATTGTATCTATCTGCTCTTCAACTATTGCATCGTTATAGTCAGGCTGCAATTCTTCGTGAAGGTTATCAAGTTCGTTTGATCTATTGAGTACTGATGCCGACGATAGTAAATAATCTAGCTCTGTCTGATTAAACGCAGGTTTAAAAATTTCGATTAGAATAATTTTATTTGTATCACTTGATATATATATTGAAAAATCTAGTAAGTCCTTTGAATCTTTATTAAATTTAGGGAAGTCACTCTTATCAACTTCATGTAATTTATCAAAATCGTCCAGCAGGAAATACGGCGTCAAAGCAATATGTTTCTTTTTATGTTCTAATCTATGTCTGGTCTTCACGGTTATTCTTATACTGTATAGAGGTTTTGATCTAATATATTCATCAAATGTATTTAATTCACTTCGTCTTGGAATTTTGGGAACCAACAATCCGTATAACTCTGTGATTGTATTGTTCTTTGGGGATGTGACAGACTTATGCTGAAGTTTGACATCAACTACTGGATTATTGGTGTTGAATAAAATAATTTTGAATGGTTTGATGTATTTCCTCCATAATGAATATTTAATTGTGGGTAAATTTAATACACCATCTTTAAAATCAATGTCATCAGACTTCTCCGAATCTAATGACATAAATGCAATATCAGTTAATATATCATCTAAGATTCTCTGAGAGGTCTTAAAAACACCTTCTTTCTCTATATTTTGATATAGTAAATGCATCCCATCATCTATTGATGTATCATTCTTTTCGACGTTTTGAGCTGATGAGTTAGCAGTGTTGGGATTTATTTTATCAGCATCATGGTGATGCTTCTTCAATTTTGATTCTTCTCCAAGCTTCTTAAATTTCTTAGCCAATATATACAAGGAATCTTTTGAATGAATTTTGTGAGTATTATTGGAATTGGTCTTTATCCCTTTTTCTGAATGCATGATGCCCAATTACATATGTCAACTTCTGTTTGTCGGACCCACCAGCAGTTTGATGGTCAAACAATAGAAGTTTTGTTTGTCACGTATCTAAAAAGACTGTAATCATTATATAGGAACATACACGATATGTTTTCTCAAGTTATTCATCTGTTTAACCTTCATTCGTTGCCACTTCCTTTAGCTATCTTGATGTTTAAAACCTCGGTTCCCTCGGTTCCCATATTAAAAAACTTACAAGTAATGAACCAGTCAAGGTAAAGATGATCGATCGAATGAAAGATAACAGGGTCTCTGAGAGTATGTTTTAGTTATACGTTGCAAAATGGAGAGAGTCCTAGAATATTAGATGAATACATATATTAATTTTACGATTCTATCGCTACTTGTGTAAATATTTACAGGGCTATGGAAAGCTGAGGGCAGAAGATGCAGTTATTTAGATTCTTTCAGCAGCCATTATGGCTCCTTTACAGACGACCTTGATGGTTTCATTCACTACAGTGTGGAACCTTGCCTTCTGTGCGCCATATTTCAAGGCAGTATGAAGGTGTTCCAGTTCGTCGTCTCTGAATTCTCTGATTGTAGAGATCAGTTTGGTGACTTCATGAGGTTTTGAGTAGCGGTTTTCATTGTTTATATTCTTCATCTCGTACTGGTTCTCTAATGTACGTAGTTGTTCATTGTAGTGGCCACCAATTACCGTTTCTACGGCTTCTGTGCATGCCATTGCGGTCTCTGGGGACATCCATGCAGTTGTAGCACCCATAGCGAAAGCACCAACTTTCCAAAGCGGTGTGATTAAAGAGGGTCTCACTCTGTTTCTTATTTGATAGTTGTTGAATGTATCATGGTGATGCACCTCTTGCTTCCACATATGGTCCAATACCGGTCTCAGTTCTGGGTACTGTTTTTGAAGCACAAAAATCTGTCCTTGGTATATATAGTTGGCACCTAACTCACCAGCTTGGTCAACTCTCACTACACGATCCAAGTACGCAAGCCTAGCTCTATCTAAACCTTTGTAACGTGGACCCTCATCTTTAGTTGAGTTGTTGCTCTTAGCATTGTTACTCTTGACGTAGGCTTGGAACTTTGATAGCAATCTGAAACTTCTAGAACCAGCTCTGATTGTTGGGAGGGCGACATTTGTTCCCACGTAGGATGACATTTCTAATCGGTTTTCTTTAATTGACAGATGTTGAAAGTCTTTGAGATGTAAATTAAACATAACATTGCAACTATAAATTAAACATCACTTTATATACAGAAGCAAGTAGCGTCCCTTTATAAACAACAAGTGTTGCAATTACGAGCGTTTTTTTAAACGATCGTTCAGCATCGCAGATCCCATTCTTCAAAAATGCAACAACGACAGATGCTTATAACATTAACAGACGTTTCTTTAAAACAAGTTTGAACCATCTTTTTTGACATCTAAGTAGATTGGTAGTTTGTATGGGACGTTATCTGGATGCCATTGTGGGTAGTATTTTTTAATTGCGTCTAGCAATACATCGAAGTAAATGTGAGATCCCTTCCCAGTAAGATGTACACCGTCAACAAAAAGTTCTTTTCTCCAGTCTAATGCGTTGTGTTCACTGACATACTTGGTGAAGTTCTCATTCATGTTTGCAAACCCGACATGTTCTTCTTCACTGATCTGTTTCAACGCTTTTGTATATAAAACGAAGTTCTCCACGGTTCTCAAGCATCCGAGTTCCAATTCGGCAGGGTTCTTGCTCTCAAAGCGACCCTCATCGATCATACCTGGACTCACAAGGATGATGTTTGTTATCCCATGCTCTCTCAAGGTCCTGATCAAGGTCTTGATGTTTTTGATGTACTCATCGAGTGGTACAGAGATTGGGCCGCCGATAGAGGCGTCGTTGGAACCGAACCCAATTGCGACAAGTTCGATTTTGGACTCGTTCTTGAGGATTTCAGGCAGGATCTGGAGGGCGTACCTCGACGTATAGCCAGCGAAACCTCTTGGCAGGACGTCCATCTTCCTTGCGTACGCGTTAGTCAACGCCCCTCCCACCGTGAATTGATCGGTTTCGAGCTCTGGGTAGAGTCTTGGATTGTATGCGAACTCTGTGATGGAGTCCCCAAATAGTAAGAATTTTTTATAGTCCATGTGTGTGTGTGGTTGGTATCCCTAGTATGGTGGACGTGCTGCATGCATGCGGCACATTCGGGGCTTTATATACGCATCATTCCCATCGCCCAGTATGACAGCTCTTGTACCCCCTTGCACTCCATCAAAACGTTCCTGGTAAAAAACCGCCATCGTTCACTCTCGTTCGTTGCCTATTAATCCCTCACCGGAAGAAGCAATCACAAGAACGACGGTTTAACACTTTCAACGGGCCAGCGTCCCGGTCCAAGAGGGACAGCCCAGACTCCGCATGTTCTGATGACAGCTGCACCTTCTCATATATCAACATCCTCGAGCCATCAAGTGTCGAGTATCTGATAGGCGGCAAAGACGCCATGCTGGCCCCCCAACCCTTCTTATATATACCCTTGGCCTGCATGTTACCCGTCCGCCACTCATTGCTGTTACCCTGCCCGTCCGAGGCTCCACCCAATCACAGCGGCGGACGGGAGGTCCGACCACCCCCGGGGCCCGGGAGTGGCCAGAGTGCAACTCAACAACACTAAGACACACACACTGGATAGAGACAGTTTGGGACTACATGCATATATATATAAGGGATGGTGGACTTTGTTGTGAATGTGTCTCCCTTGTCAGACGGGCAAAGCAAGATGTTGCAAAAAATTGTGCTAAGACGTGGCTTGTCCACTTTGATTCCTCCAAAAGTCGTGTCGCCTCAGAACCTGGGATCCGCTCCAAATGCCCAAAGGATCAATAAAGTCGTCGACTTCTACAAACGCCTGCCACAAGGCTCGCAGCCTGCTGCTGCCCCAAACGGTCTCGTCGCAAGATACAAGGCAAAGTACTTTGACGGAGACAACGCCGGCCTGAAGCCAGTCGTTCATCTCGTGGCCGGGATCTTGGTTCTGGGATACTCGATGGAATATTACTTCCATCTAAGACACCACAAGAACGGCGAGCACTAGTCGCTGCCTGTTCCCGCACAGTCGCACACACACCTCCCTTCGCCAGGCGCATTTATATATTCCTTCGAACTAGTGATGTCTATGGTCGAGCAGCACGGCTTGCCCAGCCGTGCGCTAGCCATCTCGTGTAGATACGCCCTTCCATATGTAGCCACACACCCCATATATAGATACATATTCACTACATCCTAATAAACTCAACTAACGTATGTCTCGATGCCCATCCCATCATGGCCTGTTGCAGCAGGTGCTATTGCTCGAGGATCTTTCGAAATCGAAATTTCGAAAGTTTTTCACTTGTTCCTGCGCCTCTTTCTCTGTCGATTATGTGTTTCAGGTCTCATCGCCATTTTCCAACTTTCCAGTAACTCGAAACTCACACACAACATCTTCAAGATTTGTGATCTGTGAGGGAGCAAGGGCTTCCAACAATGGAGACTTGACCCTGGGGGCAGCCAAGGTTCCAGGAGGAGCATATCGGGACAGCTTGGCCGTTGTCTTGAAGAATCTTTCCAGGTTTGGCTGTTCGATTGTATATATACTCACCTCACAGATATAGTAGATATATCCAGAATCTATGGTTTACTGGTACGTTGCAGTGGACGGTTTTGCTTAAGAGTGATTGGGAAACTGTCGAGATAAAGTAAGGAGAACTCGTTGTACTATTCGGTTGAGAAATGGACGTTGTGGTAGATAAGCAACTCACGTCGGATAAGAAATCCTTTCCGGAATGTGTGAGATGCAAGGACTCGATTGTATCTGGCCATGCTTACGAACTGGGCGATGACAAATGGCATACTCATTGTTTCTCGTGTTACCGTTGTGAGAAGCCTCTGAGTTGCGATTCGGATTTCTTGGTGTTGGGAACTGGCGCATTGATCTGTTTCGATTGCTCAGATTCCTGTAAGAGTTGCGGGAAGAAAATAGATGATTTGGCAATCATATTATCCACTTCGAATGAGGCTTACTGCTCAGACTGCTTCAAGTGTTGCAAGTGTGGTAATAAGATCGAGGACCTACGATATGCAAAGACAAAGAAGGGTCTTTTCTGTTTGACTTGCCACAAGAAATTGCTGGTGAAAAAAAAACTGTATGAACAAAAGAAACAGCGATTAAAGAAAGAACTGCCTCAATTGCCTCCCGTCGGAAACCTGGCCGATGATTCTGTAGAGGATGATATAGGAAGGAAGAGCAGGGTGGATTTCACACCTTTGTCTATCCCAGAAAGATCTGGGAAGAGACCTGCATCGCCGAGAAAATCATCCTACCTAGATGAAGATGATAAAGACACTGCCGACTCGAGTGCCCCTGAAGTGGGGAATACTGAAACAACATCAAAGAAACACGAAAGAAAAGCTTCGATAGACGATCTATTGAGTTCTACGTTGGCATGCGATCTGGAAGAAGATGCAAAATTGAAGAAAAGTGCCTTTATCATGACAAATAATTCTGCAAATATAGTAAATGACTTCTTAGGTAAACCGCCTTTACGAAATCCATCGAACCCGGAACCGGCAATACCACAATTATCGAAATCTGAAACTCAAAGTAATATTAGTCTTGATTGCAGCAATCATGGAATCTCAAATAGTTCCGAAAGCGCCAGCGCTTTTGCTACTCCACCGTTGCCTACAAGTTTATCAGATATGTTGGATAAGACATTAGGTTTCGATAGCAATGGAGCTACTCTAAAGCAGTTGGACGACTCTGATGAGGGCGACCATCAAGAAATCACTGAAGAGTTCGATGAAAATACATTTAAACCATTTGCATTTAATAGAACAGAAGCTATTCCGTCAGATTACGAAGCACCTAGATCAACTACCAACGACGAAGGTGGTGTGTCAAGTAATTCAAATTCGGTATCAAGCGATCGCTCACTACAAAACCCTACAGAATCAAGGTCAAATAGCATTACATCGGCAAATAAAACTCGTTCAAACAATAATACAGCTGCTACCACTATTACACAACAAAGTGGAACAAATTCTACAGCAAATAGTTCATTGAAGAGAACTTTATCATTTAAATCAAGAAATTTTGTATCTACTTTAAAGAATAGGACGTCAACTTTCCTTGACCAAAAAGTATTAGAAACTCCAGACTCAGTCGGGGACAAGAAAACAAATATGGTACAACCAATAAATATAACTTCTCAAACTCATCGTAGAGTTTTATCAAATTCAAAACTTCTCGATTCTCATGAAAGAACTGCAAGCGGCAATACGTTAAACATTATAAAACCTCCTAGCATTCCGTCAGATGTAAGTGGTACAGATCCTATTGCGCAAGCAACAGCATTCCGGACTCCTCCATTGAGCTCCGCTTCTTCTTTCAAATCATCCACTAATATTGACGCATCTTATAGACCCTACTCTGCAGTTATCACTGATTTTGAGATTTCTAAATACGATACTAGTCAAACTAAGAGTATTCAATCTAAGATCAATGAAGCAGAGGAAAGATTGTCTATGTTACAACTTAATATTGAAGAATTGGAGCTTAAAAAATCACAATTGCAAAAAGATATTCGAACATTAGAAAGAACAAAGTCTACAATGATGAAAAGTACTATACCTATTTCAAATACAAACGGTTCTAGTTCAGAAAATTCTAATCAAAAAAACATAACAACAGTCCAACCTAATGTTGCCAATTTAGCAAAGGCAGGAGGACGTCCTAAATTTTGGAAAATATTTTCTAATGGTAAACAAGTTTCCGGTGAAATGAATGGTCCAAAAAAGATTGAACTGGCATCATCAATATCAGTTACATCCATGGCACAATTAACACCAAATAATATGAATAATAAACTAGGGATATCAAATCCAATTTTACAAAATCCTAACGATTTCAATGACGTTAAATTAAATCAGATTGTTGATCGTTCTGATGTGAACATATCAGCCCAATATTCATCACAACCTGGTGATGTTTTAATGGGTTCACCATTAGTCAGCAGATGTCAATATGAAGGAAACAATATACCATTTATCATTACCACTTGTATTGAACACGTTGAAAGCAGCGAGGAATTCTTACAAACGGAGGGTCTTTATAGAAAATCAGGATCAAAATTGTTAATTGAAGAATTAGAAGAAGCATTTTCTAGTGTAACTAATAGCACTTCTCCTCAATTGATAAAGTTAATAAACAGTGACTTGCATATTGTAACTGGCATCTTAAAGAAATATTTAAGACAGTTACCAGACCCATTATTAACTTACCACATCTATGAATCATTGATAAATACTGTAAGAGATGAGCAATTGAGTTCGAGGCTCCCCTTAAATAAGCAATGGAATGATAGTAATCCTTTATTTACAGTTACTTGTGAAACAATCTCTAATATCCTACATCATTTACCAAAGGAGCATATAGCTCTTCTTTATGTTTTAGCTGAACATGTCACCAAAATCGATGAATATAAAGAATGGAATTTAATGACGATGAATAATCTATCTTTAATCTTTGCACCAGGAATTATTAGAGATTTCAATGGGGAGAAAGATATTATAGATATGCAGGAGAGAAACTACATTGTCGGATTTATATTTAGATATTATCGAAAATTACTCGACTAAATATAATATCTAAAAATAAGCCAAGTTCAAATATAACTATATGGTCATACATAACTTATGGAATAAAATAAAAATACAGAACAGCATTGTGTTTTTTGTTAACCTTATTTTGGATCTAATATAATAATTGTGTTATGTATTCTATCTACATGTATCGAGTTATTTCTTCATTTCGGTTAAATATTGTTCATAACCTTCATCTTCTAACTTCTGCGCCTTCTGTAGGATTTCTTCTTCTTGTTTTAATAAGAAGGCTTGCATCTTTTGAAAATAGGTATCATTATATGCTCCTAAAATTCTTACAGCCAGCAATGCGGCATTTGTACTGTTATTAATTGCAACAGTTGCAACAGGGACACCTCTTGGCATCTGTACGATGGAATGCAGAGAATCAACACCATCCAAGCAAGAACCCTTAACAGGAACACCGATAACTGGCAAAGGTGTCATAGCTGCAACCATACCTGGTAAATGAGCAGCCCCGCCAGCACCTGCTATTATTACTTTCATTCCACGTTTTGATGCCTCGACAGCATACTTACTCATTCTATGTGGGGTTCTATGCGCCGATACAATTGTCACATCAAAAGGAACAGAAAATTGTTTTAAAATATCACAAGCAGCTGACATTACTGGGAGATCAGAATCGGAACCCATAATTATTCCAACTAAAGGCTTATTTAATGTAGTGTCTGTTACATGTGGATCTAGGCTGGTGTTTTCTACGATATGATGTAGTTTCCTTTCACAATCGTGCATAGACGAACTTACAATGTTTATATGACCTAGCTTACGTTGAGGTTTTGATTCCTTGCCATATAAATAGACAGAAGCATTTGGAGTGGCCAATGCCCTTTCACAATATTCTAGTTCTTTATCTTTTACCTCTCTATCACCCAATACATTTATCATAATAGCATTTGTATCGCAAGTGGTGAAATTTGTGAAACCTTCAGGCATAGGCAAATCAAGAACGGATCTCAAATGAGCCTCAAATTGAGAAGTCACACATGCGTCAATTGTGTAATGACCTGAATTGTGCGGTCTTGGTGCAATTTCATTAATAATGATCTTGCCTTCTTGACTGTAGAACATCTCTACTCCAAAAATACCAGCCCCGTCAAACGACTTAATTGCATTTTCTGCAACTAACCTTGCTTCGAATTGTACTGAATCAGGGATTCTTGCTGGAGCATATACTACGTGGCAAATATTGTCTTTATGAATTGTTTCAACTGTTGAATAGGAATATACTTTATTATTAAGAGATCTCACAACCATAACAGCTAGTTCAACTTTGAATGGACACCATTTTTCTGCATATAACTTAGCAACGTTTTGCTTGTTTTCAGTAAAGAACTTTATAGCCTCGTCGATGGAATTCTTGTTTTTAATAACAAAATTTCCTCTGCCATCATATGCAAACGTTCTAGCCTTCAACATATAAGGGTAATTCAATTTTGTGCCCATATCGTTTAATTCTTCAGGGCATATGTTTTCAATGGGATAGCTTTCTACAACAGGGATATTGTTTTTAGTCAGGTGTAATTTCTGACTAAATTTATCTTGTATAATCTTAATTGTTTCAGGAGTTGGATAAATCTTCAGACGAGGGTTAAGTTTTTTCAAATCAGCCAACGTCTCTGTATTCACATGTTCAATTTCGATGGTCAAAACATTGCATTTCTTAGCCAGCTCTTGGATCTTCTCGGGATCTGTAAATGAACCGTCGACGTGCTCAGTAGAATTACTGATCTGTTTAGCGGAGCAATCCGCTCCTTTCTCCAAGATCACCGTTTTAACATTCAATCTGTTTGCTGCTTCTACAAGCATACGACCTAATTGACCACCTCCCAATATTCCTAAAGTTTTTTGATCCATTTTTATTTGTACTATAAAATTGCCCTTGTGTGAGAGAAGCGACCCTTAAAACGTTTTTTGGTTCTATTCACTCTCGAGCAATTGTAATATCTACCACTTAAAAGCAAACCAACGAGAATCGACCAAACCTGAGAACCCATACATACCTACTATTTATATATCTGTGTATACCCATCTATGCTTCGACAACGTTAATAGAATCGTTTTATTTAATACAAGTAGTCATCAATAGTTTGTCTAAATTGAATACTGTTTTTCTTGTTCCACGAATTTCAAAATATGGAAACGGAGTCAAAAAAATTGGTTTAGGGTTTGTTACCCGCTATTGTTAGGGTTTGTTCGCTGTCAATAGCAACTATGGCGGAAGACAGAGAGGTGTCACAGTTATAAATAATTGACACCAAGACAATTTAACAACGATTGGTTACAAGCACAATAGTCAATCCGATATATAGATATATATATTACCTTTATTATAGTAGATCCTTGATACAGATCTTATATTCTTTTTGTTTGTCTACAGAAGTGAATCTGTTGTTTATTGTTTCTGAGTGAACGTGGAAAATGGCACGTCGGCTATTCACGGTTATACGCGGGAGGGTGGATCCATCGCGTCACAAAGTGACACTAATTCCCATATTTCCCCCAATTATATATATATATAATGTTATAAGTTTGCAAATATATAACTACATTTAAGATCTGTAAATAAGTTTCTTCACTCTAGAAGTTTGTTGTAATTTCCAGTTATTTGTCTCAGTTTTGAAGATGACACAGACAAAAAGAGATACAGAAAATATGGAGATAAAGAACAGTATTACATTGGCAGAATATATTTTTAGAAGGTTACGATCAAGTGGGACTTACTCATTATTTGGGGTACCTGGTGATTTCAATTTGCCGTTGTTGGAGTCGTTATATCACAAGACTGCCGATGGTAAAGAAGTAGAGCTTTTGAATTGGATAGGTTGCTGCAATGAATTAAATGCGGCTTATGCAGCAGATGGATATTCAAGATATACAAATAAGATCGGATGCTTGGTTACAACTTTCGGTGTTGGAGAGATCAGTGCTTTAAATGGGATAGTGGGTGCAGCAGTGGAAAATGTAAAAGTGTTGAATATTGTTGGTATTCCGCCTACCCATATATTAAACTCATCACAATATAATATACATCATTCTATTCCTAATTTAAAAAATTCTAATTCGGGTGTGCCAAACTACAAAACTTATTGTGATATGGTTCTTAATAACATTACAAACAATGTGGAGTTTTTAGAACTGAGTGATATTAAAAATCAAAATAGTAATCAAGTTTGTAACAAAATTGATCAATTGATTAAAAATATATTTATCTCTTCAAAGCCTGGTTATCTATTTGTACCTTCTAATATGACAAATATGATGGTCTCTTCAGCAAATTTGACGTTATTACCACAAATTAATTTAGATTGGGCGCTAAAGTCAACTAGAAGTAATTTATCAGAAACAATCGAAAATGATATAATTGAAGAGATTTCACAGCTATTGTATAAGAGTAAAAAGCCATGCATATTATGTGACGTCTTTATAGACAGGTTTGATTGCAGAATCCAAGTGAATCAACTAATTTCTAAATTAAACATCTGGAATTTTTCTACCATGTTGGGGAAGTCAATAATTGATGAAGATAATGATCGCTTTATGGGCACTTATAATGGTGTAACTAGTGATTCCTACGTTAAAGATAATTTTGAAAGTTGTGATTTAATCTTACACCTAGGTATTGAAACAAATGAAATGAATACAGGATGTTATAGTTTTTCTTATTTACCAGATGCCGTTATAATTGAAGTTGGTAAAGATTACATTAAAATTTCAAAGCATGATGGTAAAATTTCAAAAATTATAAATGATATAATGCTTAGAGATGTAATTCAAAAATTATTGCATTTCATTGATGACTCAAAATGCACTTACTCATTCGACAACAATGTTGAATCATTTCCAACTTATAAAAATAAGTTAATATCTAAGAAATCTCTTGAAAACAACGTTGAATCGAAAGCTCAACAAACTGTGACACAAGATGATCTGCAAGTTGAGATACAAACATTGTTTGATAAAGGTGATGTGGTTGTTGTAGAGACAGGTTCATTTCAATTTGCAATTCCAGATATGATATTTCCAAAAGAAACAAAATTGATAAACCAAGGGTTCTATTTATCAATAGGCATGGCTCTACCTGCATCTTTAGGAGTTGGTATAGGCATGAGAGATTATCCAAATTGCCATATCAACGATAATAGTGAAGATGCTACCCCTAAGAAACTGATATTGTTTGAAGGAGACGGTGCTGCTCAGATGACAATTCAAGAACTTTCTTCTCTGTTGCGATACAGGATACCAATTGATATCTTTATTTGGAATAATAATGGCTATACTGTTGAGCGTATTTTTGAAGGAGAGAAACGTAGTTATAATGATATAATGCCATGGAAATGGGTAAATTTGTTAAAAGTGTTTGGAGATCATGAGAAAACATTTTCTAAAAGCACAACTATTTCAACAGTTCAAGAATTGAGGTGTAAAATTGACGAATTGAAGAACGCTAACCCTCAAAAAATTATTGAGTTAATAGAAGTTAAACTTGGAGAAATGGATATTCCAAAAAATTTAAAACACATTGTTGAACAGATGAAATTAAGACAACAAAATAAGTCATTAATTGAGTAAACAAATCTATAAAAAAATTGTTTATTTAGCTACATATACTGTATAGTTATATTGGAAATAGAAAAATGTTTAAATTGTGTGTATATTATTTATTACTAATGCTATGTCTACTTAAATACGTAAATTATTTTTATGATAATATCTATAATATATTCATAGTATCATTTGATGCTGCTGTCACCTTAAATCGTTCTCCTATTATTGATATTTCTTTCAGTAATTCGGAGCGTGTTTTATCTTTATCTTTATTTTTACTGGCATCAACTTTTGTTAGGGTATCGTTTGGTTTGTTTGGTGTGTTGTCGTAATATAACTTTTTGGATGTTTCAAATGCAAATTTAATTTGTTCCGTTGCAAATTTAGAGTATAAAATCTGTCCAAGTGGGCGTTTCAGTAGATAGTGAACCAATTTAATTGAATATTTTTTGCATCTTTCTATTACAGGTTTAAAACTGTTGACTTTATCCTGTTCTTGAGAAGTTTCGGGCACTGACTTGATAGATTGGGTACTTAATGACGTCGATGATTTTGAACTATGAGGCAGATTCATAGGTAGACTGGATCTTCTGATATTGTCAGGTAATTCAGTAATGCTATGGTCACTGGGAGCAAAAAAGTTACTATTGCCGTTATTAGATGAAACTGGATTTAATGGAAAGAGTCTCTTAAGAGATATTGTCCTGGTTAGTTTCGATCTCCCAAGGCCATGTGATGCTGGCTTTAAAAAGAACCTTGGAATGTTGCCGAAAAGATCATGATTCGTCGTACAAGAAGGTTCGAATAATAAAGGAATTGTCAGTAATAAGAAGCCATCAACCTTCATAAATGCATTAATCCACTCTTTCTTGTAAAGTTGTTGTTGAAATGTTGTGTTATCTGAGAGGTCACGGAAAATGCTACTTTTGATGCTTGGATCAAATAGCTTTTCCAAGTTTTGATTCGAAAAATCATATGATTGTAAATCAAAATTATCAAATATTTTAAATGTTGGGTAATTCAATAAAATATTGATCAAGGAATCCATGTTATTTTTGTTTGAAGCAATTAAGGAAAATAGAATATGTTGGTGGTGTTTCAATTTTTTCAGAGTCATTGTTGATGTACTTTCAGATAATATTTCCATCTGATATAACATTTCTATGCAATTATGAATATTTGATAATGTTTTTAGCATCTGCAAGGAGGTATAATCGAAAAATTCAGGAAAAATAATGGCATCTTTATAGATACATAGATATTGATCTAATACAGATACGTCATCTTTCACCTTACCAGCTGTCAATAATTGGATCAATTGTAATAAATTTACTTTCTTAAATATTTTTGTAGTTACTCCTTGATCGTAATTTGCTTCTTCAGCTATTATATTTTGGATACATTTTTGTAGTAAACCTACTCTAGAATGTACATTTTTTGGAGTTTTTATAATAATTTCACCAGGTTTTGAAAATATCTTACGTATGGAGAGTGATCCGTTTCTGTGTAAGTTTTTATTAAATAACGGATATTCAGTTTTCTCCTTATTTTTGATAACAATCTCATTTGCATTATAGAATGTTTCAGTGTCAATATCATAGTAACAATCCCAAAGATTTTGTTGAAACTGGAAAATTGGATTCGCAACCCCAATTATGAAAAATTTTGAACCTTGTAGATTTGATGAATAAGTTCTTAGCGAGTCTATCATTGAGATATCAATATAAGGAAATATTAAAATTGGTTTGCGTTGGTAATATCTGTTCATATCTTTACCGAATTCAAAAATTGAGTTAAGAATGTTTGATAATATTAATACAAAATGGCATAATTCATCTTTTGAATATAAAGTAGAGTTAATTACTAATCTCCAAGTAATATTCTCAGTTGGTAGACTGGAAGTATAGTTTATGAATTTTGATAAGAAATTCAGTATCTGTGTATTAAAACGCGTTGAAGAGCCTAATAATTCATTTTCAAATAATGAGACCCTCAATTTTGTTTCTAATATATCTGTGTCCAATAAGCTCGATGTGAAGTTTGTAAAAGAATATTGAATATAGTTATTAATTAATGTGACTTTATTGCCAAAATTATCATTCTCTATATTATATGGGATTTTGAATATTTTCTTGAACAGTTTTTTTATTTTTTCATCGAACCATACATCTAACAGGTTGTTGCTTGTACTATTGAAATTACTCTCTTCATTAATGGACTGTAATATTTTTTGCAGATATTTATTTGAGTATATTCTGTTAATAATTGATAAATCCAGACTATTAATCATGTTAAAACATTCTTTTAATACCTCTATCGACTCTGTTGAAGGTGTTTTCATGTATTGGTCTAGCACTTTAGATAACAATGGACGAAATATAGATCCAATTTTATTAGGAGTCACCAATGCAATTGATTTTATTACTGCGCCTCTTGAATTTGTTTTATCAATTATTGTATTAACGATATTTAAGATGTATAATACATCTATATGGTTACTTTCATGATGCTCTTGAGCATCTTCGAATTCGTCGACTTCTCTTATAGTGTTATAATTGTTATCGTTTAAAGTGTCACTAGTTGGTTTAAATAGTTCATATTTATCTGTATTATTATTGTAGTATAAACTAAACATTGTGTAATCTTTTTTACCTGGGGTTAGTTCCACATTATTGGGTATCATTAAACTTGCTAAATTAATCGACTCATCAGAATCAGAGGTGCCACATAAATGGTTTTTAAAACCTGGGATGCATTTTGGATATTGATGTCTTATTACAGGACCTAATTTATTATCGAATTGAGCAGATAGGATGAAGCATGCATTATCCAACCTTAAACTTCTTGAATATGAAGCAGGGGTTTCCAAAGCCCCATTCAATGAAGTCCATGAAAGAGAAACACCGGATATATCAGCGGGTTCAGCATGTTCATTGTCTGTCGGTGTTGTCGGAAGTTCAGCCATATAGTTGTGGTTGAGGGGGGAAGGGAAGGGGAAACGTTTGAGCTTCTTTATAAGAGCATAAAGAAAATGCCAAAAATAAAAATTCCAAGGAAAAAAATAACAGGTACAAATTAATTCAACGTGGATCTATTACTTGTGCCTGAATGGATGATTCCATTCTATATCTTTCGTGTTTTTTTTAATGTATCAATAACATTAACCAAAACCTTTCAATGTCAAAACCAGATGATAGTTTTTACTAAAAAGCTTTTCTCCATTGATCTTGAGTTGGGAAGTTTCAATACCTTGGTATATCATAGCATGAACGGGTGAGCATAACTGAACTGTAATTGACATAACTAGTACTACTGGCCAAGTCTCTTGGGGGGGCAAAGAAAATGGATATATTAATTTGTTTCAGAATGCAAATTTATTTCGTTTAAGATGATCATTTGTGTCTGTATTTTTTTGAATTCCATATCACATGATTGCTTATGTCAATATATATATAAGGGTGATGAGGGGCCCAACCTCGACAACCGCCAAACCTCAAAACAATGATTTAAAGAGGTCTATATTATCCATGAGAAGTGTTAAACTTAATATTCATATCATCTTAACATTGTTCTGTTGATTTGTTCCTTTATTTGTTAAAAAAATGAGCATTTATCGTTTTCTCAGGCAAGCGATAGAGATCACTTGAAATGAGAATATATAATGCGACCTAATGCAATTTGTAAACTTGTATTAACTTGAATAGAAAGTATGTCATAAAAATCTTATAAAAATCCTTTGTCTTTCAAAACAGTTAAATTCTGTTATGGAAACAAATTGGTTAAATCATAAATAGACATAGCATACTTTAAAAAGAGAAATGACCCGCCTACTGCTTGAAAACCGAGTAGTGACAGCCAGAAGCAATAATAGAACTGGCATCAATAAATTTTATAGGGCTCCTTCAAAATTGAATAGATTGAATAACAGTAGAGCCACAAGAACAGTGACCAGCACATCATCGGATAAGGTGAATGCTGCTTCCCATAATATTAACACACATTTCGATATCTCAAGAGAGACTTCCGTTCTCGTCACTGGGTTGTCAAAAGAGGCAACAAAACGTTCTATCTATGAGCTTTTTAACGAAAACGTAGGTGGTATAAGAAATGTCAAGATAGGCGGCAGGAACGGGAAGAAATGGGCTAAAGTATTGTTTAGGAACGTCGAGGAAGCACAATTAGCAGTCTTGAAATTCAATAATGTGATCATAGGAGATACAATCGGCGGTAACAGACGGTTTTTCAAATTGAGAGTCTCGTTGATGGCTGCTCCATCACCAGGTATACTAAGAGCCCTTTCAACTAGAATCAAACTGATGAAGAGTCTGATGCCAGTGCATAATATAAGTTAGTGAAACTATGCAATGTTATGAACATGTATGTATATATATGTGTGTGTGTTCATGTATAACGTTGTTCTCTTTGCCGCCGAGGAACCTCAAACTAATCGGTTTTTCGGTAATAAGGACTTTCAGCCATCCCGAAAAAATGAGTGACACGATTTGCGAAAAGTCGTCTTTTTAAAGGCAAAAAAAGTGGAGATAATTATTAATATATAAAGGGAGGTTTACGGTTCTGGTTGTTTGTTTTATTTGTTCTATTTATTTGTAATTTCTATAGAGATGCTGCGTCAGGAACTGAGGAACTTGACACGTAAAGGCACGGTTTATCAAAACAGTGTATTCCAAATTAAATAATTCTATAATAAATATGGTCAACAATAACGGAACCGATGAATTGACATCGGCTATAACTGGCGCTATTGGGGGTGCTTTATCGCTATCGATTACTTATCCATTGCAGACAATAACTACCAGATTGCAGACAGTGAAAAAAACCGAGAAAGATAAAGAGAACAAGGAGCAGGACATAGTCAATGTACAATTGCCAGGGAAGCAGGCAGATTTGTTGGAAAAAGTAAAGAATTTGAATGTTTCAAAGATTATTAAAAGTATTGTTGAGAAAGACGGGGTGCCAGGTCTTTATGCGGGTCTTGAGAGCGCTATGATTGGGATGGTATTCACGAATTTCATATACTACTATTTTTTCGAGAAAACAAGTAATGTGTTTAAAACATTGAGTCAAAGAGAAAAACATATGTTAACGGCAAAGGAGTCGATTGTGGCAAGTTCCATCGCCGGACTAATTACAGCTACTGTGACGAACCCAATTTGGGTAGCAAACACAAGATCGACAGTGCAAAAAAATGACAAGAATACATTTGCCGCCATAAAGGAGTTGTACGATGAAGATGGTGTGAAAGCATTGTTCAAAGGTTTGAAATATGCATTGATCTTAGTGGTTAATCCTGTTATTCAGTATACGGCATTTGAACAAATGAAAAACGTCGTAGTATCTGTCAAAAACCGTGACCACAAGAAAAATAATGAAAGCTTATCCTTTTTCTTATCACCAAATTGGGCATTTGTCCTCGGATTCGTAAGTAAACTAATTGCTACCAGTATAACGTATCCGTATTTGACCATTAAAGCAAGAGCACATATAGAGTCCACCGCAAGTAAGAATGCAAGCACAGAGAAGGATGTTGATTTCTTAACCAAACTAACAAACATACAGATAGTAAAAGTCATCAAAAAAGAAGGGCTCAAAGGTCTATATAATGGGTTTTTCTACAAAGTGTCGCAAAGTGTATTGACCGTTGCACTACTATTCTACTTCAAAGAAGGACTCTCTTTGAATGCTCAAAGAATTATGAAGATAATCAGAGTACTCAAGGCCAAACAACGTAAAGTAAATTAGCAAAGTCGATAGCTTTCTGCAATAGAAGACATAATATAAAAAACAAATAGTTTAATACAATGAGACTCTAAAGTGTGTGTGTGTGTGTGTGTGCACTTGGTATCGAAAAATTAACAATGATAAAGACACAGACACGCCAAAACCAATATGTGTTCGTTCCCAACGATGTGTTTGTGTTTGCAAGTGTCTTCGTGCAACGTGACCAGACGCAAAGTCGATGCAAAAAAAAATTGAAAAAAAAAATTTTCATTGAAATTTCAAATCTTTTAAAGCATCATTTTTGTTAATGATGATACATTTCTATGATGAAGTTTAATAGCATATTAACGATTGTTAGTTCCTTGCTACTACTGCAAATGTCATTGAAATTCTATGAAATTATGTTTTATTCTCTTTTACTTCTACTTTTCACAATATACTTTATATTTATATAAAGTATTTTTCACTATTAATTCTTATTGATAAGTCTCTTCTTGAATTTTTTATAGTTTTCATTTATTGTTACAATTGCTATTTGTTATTCCAGTTATCTTTTCGTTCTGTATCCTATATTTTGTAGTTGAGGTTTCAATATATCAAGGAATTGTCTGCTTATTTGCTTAAATTGATTATTTCACAAGAGAATAGAACTCAAGAACCCAAAAGAAAATGAAATACTTAGCTGCTTACTTATTATTAGTTGAAGGTGGTAACGAAAAGCCATCCGCTGCCGACATCAAATCTGTTGTCGAATCTGTCGGTGTCGAAGCTGAAGAATCCAGAATTGCTGAATTATTAGCTTCTTTGGAAGGTAAGGGTTCCCTAGCTGAAATCATTGCTGCTGGTTCCAAGAAATTCGCTACCGTCCCAGCTGGTGGTGCTGCCGTCGCTGGTGGTGCTTCCTCTGCTTCTGGTGCTGCTGCTGCCGAAGCTGCTGAAGAAGCTGAAGAAGAAGCTAAGGAAGAATCCGACGACGAAATGGGTTTCGGTTTATTCGATTAAGGTGTTTGTCAAACATATTAGTTTATCACTCTATATTTTTTAAACATTTTATATAATTGGATATTTAATTGAATATTCTCTCTTTAATTTTGTCGTTGCTGTAGCTGTATTGTTAGTTGATCAGTATCTGATGGCCACTGGGGTACACAGATGACGCATTGTACTGGCAGCGTTCGCTCTATGAAGTGAAGCTCTCGCAGAGTAAAACAGCTGCTAAAAAATATTCTCAGCTGATACATAAAACAGCATCCTCTCGTGTGTGTGTGTGTTCCCAAACACTCTTATTCCAAGGTACTGTATAAAATAATATCCGGGATAGTTTAATGGTTAGAATCCGCGCTTGTCGCGTGCGGGATCGGGGTTCAATTCCCCGTTCCGGAGATTTTTTTTGCAAAATTCGCTGTAATAATAACTAAGCAATGAAATTTAAAATAGTAATCTTAGAAATAATATTATAAAGAAAAAGTATTTTAGATTATAGGGATCACAATGATAAACTTACTGAATTATTTCTGGTTGTTTATTAGTTTATCACTACATTGCAATAACTTTTTAGGATCAGAAGGTTAGAGTCCATAGGATAATCTTTGAAAAATAGGGTTTTCTCTCTAAACAACTACCTACCTTTGCAGGAGTGATAAATTACAAGAAGAGCAAAATGGATGACTTTGATGATATGGATAATAATCCCTTTCTCGATCCGGAAGATGACAGCTCGAAAAAGACACAGACAGTTGATAAGATCACAGGCACCTCTTCTGAAGTCTCTGAATCGAATGTCAGCGAAGATCATCAAGTGAGAAATGATCCCGCATCAAACAATGCTAATGCGAACCCTAATATGAACGTTGATAATAACCAAAAGGAAAATGAGGATGAGAGAGAGCAAAAGAATAATGAAGGTTTACCAGAACGAACTGTTAAAAAGAAGGTGTATGATATAACAATCAAAGTTACTACTTTGCAAAGAGCTGGGTCTGTAACTAACAAAAAGGAAAATCCAACAATTATTTTTGACGTAGCAACTGATTTGCCTCTTTTTAGAAAGCGCAATTATAGGAATATTAAAAAGACAATGGACGAATTCCATCAACTGTTTAAATATTTGAATGCAGCAATTCAAGAGTCTTTTATACCTTCGTTACCTTCGCCTTTCACTAATTATTGCATAAATAACCGTGAAGATCTCGAAAAGACAGTAAGTAATTTCCAAAATTGGTTTGACCGGATAATTAAAGATCCACTTGTCATTAAGAATGAAGAGTTTGTTCATTTCATTGAATGTGATTGTAATACATATATACCTATCAGGAAAGCAAATTTGATTGCCAGTGGATTAAAAAGAAAAACATTGAAACAGTTGCCTCCTCCTTACGATGAAACGCTTGATTTGGCAGCATTCAGGCCTATGGTTAAAGATATTCATTGGAATGCTAAAGAAATGCAAACAAGGTTGTTGAACATCTCGAAGGCTAAGAAAATGCTATCACAATACGAAAACACATTTGGAAAAGGTTTTATAGGTTTGAGTGAGATTGCGAGAGACACGGAATATTCTGATAAACAACTTGATAAGCAAAATGTTTTATATAACCATTTCGGTAAAATTATAACAACAGTTGGTGATATTGACAGTATAATTGCCACTTTGGATATAGCCACCTTATATGATGGTTTAGAATGGATTGTCAACGATACGTATGTGGTCAAGGAAGCGTTAACAAATAGACATTTATTAATGAGAGAATTGTTGAAGGCACAACAAAGTACAAAGAGTAAACAAGAACAGGCCAGAAAATTAAGGGCCAAAAGAGATACCAATCCGGTTAAAGTAGAAGAGTCGATACAACAATTAAAAGAAGCCTCCAAATTGGAACAGCAGCTAACGCTGAAGTTGGAAAGAATCACAGCCAACATGTTAATAGAAAGAAAGGGATGGATCGAATGGTATGAAACACAATTGAGAACATCTATTAAGGAATATACTTTAAGGAAAATTGAATACGAAAGGAAAAAACTGGTACTACTTGAAAAAGTTAGAAGGGACGTAAGGCATGCAGATAAGAATGGTGGATTATCTCGATTAGGGCGCGAACATTTACTTAATAAAACAGATGATGATGTTAAAGAGAAAGGATCTCAATTGGCTGACGGTGATAGTTGGGCAGGAGATTCGTCTAAACATGACTCAAAAGATGTTGAAAATATAAATCACACTGAATTTGATAGTTACATTGATACGGAAGACCCCAACTACCAAAAGCAAACGCCTATAAGTAACAATAAACCAGCATCTCCATCATTAGACCCAAAAAGTGCAGCCACTTTACTGGGCGAATGTATTTTTTAAAATTGAGGAACCATTAGCCTTTTAAACATGTTGACCACGAAAATCACACTATATCGAAATATATATATATATATAATAGAACTCAGATCGTGTAGACGAAGGCAATGAACTATAAATAAATAAATAAATATGTATGCATGTCTCTGTGACGCTGACGCATTCCACATCACGAAAAGCTAAAAATCACGTGACACTTAACTCCCAAAAGCCATCGCAAAGTGAAATTTACATCATGTCCATCGTCCCAATATTTTCTCAGGACTCACTGGTGAAAAATTCAATGAGCAACAAGAAAGTTATCCTCCGCATCTCAAAATATTCAAAACCTCTACTGATGATACTTGTTCAATTGACTTATGATGGGTAAAGGTAGAGGCAAATTAAGTAGTCGTTGGATAACTTAACCTAAACGGTAAGTGAACTGTTTTGATAGTTCAATTGACAGTTGTAAAGAAGACCCATCTCTTAGGAGTGTTTGTAGTGAATGCAACATAACATAACATGATAAAAAGTGATATTGGAAAATTTGGAAAGAAATTTTTTTTTTGGTTCTTTCAAATTTTTTCTATTCTTATAATACTTCTCATCTTTAATATTCATTCTTCATATTCATTCTTCATATTATTAATATTCACTTTACTTCTAACTTATTAACAACTTCATATATATTAAGACTAATATGCTTATATAGAAATATATATTTTATACAGATGTACTTGTTTCTTGTATTGATTGTTTCTTAGATAACCGATAAGTTCCAATCCAACAAATCAACTAAGTTAAATTATTCAAAATGGTTGCTTTCACTGTTGACCAAATGCGTGCTTTAATGGACAGAGTTACTAATGTTCGTAACATGTCCGTTATTGCTCACGTCGATCATGGTAAATCTACTTTGACCGATTCTTTAGTCCAAAGAGCTGGTATTATTTCCGCCGCTAAGGCTGGTGAAGCTCGTTTCACCGATACCAGAAAGGATGAACAAGAAAGAGGTATTACTATTAAGTCTACCGCTATTTCTTTATACTCAGAAATGGCTGATGAAGATGTCAAGGACATCAAGCAAAAGACTGAAGGTAACGCTTTCTTGATCAACTTGATCGATTCCCCAGGTCACGTCGATTTCTCTTCTGAAGTCACTGCCGCTTTAAGAGTCACCGATGGTGCTTTAGTTGTCGTCGACACCATTGAAGGTGTTTGTGTCCAAACTGAAACCGTCTTAAGACAAGCTTTAGGTGAAAGAATTAAGCCAGTCGTCTGTATTAACAAAGTCGACAGAGCTTTACTAGAATTACAAGTCGAAAAGGAGGATTTATACCAAACCTTCGCCAGAACTGTCGAATCTTGTAACGTTATCATCTCCACTTATGCTGATGAAGTTTTAGGTGATGTTCAAGTCTACCCACAAAGAGGTACCGTCGCTTTCGGTTCTGGTTTACACGGTTGGGCCTTCACCATTCGTCAATTCGCTACTAGATACGCCAAGAAATTCGGTGTTGACAAAGAGAAGATGATGGAAAGATTATGGGGTGACTCTTTCTTCAACCCAAAGACTAAGAAGTGGACTTCTAAGGAAACCGATGCTGATGGTAAGCCATTGGAAAGAGCCTTCAACATGTTCGTCTTAGACCCAATCTTCAGAATTTTCGCTGCTGTCATGAACTTCAAGAAAGACGAAGTTAATGCTCTATTAGAAAAATTAGAAGTTTCCCTAAAGGGTGAGGAAAAGGACTTAGAAGGTAAGGCCTTATTAAAGGTTGTTATGAGAAAGTTCTTACCAGCTGCCGATGCTTTACTAGAAATGATTGTCATGCACTTACCATCACCAGTCACTGCTCAATTCTACAGAGCTGAACAATTATACGAAGGTCCAGCTGATGACAAGAACTGTATCGCTATCAAGAACTGTGACCCAAAGGCTGACTTAATGTTATACGTCTCCAAGATGGTTCCAACTTCTGATAAGGGTAGATTCTATGCTTTCGGTAGAGTTTTCGCTGGTACGGTCAAGTCTGGTCAAAAGGTCAGAATTCAAGGTCCAAACTACGTTCCAGGTAAGAAAGATGACTTATTCGTCAAGGCTATCCAAAGAGTTGTCTTAATGATGGGTAGATTCACCGAACCAATCGATGACTGTCCAGCTGGTAACATTTTAGGTTTAGTCGGTATCGATCAATTCTTATTGAAGACCGGTACTTTAACCACCGATGAAACCGCTCACAACATGAAGGTCATGAAGTTCTCTGTCTCTCCAGTTGTTCAAGTCGCTGTTGAAGTTAAGAACGCCAACGATTTACCAAAATTAGTTGAAGGTTTAAAGAGATTATCCAAGTCCGATCCATGTGTTTTAACCTACATGTCCGAATCTGGTGAACATATTGTCGCCGGTACTGGTGAATTACATTTAGAAATTTGTTTACAAGATTTAGAAAATGATCACGCTGGTATTCCATTAAAGATCTCTCCACCTGTTGTTGCTTACAGAGAAACTGTTGAAGCTGAATCTTCCCAATCGGCTTTATCCAAGTCTCCAAACAAGCATAACAGAATTTACTTAAAGGCTTGTCCAATTGAAGAAGAATTATCTTTAGCTATTGAAGCCGGTAAGGTTAACCCAAGAGATGATTTCAAGGCCAGAGCTAGAGTTATGGCTGATGAATTCGGTTGGGATGTCACTGACGCCAGAAAGATCTGGTGTTTCGGTCCAGACGGTAACGGTCCAAATTTAGTTGTTGACCAAACCAAGGCTGTCCAATACTTGAACGAAATCAAGGATTCCGTTGTTGCTGCTTTCCAATGGGCTACCAAGGAAGGTCCAATCTTCGGTGAACAAATGAGATCCGTCAGAGTTAACATCTTAGATGTTACCTTACATGCTGATGCTATTCACAGAGGTGGTGGTCAAATCATCCCAACTATGAGAAGAGCTACTTACGCCGGTTTCTTATTAGCTGAACCAAAGATTCAAGAACCAGTTTTCTTAGTCGAAATTCAATGTCCAGAACAAGCTGTTGGTGGTATTTACTCCGTCTTAAACAAAAAGAGAGGTCAAGTCGTCTCTGAAGAACAAAGACCAGGTACTCCATTATTCACTGTTAAGGCCTACTTACCAGTTAATGAATCTTTCGGTTTCACTGGTGAATTAAGACAAGCTACTGGTGGTCAAGCTTTCCCACAAATGGTTTTCGACCATTGGGCTACTTTGAACACTGACCCATTAGACCCAACCACCAAGGCTGGTGAAATTGTCGTTGCTGCTAGAAAGAGACACGGTATGAAGGAAGAAGTTCCAGGCTGGCAAGAATACTACGACAAATTATAAGATTATAAAATTGAATATTTTAAACCTATTTATATCATATTTCATTATATAGTTTTCACGATTTGTTTGTAGTGTCTATAACCTCATTTTTTAAGAAACAAAAATTCAAATATTACTTTTATTATATATTATTGTATACTTTTTATTTAGTAAAAGTAAAATAAATTCCGATATTGATTTTATGTTTAGAAGAAGAAATTACGAATTAAGATTTTTAACATGGGACACAAATCTGCTAATCTTAAAATGTATACATCAAATCTAAATATTATATTTTTTATACACATAATGAACGTTAATACCGTCTTGAAATACTTCTCTTATTTCTTCCAACGATAAACCTTTTACTTCTGGGTACCAATTATATACAAAAACCCAGTTCAAAACGGTGAATGTAGCGAAAATTAGCATTGTTTTGGCATTTCCTATTTTATTCATAATCGACAAATACGACATTGAAATTATAGAATTCGTGAACCAATTCGTGCATGAAATACAAGATGCACCCAGTGATCTGTATTTTAGAGGTAACAATTCGACACTATTCCACGGTATAGAGCCCATAGCTATTGCATATGCGGCTACAAATATAACCGTAGAGATGATTGCCAACCTAGGATTATCATACTTGAATGCCATACTACACATCAACAGCCCAACAGTCATGATTAAAATTGTATATAACAACATTGTTCTTCTTCCAATTTTATCAACACATAACATAGAAACAATTGTGAAAAGGACATTTGTGAATGCCACAACGATAGCAGGGATTAAAGGGTTCTCTATATTAATTCTGGCAAAAATTAAGTTGATATAATACATGAAAGCATTAAATCCTGTAATCTGTTGAAAAAACATTAGAACACATCCTATTAACAATGCCCTCTTTGTATTCATATCCATACATTGAAATTTAGTTTTAAACGATTTTGTATCTTTCGAAAATAATGTTCTTAGGCCATCCAGCGAAATATCTGAAGCTCCCACGTTTGAAATATTTTGATGAGGTATAGCTTCATAGTTATTAGAATTTTGACGGGAACACAATGGTTGTTCAGGGTTGGAGTCTTCAATCGCCACTTGCGAGCTATCTGGATAGGTATCTTCATCTTTTAATTTCGTAATATCTATTATTAATTTTCTCAACTTGATTAAAATCATAAAACTTGGCGCTTTTGAATATATAACAGACAAAGATTTATGGGCAGCATTCAAGTCACCTTTCAATACCAACCATCTTGGCGATTCAGGCATAAAATCTAAAAATAATATGAAAATTAAAGCAGGTATAGCTGAAAAGCCAAATAAATATCTCCAAACTTGTGTATTACTTTCTAAACTGAGCGCCGGATAAGGTTCAATTTTTATTAGAAGGTACGATATAATATATGCAAATAGTTGTCCTGAAGTGATTGCTATTACATTGATGGCTAATATTCTTCCTCTGATATTTGTTGGAGACAATTCACTTAAGTAAATAGGAACACATTGGGCAGACAAACCAATTGCAATGCCGATAAAGAACCTCCCTAGTATCAGCAGTGGAAGGTTAATAGACAAAGCCATCCAGAGAGAGGCAAATATGAAAAGAAAGTTGCAAATTGTTAAAGTTTTTTTTCTACCGAACTTATCAGCTAGAGGAAAACCCAAAATTGAACCAAAAAAGGACCCAATACTCGTCATCGAAGTTACCAACTCCTTATCAAAATCAGTCAATCTTGTTCTAGACAAATCCTGTGGTTTTAAAGATGACAATATCCCTGATATAATACCTGTATCATAGCCAAAGAGAAGTCCACCTAAAGTTGAGTTAATGAATATTATTATTATATTTGTAGTTATCGGGAAAGGTAAATTATCTACGTCATTGTTCAAAGATGATAAAGAGTACCTCGAGACTGTTGAGTTCAGATCTGACATAGAATCTCTATTATCTGAAATAACTCGTTGATTATCTCTTGTTGTGTCATGATTCCTCACCATTTTTGGAATTAAAATTAGGGGAAGCCTGTCTCGATCCTGTCTTTATCGTTTTTCTTTAGCTTTGTAAAAACAAAAGTTATATTCAAAGAGAATTTAAGACATGCACGATGTCTGATGACCTTCCAGTTAGGTATATAAGGACCTAAGGTGATTTTAATGTTATAATTAAATATTTATGTTCATATAAATCTTTCAGATCTTTTTTCATTTTTCAATGTCATACCCATTTTTATGCGGGAGCTGAAGCCGGGAAAACTATTAGAAACACAAGTAGTTTGATGCTAAGTCTTGAGATCTGGTACGACTTTTATGGTAAGATTAAGCTTGAAACACGATGGAGCATCTCCAGCAGATCAGTATGATTATTAATTCAAAATAAGTTTTATTTTTTTGTTAGTCATGTTATCAATTATTCTGGAGCAACATCATTCAAAACTTGTATTGCGGCGCAAACCTAACTAGAGACGTTTATTTTGATACAGGAAAGGTGAACAACGTTTTTACTAGAGCTCTTGGATGTAACCAAACAGTGATTCGTATTTGTCTCGATGCTCCCAAAGTCCATCCACTCAAACAGCATGGAATGCAGATTTTGATTACAGAACTACTTGTTATGGGTAATTACCCGCTACACATTATATATCCAAAACAGGTAATGCCATTTCTTTCCTGTTTAGGTCATAAATTTCTGAAATTGCAATTACACTTCCTAATTAGGAATGTCGTCATATACTCAGAACAGGATGGGACCATTAACGTAGCAGGCACGTTAGCTAGTTTACTATAAGAATTCACGATTCTCTCACCGAGGAAATAACCCCCACGGAACCCCCAGAATGCCTCTCTGAACGTACTGGAGCCCTGGCAGGGCTCCAGTACGTTCATAAAATACAAATAATGCTAGCCCCATTAAGTTATCCGACCTCCCCCCCTCCGACACGACTGCCATCTCAGCTTCACGTGCCACAATCTAGCGAAGGTAACCGCACTTGTCTTCCTGCAGTCACTGATGTTTCTTACGGTGCCTCTCGTTGCGGCGCCTGGTCTATTTTTTTTGGTAGTACTCGTAACCATGTATTAGGCAAGGGTAATGCACAACAAGAAGCACAATACAAATAATGAACGTCCCACCTACCTGCATGCCTTCGTCGCAGACCTGGAACAAACTAACATTGCATTGCATTGCATTGGCTTGCGTCGCCTTACGCTTGGGCAGAAGAGTGGACCTAGTCTCATCGTTCATCTTCTCCCAGTGTATGGTACTTGTTTTCGAAAATAGTTTTTTTCGAAATTGTTAAATAAAACCATTTCGAACCTATTGCACGCGTTATTCTGTGGATTTTACAAATTTTGGCCGGAAAAATTGCAAATTTCGAAATGTATTTTTCTTTTTTTCGAAACAATTTGATCTTTTTTCGGAATGTTGTGCGAGTGATTCTGCGCACATTCCTAAAAAGGCTATTTGTTAATGTCGAAATTGACTAAAGTAGAATAAAAGAAATGCGATGCAAATGACCTAAAAGGGTAATAACATCTCGAGAATATGTTCCAGTATGGTATTAACGTTATGAGAAATGATCAATATGCACAACTAAAAATTTTCCAGTATACTGTTTTGGCCAATTGTGCTGTTATTCTGGGATTTTTGAATGGGCATGCTGTATCTCTCAGCTTCGACTATCTCCTTTTGGGAGCCGTATGGTTACAATTGTACCATTTTAGATGCCCATCTTTAATTACCTGATATAGGTTTTTGCTAGGTTATCTTATATGGATGCGTATACTAGCATATATTTATATATATATATTAGCACATATATATAAACATACAAATATATTAGATCATTTTGGTTCTCGAAGCTGGCAATTCTGAACACGTATTCGCAATTTCCCAGCATTGGTGTACTCTAGGACGCAAGCTTGCAATAGAAAGGAAAACCGTGAGTGCCACTGGACGAGAGTTGATGTACATGCTGCGAGACTCGAACAATATTAACTCGATAAAGCTCCAATACAATTGCAGGTATAAGTAATGTTTTGGAAAAATTTCACGAACAATCCAAAGAGTCATTCAACTGATCTACTGACGGTTTCAAACGATAAGAAAATTGACGAGGATGGCAACAAATTGAAAGTTCCACGACCTTCGTTGAACGCTAAAGGCCATTCTTTCTCGACAAACAGCAAAAGATTGAGCTCCTTTTTAGGTTATGGCAGCAGCAGCTCAAATGTGCACACAGAGAGTAATTCAGTCTCCTCAATGAACGAACAAGATTATAAAGAATATAGAGATAAATTTTTGTTGAATAGACACGGGTTCGATGGAACAGTTTTTGGTGTCCCATTGAAGAAGTCTTTGGATATAGCAAACACGGAGATAATGATCCAGAACTCAAATAATGGAGACCCTACAATGGATAGCACTATCAGTAGATTCGGAAGAATCCCTATAGTTGTTGCAAAAACTGGTTCTTATTTGAAAAATAATGCATTGGATACATGCGGTATCTTTCGTATAACTGGTAATAATAAAAAAGTTAAACAACTACAATATATTTTTTCAATCGAAGAAACAAATTATGGTATGAAATTCAGCGACTGGGATAATTATAGTGTACATGATTTCACTGCCCTATTGAGAAGATTTTTAAATAATTTAAATGAACCACTGATACCATTGGAATTTTACAATGATTTTAGAAAACCTTTGAGATCCAGACCAAGAATTTTAAAGCATTTGTCAAAGGAAATCGTCCAACATCCAAATTCACTTAACGATAATAAGCTAGAAATACAAGCATCAAATAACGAAAGCATTAAAGAGAATAAAGGCACAACAGATGATATAACAAAACCAGATGAACTAAGCCAAAAAGAAGCTGCCAAGAAAAAGAAAGATCGCAGACTTCATAAGAAAAGACTAGCAAAGGATATAAGAGATGCTATCAAGGAATATCAAAAACTATTTTTATCTTTGAACCCAGATTCAAAACATTTAACTTTATATCTTTTAGATATGTTAAGTTTATTTGACAGAAACTCTGATAAAAATCTAATGACTACACAAAATTTATCAGCTATCTTCCAGCCATCCATATTATCGCACCCAGAACATGATATGGATCCAAAGCAATATGAATTATCAAGGTTAATCTTGGAATTTTTAATTGAATATTCCTATAAGTTAGTACCATTTATGCTTCAACAAGGCCCTGAGGATACTACCAATAGCGAATGGAAGAACACTAGTGGTTTAACTAAGTTTCTTGATTCCAACCTTAACATGCCAGCTCAAGCCTTGTCTGATAAATCTAACGAGAAAAAGAATAATGCAGATAATAACTTCAAGCCACCTTTATCTGTACTTGTCACAGAGGCCAATGATAAGTCCGACGAAATATCTGTGTGTAGTAATAATAAAAAAGAAGGCAGTGCAATGAGCTCACCAATTGCAAGTCAAATAACTACCCAAAAAACAACAATTCAGTTTTCTCCTACAAAAGGAAAAAAAGAATCTTCACCACTAAGTGCTTCATTCAAAGCTTCTGATGAAGTGACGTTGAAATTGCCATTTAACAAAGAACCAGTCTCATCTGGAATACAGAAGAAACAATTAGAAACACATAAAAAGACTAGACCACATGCAAGATCGATAGGGTCAACTTCAGTTCCACATGATATAATACCTAGTAAACAGAATAATAAAAATCCTCGATTTTTTTCATGGCTCCAAAAATCATCTTTACTCAGCGACTCAGGTGAATTTTCAGTAACAGAGGAAGAAGGTGAAGAAGATGATGAATTTGATGGTAATACATCATATGAAGATGCTAACTCGAGCATAATAAGTAATATGCTACCAAGCCCATTAGAATCAAGTCATAACGCAAGAAAAGAAACCTCAAGAAAAACATCATCAGGTTCGTTTCAATTAAGACCAAAATCAATGTTTATAAATAATAAGTCATCCGATGAATTATCACGTAACCTACAGGCGGTGCCACTTTCTACCAGATCTTCTTCATATACCGGCGTTTTGAAAATGCCTCTAACTACAGCATCGAATATGAAGAGTATTTCACCTTCCACAGAAATTCCTACAATAAAAGTAAATGAAGCACCAAATATAAACAAGATAGTGAAAAAGGAGAAAGATGAACTTAGGGAAACCGACAATCATCTAAGAGAAATCAAGGAAAACTTTTCGGAAACCAGGGAAGCCAGAACAAAGAAACGTCAATCTTGGTTTCAGCGATTAAGAAGTTCATCTAAATCTACTACCAGATCATAACTTTAACTCGTTGCTAATAAAAATCATAATATTTAGACATGCATTTCAGATTATAATCTCATTAAAGCTCTATGAAATATGATTTTATCATAATTGGAAAATTATATTTGTAATTATATATAAGACATTCAGAAAAACCTTCAATAATAAAATATATTTGAAAGATTATTCTCTAATTTTTTTTTCACTTTGAGTGATTGTATATATTAAAATTCAATAATATAATGCAATAAAATATATACTATAAAATCCATGCAATTTTCTCAATGTAATACGAAGGGTATTTTCTTTAATCTAATTCAATAACATCGTCATCATCATCTGCGACTTTCTTCACTTTCTTATGAACAGAGTCGTTTTTATCATCAGATTCGGAAATAGGTCTCTTGTTATCTACATGATGTGGTTCTTCAGTATCATCAAGTATAACAATAGCTTCATCTCCTGAGGTAGTCAATTTTGTTATTTCTGGTTTCGTAATGTCCTCTTTAGAGGCTTCCGTAACCACAGTGATTAAAGGAACATCGATCTTTGGCAATTCTATAAGGTTGGTAGCAGTACTATCCTTGTCAACGTCTATGTACAATTCCATCGATTTTCTAACCATGTCATTTTCATCTTCTTCATCTGAAATAAACAAAATGGAGCCATCTGATATTTGTAAATCATGTAATGATTTTTCATATAGATCATCGAAATCAAAATCAGCCAATAGTCTTTGATCCTTAGTATCAATGACAGAGATAGATAGGGTGTATCCATAAGTTTTTGATAGCAAAGTAATTAAATCTATCAATTTCAAAGTTTTCAATTTTTCAGTTGAAACTTTTAAAATACCTCTAACTACCATTGAACAAACAGAGCATTTGCAAGATGGAGTTGCCAATTTTGGATTAGTCAAATAACGATCTTGTGAGAAGTTACTTGCTTTTGAAGTGAACGCCATATTAAGATCAGTGAACTTGCCATCTTTTAATTCTGCATATTTTAATAGATTTAAAACTCTTAAGGAACTTAAAGATGATAAACCAGCAATGATTGCATTAGTTGTTGCAATTGCAGGTATGATGTTACCAGCTAATTGTTTGCTATCGAAAATTGATTTCATTTGTATGCCAAAAATATATGATCTAATATTTGCTGCTGTGACTACAAATTCTAAAGTATCATTATCATCTTTATCAAATTCGATCGATTTTTCAGTTTGTAAACGATTCATTAACGTTTGAGTAATTTTAATGAATTTTAGGATCTGTTCATCAATTGACCAAGTTTTATCCAGTTGTTTAAAAATTGGTGGATCTTGTTCATCTTTTTTGGTGGTCATTTGGTTTATGATTTTTCTAGAAATAGGAGTTGGTTTTTTATTATTTAAATTTGTATTTGTCCATAAATTTTCTATGAGTAATAATTTTTCAATATCATTTATAAACAATTTCTCTAATATATTAATAATTTTGTTTGGATTATTTTCAATGACAATATTTTGTAAATCCACCAGTTCGCTTGTTTCTTGTTTGATTCTTTCGATCTCTTTTTCATCAGTGGTACCCCAATCTTTTTCACTTCCATCAGATTTTTCATTATCACTATTCTCAGTCTGTTGATTGGTGAATAATTGATTGAACAAGAAATTTTTAGCCCAAACTATACAATGAATTGGTTGATTTGGAGTGGATCTAATAGTACAAACGGGGAAAGTTTTTGGAGTTTCTTTTTTAGTACAGTCAAAACATTCTGTTAGAGAAGGAATGATTGGCTGTATATAACCATCAAACCCAGAGGTACCAGATTCCATCAATGGCATCCCTAAAAATTGCGAAATTTTATTAACGTATCTTCTTGCCGGCAAATTATCCAGAGCGTTGAATATGATATCATAATTACTGAACCAATGAATTGGGAACTGTTCTGTATTCATTATATTTCCAAAAAACGAGACTAATTTTGAATCTGAAAAATGCGAGACTGCTTTAATTGCGGTATCTGATTTAGCTTTCTTGATGTCATTGTGTCTGAAAAGGAACTGTCTATTTAAATTCGATAGATCGATTGTGTCCAGATCCACTAGATGAATTTCTCCGAAACTAATTAGAATCAGATCTTTTAATAACTCAGAGCCAATGCCACCTGCACCGATGAGCAAAATTTTAGAGGTTCTAATTTTTTGGAAGTTTTCTTCGCCCACAATTTTTATGACGTTAGCATGGCGTCCCATTTTGCTAGCCAGTTGCGGATGCATGTTTATGGAAGGATGTTACAAAAGAGCACTGTGATGTAGACTTGTGTATATTTGTATATTTATAGTGGTGTTTTCTGTTAAAAAATAAATTTTGGAAAAGAAAAACCACATGCCACAAAAACACAAATCCGGGTAAATAAAATGTAAAATTCCAAAAACCAAAACCCTAACCACAAGCCCTAAACAACCAATCCAACCCTAATCCCGATCATTCGGAAAAGCCCCTAAAACTGAAAACCCTCTCCCCGCGTCCGCCTGTACACACCCCCCGCTCCCGCAGTAACACCGGCACACGTAAATCAACCTTGCCCAGATACATAACGTCTCTCCGCCCATCTCTCTGCTGTCGTGAAAAATGACTTGCACCAACCAGTCAGCACCAACCAACCAACCACCGTTATTGCCTTTTCTCAGATCTCGTCTTTTGTGTGGGCGCAAACAAAATGGATATTAAATATATTCAAAAATATTGGTTAAGGTTGGTAAGGTCAAAATAAGTTTGAAAATACAACAACCTAACCTTTAATCTCTACTTGACTATTATCTTTAGAAATGGTCTCTGTTGCAGTACTCTCGTCAGGATCTCACGGTCGAACAAGGTTCCCGTAATCGAACGGGTTCTAACTACCACCACAAGCATCTCTTGTATCGTTGCTTCCCATCACTATTCTTTCTGGTATTATAACTTCTAGGAGCTGCTAGCCTTTGATTGGATCCAATCATCTTTTAATTATATTGACTAATTTTTTTCGTTCCTTCTTGTGTGCAACATCTATTTTCTTAATATATATATATATATATGTCTTCTTGTTTAAACTATTCTTGTTGCTCCTTTCAACTGTTTCTTTCACAGCGTTGTTTGTTACAGAGTCAAAAAAACATACTAAAAGCAACAGAGATCCCCTTTTCATAGTTCTTGACTGCACAGGTTTATAAATCCATCCACCTATTCCTTCCTCTCATACTACTATTTCAGATAATGTTAAGAAATACTGCTGCTATTGCTCAAAAAAATACTACTTTGTTGAAGATCCTAGGGTCCACAAGATCCATCTCTAATCAACCTACTATTGGTCGATTCACAGGCAAAACAAACTCTTCAGGCACGTACACAGTTCCTTTTATTGAAGGTGATGGTGTTGGTCCAGAAATTTCCAAATCTGTCAAAGATATCTTTTCTGCTGCTAACGTCCCGATTCAATGGCAACCTTGCGATGTAGGTCCAATCTTCGTGAATGGATTGACTACCATCCCGGAGCCTGCTGTCAAAGCCATTAAAGAATCGTTGGTCGCTTTGAAAGGTCCATTGGCTACGCCTGTTGGCAAAGGCCACAGATCTTTGAATTTAACTCTAAGAAAAACCTTTGATTTATTCGCAAACGTACGTCCTGCAAAATCTGTGCCAAATTATAAGAGTACTTACGAAAATGTAGATTTGGTGTTGATCAGAGAGAATACTGAAGGTGAATATTCCGGTATTGAACATATTGTCACACCGGGTGTGGTCCAATCGATTAAATTAATCACTAGAGAGGCTTCAGAAAAAGTTATTAGATACGCATATGAATATGCTATTGCAGTTGGAAGACCAAGATTAATCGTTGTACATAAATCCACTATTCAGAGATTAGGTGACGGTTTGTTCGTACAAATTGCGAATGAATTACAAAGTGAATATCCATCCATTAAATTAGAAACACAAATTTTAGATAACACAGTTTTAAATGTAGTCTCAAACCCAACTTTATATAAAGACGCTGTATCTGTGTGTCCAAATTTATACGGTGACATTTTATCGGATTTGAATTCAGGTTTAAGTGCAGGTTCTTTAGGTTTAACCCCATCTGCAAACATTGGTGATAAAGTCTCTATTTTCGAGGCAGTTCATGGTTCTGCTCCAGATATTGCTGGTCAAAATAAAGCTAACCCAACTGCATTGCTATTATCCTCAGTTATGATGTTAAACCATATGGGTTTAGAAGAACATGCTTCAAGAATTGAAAATGCAGTACTATCGACGATCGCTTCTGGTCCTGAGTCAAGAACTGGCGATTTGGGTGGTTCTGCTACAACATCTTCATTCACTGAATGTGTAATCAAGAAATTATAAACTATTCAAATAGCTTATGAGAAATTATGATGACCCACCCAAGAACTTTCATCTTCTTATCTTCTTATACACGTTCAAGTTAATCAGAATTACCATTTTATTAATACTATACACAAAATATTAATATATAAATACATTCAAAATATAAACCTATTCTCACTTAATCGTAAATGTTATGAGAATAGTATCAAACATCATCACTTTCATTCATTACCATTTCATTAAGTAACTTTTGATCATCTTTTAAGAATTGTAAACAGCCAGTATTTGCTTCTAAAATCTTTTGGACAGAGTCATCGTCTGGAATTGATCCTTCTTTAGTGTACACAAACATTAATGGAGTTTCACTACCATGCCTAGTATACTGTCTCACACAATCTTGAATCTCTACACCAGAGGAACATTTCCTAATATCAAAATCATCTCCATTTTCCGTAATTTGTACTAAATACCAAGTGCCATCCCTCTTCTTTATATAATATAGATTAGGTGACATAACAGCCATCGACAAATGATAAGGCTCGTCAATAAGACCTAATTTCTTTGCTGTAGCTATTATGCTCACCTCAGGATTGGATAGATTCCATGATGTGTTCAATTTTTGAGTTAAATCTTTGTATGCATTCATTTTTTCTGTCTTCTTTTTTGTCAGTTGTTCTTTAATATCAGTCAATCCTTCCATTAATTTGCCGTTTCCTTCAGTTAAACCATTTTGGCGTTGCCCATCTCTATCTAAAAAGTCCAACGTACTATTTAGAAACTTCAATATATCTTTCCCTTGGAAGCTCTTTAAACTGTTTAGATCTTTCAAATGCTGTCTCGATTCCTTCTGAGCATCTTGTCTTTTTCCAATTATATGCTTTATCAATTGATCTTTACATTCTTTTGTGTACAATTGAGGGTAAAATTCCAATGGTATTGAAACACCTTCCGGGAGTGGAGTCATAGAAGACAATTCATCAATTTCGTCAAATATAATTGTTAAGTTAGGCGCTAAGTAATTTAAAGAATTTCCCTCATCTATGGCTCCATCACCATCTTCATCATCAGCATATAAAAGAATATTGAACATTTTGTATAGATTCGACTCATACTCATCAGGTAAAAAGTGAAATAAAGTCAACAAAGTCTTAACTGGAGGTTCGTCATCAGATGGTAAGTAGTATGCAGAAGATATTAACTCATTTCTAATTTCATCTGGTCGAAAATCAGGACACATTTCCAAATTAGAAGTTAAATATTTTATGAAAGAAGGCAATACTTCATACAAATGTTCAGCATCTTGTAATTTCATTTTAGCATTTCTATCAAGACAAAGAGAAAATAATTTTGAACTAACATATGATCTTTCGGACATCGTGCTATTCATGATTGTTGACAACTTTTGCAACTGCCAGAGTAGCTTTGGTTGATCATCTAGGTCACGATCAACACATGTGAGCGGTTCTATTGATGTATGCAAATCATCTTTTAATGATTCTTCATTATGCACTTTGATACCAAATTTTGGAGCAACAAATTTTAAGCCGTTATACCATTCATTATCATAATTTAAATCTTTGAAATCAGGTTTTAGTAGAAGGTGTGGCAAGTATATAGAAATAAACATTGAAAATAAACCAAAATAACTTTCAATAATAGAATTATGTGGAAGGGGCATTACAACAGTTGGGTCGCTTAAAGACGTTTTTTCGACTTCATGTTTAACAATATTATAAGCAGGTAATTTCAAATTATTGGATATATCATTCTCTACTATTTCGGGATCTGAGACTTCATCACTACTGAGATCACCAGAATCGGTTTCAAATCTATTATCATACCCATAATTAGATACATTCATGACTTCTGAAAGATCACCAGCTTGGAAATTATTATCATTACTAATATTGACATGTTCAGAAGTTGTATATTTTTCATTTCCAACAGACTCTCCCATATTATTATCCGGAAGCTCATTAGAGAATATAAAATTAACAGCAGCCTCTAAATCTCCATTAACTCTATTTAAAGCATCAATAGCTACATCTTCTGGTATACCCATATCCACAATGGATTTAACTGAGTTCTTATTATCATTCATAGTAGCTTAATGATATAGAGATGTTACGTAAAGTTTTCACAAGTAGTCTTCTTAACTGCAATTGAGATCTTAGCTTAATTGTATTTTACAATTCTTGAAGAGGATGATAATATAGTCTTTAAAGATTTCAAGTGCTCTTAAATATAAACGTAACAAAAGTTATAACAATACCTTATGGGAATCATTTCATAAAAATGATAGTTTTTTTGATATTGATATTGTGAGCCCGAATTTAAGAATCTCAAGTATTGTCTTAAATGAAATGCCTTAAATGAAGCAAATAAGTTTATTAAACAATACATCAATCATGATAGATATACATGAGAATCGAACTTTCTCTGTAACACTGTTAATTAGATTACTATTAAATTGTTTATAAGGTTTTCCCTACAAAAAAAGAATATAACAATTACTACATATATATATATATATATATGAATATTTATATTTATCTACTTCAGTAAATAAACTTAAGGGGGGTATTAGTTGAAAAGTTTATTTCTAAAAAGTCCTTTTATATTTTCTATACACAATCAGTAAGGGAATAGACATTTGTATTGTAATATCCTGCTTCCTAACATATCCCAATCAGCATTTGTGACGTATAGCTCTTCAATTAATTTTAGTTGACCTAACACACTAGCACCTTTCCAGTTAAGTACAGATGGATCCATATCAGCTGGTGGTGGTAAAACAGAAACTGGTAGTAAATGTTCATTTGCATTTTGAGATTCAAGATTATCTTTATATTTTTTCAATTCTGTTTTGATTAATTCTGCAATTCCTTTTTTTTGCTCTTCTTCACCTTCTTCTGGTCTGTTATTTGATTTATTTGCAGTATTGAAGTCTTTTACTTGCTTCACTAAGTTTCTGAAAAAACTTGGGAATTCTCTGGAACTCAATATTCTTGGTCTCCATATATTAATGCGATCCGTTAGGATAAAATCTAAAGATGGAATACTAGAAGAGCCACCAACAACCATGATATTATTATAGAATTGTGTCATTTTAGAAGTATCCATAGTTACAACCGCATTAGTGATACTTTGAATAATTGCTTTATCTAGTGACGTATAATTTTTTTCATTTTCATTTTGATCATTGTTAATTAAGTCCATGTCGTCCAAATTCAGATTTGCATTTAGCAGTTTTGTAATCACATCTAAGTCATTATCATTCCCTGAATATGTATCGTTATCTAAACATTGAACTTGTGATAATGATCTCCAGTCATCTCTTTCTTCGGTATATAAATCAGTTGATGGTGGTAGTTGATCCTGTAATTTTTTATTTACTCTTCTCTTTTCATTTTCTTCAGCCATTATTCTAAAGATTTCTGGATAGAATAAACCTAATGGAGCATTGATCACTTCATCAAATACTTTAAATTCAAGTTTTTCAGCTTGGGCACCTGGTTTATTCTTAATGAAGTTATATAATTGGACAGTTATATTAGCATCTTCAAACGTAACAAATTGTTTCTTAAGATTTTCAATTTGCCTCCAACCATGGCTGGAATTTATATCTAGATCCTGATATGGAAATTCGTTTTGTAATAAAAGATGCAAAAATAGCTTTGTTATATCATCACCACCATAATCCAATGTGATCAAACTATGTTCGGATACGGTGCCTTCATCAATACATGCCACTCTAGTTTGAGTAGCCCCAATATTAACAATACAAGTTGCACCACCGATACCTGCACCATAGGATGCAGCTAATGATTCTTGCATAATTGCCACCGCTTGGAACTTCATCTCTTTTAATAAAACACGGAACATTGTTTCTAAATGACTTTTTTCAAATATATCTGGAATAACCAAAATAATCTTATATTTCGAGTATTCACTAGGCTTTAAATTAAATCTATCTTGACTCAATGCATATTCAAATAAGTTAGAAATATCTCCAATAATTTCCGGCAAAGAGTTATAGTATGGAGAAGTGATATTGAAAGATCCTCCTTTTACAAATGGATACCTTATAATAAAAGCATCCTTAGAGCATCTGCTTGCCTCTTCACCATAATATATTTTATCTGGGTTCGTAATCCATTCAACACGATTATATTCTGTCTTATCTTCAACCTTTTCTGGCTTACTTTGTATATTAAATGACCTTACTCTTTCATGACTATTGTTTTGAATCTTCCTTTTATAATATCTCATTCTATCTCTAAAACTTTGTTGAATTTGATTCTTTTTCGTTTTAAAGTTATCTGATTCTTCTTTGCTCACAATTGTCTCTTCTACATTTTCAGAGTATAATGAATTTTTAGGAAAGGCAACACAATTTGGAATTACTAAAGGTGAATCATCTTTTGCAAAACCTATTTTCAAATATCTTGATCCGGGGTGTATCACAATTGTTGTTGTAGGGTCATCAAAAACAATATTATCTGGATTATTCTTAAGAATGGTTTCATCAATTAACGAAACATTACTTTCACTGTTAACATTTTTTAAATCAGAGACTTCTGGAGTATTTGCAGTAGTGCCCGAAGTAGAATTGCTGTTATTCCCACTGTTGATATTAATAATATTGGTGTTATTTCTCAATACTTTTCTTTCTCTCAATGCAAATATCTGGCTATTAGTTTTTAAGTAATCGGAAGAACAATTCTTTTGATTAACTAAAGGTATTGGACGAAACAGGCCTGTTGATTGAATGTTGTCATTCTCTTTCTTCTCAATTCCAGTCTTTTGAAGTTTTATAGCATAGGCAGCGGCAGCTCTTTGACGACCTAATCTTCTTCTTTCCAAAACAGAAGTAGACATTTTAGTGCTTACTGGTTTGTTACTGCCATTGGAAATATCCGATCTATTCGTCATTTCAGAATTAGGCTTCTCTGCATTTTTATCAGGACTGCTCTCATCTAATTTACGTTTTTTATCATCATGGAATGCATCTGATTTCCCAAAATCACCCGTTGGAGTACCAACGACACTGGATAGTTCAGATTGAGCAATCATAGAAGCATGATCATCATCTTCGTTGTCGTCGTCGTCGTCGTCGTCATCATCTTCGTCGTCATCGTCATCGTCATCGTCATCGACCTCATCATCCTTGCTATCGTCAACTCTGTTGGAACCATCAACATCAACTTTCAAATCATTGTTCGATGCTATTTCCTCTTTGGTAGCACCTTCTTTCTCAATAGTTTTTGCTGCAATTGTCATGATAACGAATTGTCAATAAGCTAAATATTATTTATGCTCACTGGAAAAGATCACTGTTTTTTTGAAACTAAATAAGCAAAGACTAACAGTTTGTCGCAATAAATTATCAGTACGTATAGATACAATATACAAATTATCCCTATAACTTTATACTATCTCATTATAAAAGTATTCATATAGTGATATCTTCTCAAATGTTTTTTTTAGGTCCAGCATTTGAAACTTTTTAAAAAACCGACGACCGCGTGTCTCTTTATTAAGGTCATCGATTAAACAGTGTCACTAGTGAAACTAGTGATGGCTATGAAAGAAGTGAGTTATGTGGTGTTAAAACATAATACAAGTTCACATAGATTAGTTTATTAAGCTTTCAATCAGGGCTTAGTCTGATTGGCCAAGTTTGGACTGTTTGAAACCATATTCTGTGTCATAATGTCTTATTTATTCATGTATAACTAATTAATTCTATTTACTCCAATTGTTGAACAACGAGTCAGAGATTTCACTTCTATAAAGTTACATGATGTTCATTGATATTGACTTTGAAGTGCAGTTATGTCTACAAATATTTACTGAGTTTTTTAAGATTGATTTCAATGTTAAAAACGAGATCATCCTTAGTGTGGATGTAACATCCATTAGACCCCGCAAATCTGTTGCTGCTACTGAGCTTGCCTGTAGGTATGCTTGTGTTCCAATTCAAGATATCCCATTTCAATCCCCTCGTCTCAATAATTTGTGCTGGCTGACCAATTGGTAATAATCCAACGTTTCCTATACAATCATTTTTGAATTCTTGTGAATATTTCAATAAAGTTGCACCTGATGGCAACAGTATAATCAGGTCAGTCGGAGTTAGGTAACTCAATTTAATGTAACTGTCAGACTTCGATAGCACATAGAGTTGTGATATAGAATGCATGGTTTGGTCAAATCTACCATCAATACCACCTAATGCCAATACATTGATATTATGAATTGTTTCCTTCTTCTTCTGAGCTTTCCTTTCTTTGTGTAATCGCAGAAGCCCATCCAACTCAGTAATGCCATAGTTATTTGCAATGCCGTTAGTTTCAGTGCTGAGAAGAGTTTTGAATGTTTGTGAATTAAAATGTAACGATATTAATTGAACACACTTCATAAAATCAGTTGAATATTGTGTACTTTGACGGATGATCACTACATGGTTCTTAGAGTAGTACTCCTTAACGTTATCAGATAACGAATCCAAGTCACCAACAATATAGTCTGGCAAATGTTTCAACCTTAATTCCTCATCATCTTCAAAAAAATCGTATAACCGATTAGCACCACCATCAGCACAAATTCGTATCTTGTACAAATCCCAGAGCTTCAAAAAAGCCTCACGTATAGCAATCTCTTGGTTTAATATCAGTAAAACAGAATAATCATTATTATATTGCGTTATATAATCTTGAATATTGACAGTTCTATGTTTAATGGTATTCTCTAAAGTTATTTCCACGTTATCATCATTTTCAATACATTGTTCAGTCATGATCAGTAGAGCTTAAAGAAAGGTCCCTTTCAGCAAAGTCTTAGCAAATAATAGAGCAACTAGTAACTGTACAATCAACCTTAATATTCTGTTGTGTTGTATATAGGACATAAATTACATTACTTCGACTACTAACTATCAAATAGATATAATAGTTCCCTTTTTAATAATCGAAAGGTAGCTTCTTAACCTTCTAATTATTATGCTCCTGGCGATAATGAAAAATCGATACCGCTATTAAAGATAAAAGAAAACAGACTTAAAGTTAAAAAGATTATAAATGTAAAGCGATTAACAGGATTGTTATATATGGATTAGAGACATTACTGTGATCAGAGTATTTGATATCTTAATAAGAGCTGTTGGTAGTACTGTTTTCAACTTTGGACAAGGACTCTCAAACGAATAGCAATCTCAAGGTTTTGATTTCATACTATTTTAAACTGGTTCAATTTTTGTGTGAAATTAGCATTGCTTATTAAAAAACAATTGCAGGTTACTATTAATTTATTGAAGGGTTAACTACTCACTATCAGTACATAACTTTGAAAGATGGATCCAAAATATAAATACCGCATGGAGATTCAACAGATGATGTTTGTTTCTGGTGAGACTAACGACCCTCCTGTAGAGACTACATCGTTGATCGAGGATATAGTGAAAAGTCAAGTTATTGAGATTTTGTTACAAGCCACAAAGACTGCCCATAGTCGTAGTAGCAAAGTTGTTTTACCTGATGATGTTATTTTCTTGATGCGTCATGATAAGGCAAAGGTCAATAGATTAAGGACGTATTTATCTTGGAAAGACCTACGTAAAAATGCAAAGGATCAAGATGCAAGTGCTGCTGCAGGAGCTCCTGCAGTTGGAGGTGAAGAAGAAGCAAAAGCAGAGAAGGATGATAAAGATGGTATAGTCACGAAGGTTAAAAAATCTCAAATTAAATTACCATGGGAATTGCAGTTTATGTTTAACGAACAGGCACAGGACGATGAAAATGATATGGATGACGATGAGAGAGAGGCATCTATTATAACAATGAAACGTCTTAAGATGGCTGATGATAGAACGAGAAATATGACAAAAGAGGAGTACGTGCATTGGTCTGATTGCCGTCAAGCTAGTTTCACTTTCAGAAAAACGAAGAGATTCAAAGACTGGTCAGGTATAACACAGATTACAGATGGTAAACCACACGACGATGTTATGGATATTCTTGGGTTCTTGACATTTGAAATGGTCTGTTCATTGACAGAAGCAGCCTTGAAGATCAATAGACGTGAGCAATTAATACAAAGTCAAAAAAACAAGTCTCAAGTCAATCAAGATACAGCCTTTGAAACTACTGTTTTGAACAGGAAGAAAAGATTATTCGATGGACCCGATAACGTAGTACGCCCACTGAAAGCTAGGCATATAGAAGAAGCTTGGAGACAATTGCAATTACTTTCTCCAAAACAAAAGGCATTAGGAACATTTAAGGGTAATAAGGTTACGAAGAGATCTGTATTTGTATAATTTATATGATGATATAAACGATGTGATTTATTTTCCTTCGACTTTGTGGTATTAATGTACAATATATATGATTTATAGAAGAGATATATCAATTTAGTAGTATGGTTTATCAAACGAGATATATATTAAAAGTTATCGCGATTTGTCATCATATCTTCTTTATATGCGTGTTTTATTTTGTTGTTATAATTTGTATTAATTTAATCTGCATACAATGAAATTATTAATAACGTTCCTTTAATCTTGAAGCAACTGTACGTAGATTACCGTAAACTTTACCTGGAGGAGAACCCAGAATTAAACTGACAACAGCTTCTCTCGCCATTCTAATATGTGTGAAACCACCTAAAATATGGATCTTGGTGTCAGCCAAGACGATTCTGGTTCTTGTAGCATTTTCAATAGCAAACTTTGTCTTACCATCTTTACCGGCAATACGACCAATAGCTCTTGATAAATGATCGCCATGTAAAGTTTTCACATCCTTAATTTCAAAAGTTTCAATATACAAGTCATCCAGTCTCAACAAAGCAATGGAATCGTCCAAGTCGAAGCCTAAAGTGAAAGCCTTGATGAAATCAGCACCTTTCTGTAGAGCACCAGGATCAGTAGTATGTTTTGGATGGGTCCTTAGTTCGACAGATTTGCTCTTCAGATTCATACGGACCTGCAACTTCAAATGGTCAACAAGAGGTGGGTATATCTTGCTCCAACTGTTCCTCAATGGGGTCATCCGATGAGGAGGTACAGGGACTTTTCTGCTCTCCAACTTGACCTTCGAGTCGGCAGTCTTGCTTGCGGCACTAAAACGAGGCTTCCCTTCTTCGTCGAGCACAACACCACTGCTGGCTCCAGTCTTCTTAGTACTTCCAACGGCCTCTTCAGCATCTGCAGCACCGTCAGCCTCTGCTAACAACACATCATCGTCGTCGTCTTCAATAGTTTGTCTATTATCTAGTCCAATAATCCTACTCTGGACGCCGGCAACGCCGGCGTCGTTCTTCTTCAAAGCAGTTGGCGCAACCATCATAAAATCCTTGTCACTAGCACACCTGTCACAAACCTTCACGTATCCCAGACTTCCTTCTGCTTGCAACCCACACAGACTAGCACACCGTCCATTCTAATAAACAACAATCACAATCCTTTTGTATGTGGCCTCAAACCTCATCGATTTCTTTCAAATTTTTGCGATGAGCTTTCAAAATTTTTCACTTTCGGCGACAGCGACCTTGGGACCTGGCAGCGACACAAATTGATGGGCGCAAGAACTTAGGATAACACATGGATAGGAGCCAGGATGCGGTATAAAGGGCACTCTAGCAGTTGTCACACCTTTAAAACAGCTGTTGGCGAACGGTGTACAGTGTGTTTTGGCGGTTCTGAGAGCGAACCAGTCGTGAGAAACATCGAACGTTGATCAGATGGGTGCTGTGACGTTACCCGACTGTCCTGCCTTGTCTTTCTGTAATGTTGGAAACCTTCAATTCGACTTATCCTGATGTTCGAAGACTAGTCGACTCTCTTATTTATCCATTGGTTCAATGTCCATTGCAAGGGATTTGGACTGACCTGTAACCTCTTGTATTTCATGCATGCTCGTTTTGTTGTGATTAGTTCCATTGTGTTATATTGGTAAGACACTATAAACATGGTTTTACTGGGTTCCTCTTTATATCAAAACTAGGTTATAACTCTACAGGCACTTGCAGATCAGGTTGTGGAAATGTTACGAGTCCATGTGGCGAAGAGTCTTCTCCCCAGGATGGTTACTTTGGCAAGGGGTTTTGGTCCTGGGCTGCCGACGAAGCTGGTAAGAGACTCTTCCAGGTTTGCGAGATACTCGCACAGACGAACTCTATATAATTCTTCTTTATATCGCACACTCCCCTGGAGAAATTATTCGACTAAGAGTGTTAAAGAATTGAAAGATGTGGATGATGAGATGAGCAAGAACACTGATTTCCTGCACATTCAAAATATTCTTTTGCAGAAGAATAAAGAGAGAATGGATAAACAGAAACTTTTGGCAGAAGCCACCAATTTTTATGAAAGGTTTAAAATTAATACAAAGTGGTTCCTCATTAGAGGCAATAGGCCTTTCTCAGCAGACGAGATAGGTACTTTGTTTTCATGGTTGATATTATCGCAGATCATCTGGGTCATATTAGGAACAACAACATTTGTGTCGATAATTTTGTTGATATTTAATACGGTTTTCGCAAAGGAGATGGTGGGGCGTTTCATTGGAAGAATGTTAAACATGTTCTTAGATGGAATTGATGTGCAGTTCCAGGATGCTTTAGTTCCTGAATGGCAAAAAGGTTGCATCCGCTTTCATAACGTTAATTTGAAAACCGTTAATTCAAAGTCGCATACAGCAGAGGAAAATTCTTTAATTGAAATTAACTTGAATATGCATCAAATTGACATGACATTATCATTAAGAAAATGGCTATTGGGAAATGGCCTCATAAATGACATAGCCATACTAGGGATGACCGGAGAAGTCTCCACATGTGTGCCTAATAAAGATTCTCAACAAAGCTTAATACAATGGTTCCAAAATCCAAAATATAAACTAGGGGAGGTAAAAGTCGCCGACTCGTCAATAGTGCTGCATGATCATCAACTACAAAAGAATTTTACTATATCGGTCTATAATATGGAACTCCAGCAGTTTAGGTTCGAGTGGATGATAAGAGACTTCTTGAACGCTAACGTTGTAGATGGCTCCATCAATAATTCTTTATTCAACTTCCATAAACGACAATTAAAATTAACTCATTCAAATGAACTAGAGCATGATTTATCGGGATGGGAAAGAATAACAAGACTGAGAGTAGATTCAATGAACGTACGACAATTGGGCCTACATAGAACTGACTCGTTTGGTTGGATAGAAGACGGCGAACTAGATATTGTTGCTGATATAATGGTACCAACTGAAGACGATAATAGTAATAAGAATGAACTCTTATCTGCATCACTCAAAAATTTAAGCATTAATAACATTACCTTTTATGACACATATGACAACTTGCATGATAACATCGATAATGAATATGCATTTAACCACAACATCACAAGAACAAATGATACAAATAAATATTTAGTTTTGGATTTGAAATTCAAATTCAAAAATTTAAAAGCAAGCTTCCCAACTCGAAGCCCTCGCTTATCAACAGGAGAACAGATAATTTCAGTAGATGAGTTAAAACCAATTATCTCTTACATAAATACGAAATATGCTTTATTTCATTCCCATTTGAACTCGAATGAAGGTAACACTGTATGGAATTCGCCAAATATATTCATTAATAAAGCTAAATCCTATCCGGTAACCACAGTTTTCCAGTCTTCCAAGCGGACTGATGAAGATGATAAGGAAGGTAAAATCGGTGGTAAGAAACAAGTTATTAGATTCCATGATGATATGCCAACACCTGATAACGAGATAGTCTTAAATTTTAGAGTAGTAAAAAACGTTGAGGAATTAAGAAACATGGTTTTATTCGGGGAAACAGGTATATACGATTCTTTAACAATGGAATTATATGTTGATTTAATGAAAATTGTTGAAGAATGGGAGTTCAAGAAGAAGAACGATTGGGTTAAAGCTTGGGGATCAACTTTTGCTTCCCAATTAATTATAGTAGGGATCGGGGCAATGGTTTAATTTAATTTCATGTACATATTCAATAATATAAACCATTTTTTTCAGCGAAAATAGATTGATTAGTATTTAATGATTATGCTATGTATTTTATAATTATTTATATGCTATTTATTGTGTTTATTTATTCCTTTCGATTTTTTTCAATGGCATAAATGTCCCTTCTTGTAAACCCATGCCAATAGTAACATTTGTTCCAATACCTGAGAATTTTGCTCTTACTGTTTGATGTGGTAACTTTTCAGATTTATTCTTCTTCTTATCATCATCATAATCATTATCATCTTTGCCATCCCATCCCATGCCCCTGAGCAGAGCATGCCCAAATTCTTCTATCGGTACCTCATCGTACTCTTCCTCTTTCGTTATTTCTGGTAGTTGTTCTAAATGTTTGTTCATAATGCTATTTTGATAATCTATTCCAATTTCAACACTAGATATACCCTTGGTAGTTTCGTCATCATACTGTTTCGCAGTATTTAATCCATATTTAATCGAGGCATCGTCTATACGCTCAGTATTTGATTCATCGACTATCGGGATCAATGGCTGGTTTGGAACAGGTTTAATAACCAATGGAACAGGTTCGTTTGGTTCAGATACGTCATCAAAATGTGTTAGCATCATTTTGGTTTTCTTTTTCAAGTTATTATCCTTTGAGTCCAGGAAAAGGTTCTTCATTTTAGATTTCTTGTTAGACTTGCTCTTGGAAAGCTTCCCCTTCTTTAAATTGATTGAAAAACCACTCATATTATCTTACCCACTTTCAGATACCTTAATAACATCAAATGACGACTATTTTGCCCACTCTTATCATTGTGCTTAATTGCTTTTAAATACACAAGACGTTTTCATATATCTGTTAATTTAACATTTTAGATAAGACGTAATTTTCAATGCCATGATATGAACTGAAATGAAGAATGAAACAACAATGAATCGTAGATCTTTATATTAAATAGATGGTACGCTAGTAAGTTGAGGTCCTACGGTGTAGCAGTATCTCTCTAAATGCAATGTGTCAATAGAGAAACAAGGATGTTAGCCTGTAGGCATGTTGCCAGGCTTAGACCCTTTGGACTGAATATTAGAACTTCACGAAACCTGTACCAATTACATTCCGCTAATGCAAGACTTTACGCTACAAAAAAGGTAAATAACAAGATAATAGATAGCACTTGGTATACCAAAGATGGACCTGACAGTAGTTCGAATGGACATAAACCCAAGCTCAGGAGCACAGTAGATTTTGCATTGGATAAATTAAAGGATAATTTAAACAGAGGAAAAGATCTGTACCGTAAGTACTCCTCTCAATTGGGAGAGCAGAAGAGTAAGATCAAAGGGGCTCTTCGAGAAGCGGAGAGTAGATTTCAAGAACAAGAAGCATTGGAGAAGAAAGATTCAAAGTTGAATTATAACATCGATGCCACCACAGGTGGTAAAATTACAGGTCTGCCGTCTGAAAGAGAAGTACATCGTAGAAGATGGGCAAGAAAACTTGAATATTATTTAGATTCCTTACAAGAGACGATATTTTCAGCTAGCAAAGCATTCAATGACGTTACTGGGTACTCTTCAGTACAGAAATTAAGAAATAGCATTGACTTTCTGCAAAATCAGTTACAAGAAACAAAGATTCAATTGAAACAAGTCAAGAAGGAATATGCCGATGCGATCGATAGAAGGAATAACTCTCAAAGAGAATTGAACGAATTATTACAAAGGAAAAGCTCGTGGTCCACAGATGATTTGGAAAATTTTACAAGAATATATAAAGATGATTCTCAAAATACAAAACAAGAACAAGAGTTAAAACAATCCGTACTGGAATGGGAGGCCAAAAACGAGAAGGTTAGCGAGGATCTGTACACTGCTATCCTGACAAGGTATCATGAAGAGCAGATCTGGTCGGACAAGATCCGAAGGACATCAAGTTACAGTTCGTTTTTCTTGATGGGGATGAATTTATTTCTATTTCTTGTGTTGCAGTTATTTCTAGAGCCTTGGAAGAGGCGTAGATTGACGAACTCGTTTGAGGATAAAGTTAAACTCGCCCTAAATGAACAATCTGCCTCTCTAAGTAAAGACTCAATCGAAAGTGTAGACAAATTGAACGACAAACTGGAGGCATTCCTGCAGACCCAAAATCCCAAGGAGACAAATCCACTAGATACAAGTGCCATCTGGACATGGCTAAGAGATATCACGACCAAATTACAATATTTTGAGTTATTCAACCCCAATAAAACCATCACTTTAACCCCACTACAGGTCTATTCCGTTCTCGCGATGACCAGTCTGCTTACCATCTTTCTCAACGCACTAGTCTAAACAGACACACACACACACACATCCACACATATACATATATGCACCTACATACACATCACCATAACATATCTTGTCAATAAACACCTTACTCCAGAGACTCCTCTTACATCATTAAACTCTGACACTTGAACTGTGTGACACTTACCTGGCATTTGACCACTAGCACGCCCGTTACCCGACCGCACGTTCCTTACATCTCCGGTGGCAAATAAATCATAAGATTCGAGATAACGAAAGGGAACTGCCACTAAGCACCACCATTTTAATATATATAAGTAAGTATTGGCTATTAAAGAGTAATAGAAGACTGATAGAACTGCCGGGTCCAGGACAGTAATTGTGCTTGGTCGTTATTAACTATTTTGTGTGTTTTAGAAGGAAAGAAAGGACCTTCTTTGGTGAGAAACAAGAGTCTATATTGTTGAGACACGTTATAATAATACTAGCTAAGTGAATTAAGAGAGTAGAGATACAAGGATATCAATCGAATATAATAATGGAAGAATTAGGTATATCTCAGGATAGTGTGGTTGTTGGTGATGAAAAGCCAGTAGTCAAGTCTTATGCCAGTTTGGTGGCCCAATTAGAGAATACCGGTGTTGGCAGTAACGGTTTGTTGGATGTCAATGGTGCGAACTCTGACGTTTATTTGAAATTGAAGAAACTAGAAAAAGAATACGAATTATTGAGTTTACAAGAGGAGTATATCAAAGATGAGCAGCGTCATTTGAAGAGAGAGTTGTTAAGAGCACAAGAAGAAGTGAAAAGAATCCAATCGGTTCCACTAGTTATTGGCCAGTTCTTGGAACCAATCGATGAAAATACTGGTATTGTGTCAAGTACTACAGGTATGAGTTATGTTGTGAGGATATTATCCACTTTGGATCGTGAACTGTTAAAACCATCGATGTCAGTGGCGCTATACCGTTATTCAAATGCTTTAGTCGATATTCTACCTCCAGATTCAGACTCCAGTATATCAATTATGGGTGATAATGAAAAACCGGACGTCAGCTATTCAGATGTCGGTGGTTTAGATATGCAGAAACAAGAAATAAGGGAAGCAGTTGAATTGCCATTGGTGCAAGCTGATTTATACGAGCAAATCGGTATTGACCCACCAAGAGGTGTCTTATTATATGGTCCACCAGGTACAGGTAAGACCATGTTAGTTAAAGCTGTTGCAAACAGTACCAATGCATCTTTTATTAGGGTCAATGGTTCGGAATTCGTTCACAAATATCTAGGTGAAGGTCCAAGGATGGTGCGTGATGTTTTTAGATTAGCAAGAGAGAATGCACCATCTATTATTTTTATTGATGAAGTTGATTCCATTGCCACAAAACGTTTTGATGCACAAACAGGGTCCGATCGTGAAGTCCAACGTATTTTAATTGAACTATTGACACAAATGGACGGTTTCGATCAATCAACAAATGTGAAAGTCATCATGGCCACCAATAGAGCTGATACTTTGGATCCAGCTTTGTTGAGACCAGGTAGATTGGATAGAAAAATAGAATTCCCATCCTTACGTGATAGACGTGAACGTCGTCTTATTTTTGGTACCATTGCAGCCAAGATGTCATTGGCTCCAGAAGCAGATTTGGATTCTTTGATTGTACGCAACGATTCATTATCAGGTGCTATCATAGCTGCAATCATGCAAGAGGCCGGTTTACGTGCAGTAAGGAAGAATAGATATGTCATTTTACAAAGTGATCTAGAAGAAGCATATGCCGCCCAAGTCAAAACGGATTCTGACGTAGATAAATTTGATTTCTACAGGTAAATGATCTTAAAACCTAAAGCAAACAATAAATTCGAAGCAAACAATAATTACAATCAAAATACAAATTGTTAAACACAGAATAGAAGCAGAAAGCAACTTCAACATGACTAGAACTTGTTTTATGCAACCACATGTATTCTCTATGATACGCGACTGAACACCAGCGAGTGTGTATTTTCTAGATGCTGCATACAATGATTATATAAATAAATAAAATGCATTTAATAAAGATTAAAACTGTCAAATTTCCATCAAATTAGGCAATCAGAAGTAAACGTTAAGTGGAGAGCACGCTTTTTCTCTGATGGGCTTCTCTCAACTCGATTGCATGCTGATACCTCTACCGATGCCAATGTTAACGACTCAACTTCGTTCGATATTGCATTCCATGTGTTCATAGCATAATCCTCTTTTGCTTATTCGACAGAATTCCAAGTCACTCTGCACGGCACACCTTGCAATATCAAAATTTTTCAAATTCCAGGAACTATTCAATGTTCTACGAGATGAGGTTCTATTTACAACTAACAACACTACCTTGAGAATTGATATTTATTAAACCAATTGTTTAATTATTGTTATAGCATAAATGTTAAGTTAAAGGGATAATTCTATCTGTGTTTAATACATATATACTGTTTTGTTAAATTTTTTTTTGGCTATTGCTTTCCCTGCTGACGTGGTTCAATTAATATAAAACAACATATCACTTGGCATTTTTCTGAGCTGTTTTGATCTGATAATACACCAACCAAGATGGATAATGAACAAGCTATATTGCAATGTATTGAGGATACTGTAGTATCAAATGATGTCCTTATCAAGGAAGCTGAACAAAAATTGTTCGAATTTCAAAAACAAGCTGGTTTCACTGCATTTTTACTGAAAATAGTCTCTAATACTGAACTTCCTTTAGCTGTTCGTATGTCAGCTGCTATTTACATGAAGAATAAGATTCACAGATCATGGAATGAATTACAAAAAGAAGATGGTATCAAACAGCCAGAACAGGCGCAACTTAAAGAAGCATTGATCCAGACTTTGATTTCCAATGTCGAAGATAGTCACATTAGACCACATTTAACAGAATCTATTAGAGCTATCTTGAACAACCAAGATGAATGGGATTTGACTCCTATGATTCATGAGTTATTAAGTAGCGGCAACCAAAACTATATTTATCCAGGGTTTTTGCTGTTGTTCGAAGTTTGCATTTTCCACAGATGGGATATGGTCGGTAGTAGATCCTACATTGACAAAGTTATCAACGATATTTTCCCAACTGTCGAAAATATTGCTTCTCAATTGATTAATTCCGAAGATTACAGATCGAATGAGTTGTTATACTTGATTTTGAAGTGTTTCAAATATGGTTGTTTAAATAATTTCCCAGCTTATTTTAACAATGTTGACAAGCTAAACTCATGGGTACAATTGCATTTATTTATCTGTGCCAAACCTTTACCTAAGCAAGTTTTGGATTTGGATTATGCCGATAGATCCCTAGATAAAAGAGTTAAGGTCAATAAATGGGGCTTTGGTAACTTGAACAGATTTATCCATAAGTTTAGTAGAACCACCAAAGTCATTACAAAGGAATTCTTGGATTATGTGAACAAGAATCTAGTTCCAACAATTTTACAAGAATATTTCAAAATCATCGAACAATGGGGGACAAAATCCTTATGGATCAGTGAATCATCATTATATTATTTAATCCAATTTTTAGAAAAATGTGTTAATACTGATGAACTATACCCTTTGGTTGAACCACATTTGGAAGTCATTATCCAGAATGTGATTTTCACATGTCTATGTGCAAATCCTCAAAGTGTTCAACTATTGGAAGAAGATCCTGAAGAATACACTAGACGTTACTTCGACTTGAATAGAGAAGGGTCAACTGCTGACGTCGCTTCAACTGATTTCATCTTTGTTGTTGGTGAAAAACGTCCAGAACAGATGTCTAAGATTTTACCATTCGTTAACGAAATCTTTAATAGTTTTGCCGCAAATGCTTCTGATATTAACACTGCTTATAGACAAGAAGGTTCATTAAGAGTTGCATCAACCTTATTTTCATTTTTAAGCTCATCTAATGAACTGGAAGGTATTTTCAGTCATTATATCATTGAATTTCTGTCTCAAAAACAGTATCCATTTTTAGTCGCAAGAGCTTTAGAAACTATCGCCTTGTATACAAATAGTTTCCAAGATATGAATACATTGTCTAAAATTTTTGAGTTAACATATAACAACTTCATGCAAAGTGATGTAATTCCAATCAAAATTGAGGCTGCTGATGCATTGAAATCATTAATTATTTCTAACCCAGATATTCATTCACACATTTCTCCTCAAGTTCCAGGCATTATGGAAAACTTATTAAAATTATCAAAAGAATTTGAAATTGATATTTTATCAGAAGTCATGGAGTCCTTCGTTGAAAGATTTGCTGATGAATTAACACCATTTGCTGAAGATTTAGCGAGAAACTTATGTGAACAATTTTTACAAGTTGGCCAATCCTTAATTGAAAAAGGCAGTACTACTTACACGAGTTCCGACCAAGATCAAGAACTACAATTAATCGCGTTACTCCAGACTATGACAACCATGGTTATGTCCATGAACAAAGTATCATTAATTGATATTTTAGCTCCTGCTGTAAAGTTCATCATCGTCAATGCTCAGATTTCCTTTTTAACTGAGGCTATTGATTTGATAGATTCATTAGCATTATCATCCATTGCTTTATATAACCAATTTACACCAGCGATTTGGGAAGTTTTCCATGACATATTGGATTCATACCAGACTTATGCTTCTGATTACTTTGAATCTTACCAAATATTTTTTGAAACAGTTGTATCCAGCGGATTTACTCATGATACCACTTATTTAGAACCATTTTTACAAATTTTAGCTTCCGAAATCGAAAGTGATGCTGATTACAATGTCGCCAGCGTTTTGAATGTATTAGTGTTTTATGCTCTTTCCATGAAGGACATTCCGTTATTTGAACAAGCTCTTAAGGTCTCCACTAATGAGGAATTAGATTTAGAAGATTCTGAGATCATTAAAGTATTTTTGGCTAATTTATTTGTTAAACCAGTCGAGACATTACAGATCACCGAGAAAACAGGTATGACTTTAGTCATGTTACAAAAATGGTTTGATCATAAATTCACAAGTGTTTTTGGTATAAAATTACAAGTCGTTGCCATTTTAACCTTATTAAAATTACCAGAATTACCAAGTTGTGTAAATGGATTCATCCCACAGTTTGCTGATAAATTAGTCACATTAATTGAAAAATTACCAGAAGCTATTAGAAAGCGTGATGCTATGGCTAAAGGTGAAGAAGGTTTTGATGAATTACTGGAAAGTCAAGATGACGAAGACTACTTTGAAGGTTACGAAGATGACATGAAGGAAACTGTCTTGGATGAAGTAAATTGTTTCCAGGATATAAGTGTCTTTTTTTCACAATTGCAATCAAGCTCTCCAGATAAGTATGAACAAATAATCGGTACATTAAGCGCTGAAAAGAGAAACTCTCTACAGGTGATTATGGAATTTGTATCACAAACATAATCTATCGACAAAAGCAATTTTGTTTTTAAGTAGACAATTACGAATATAGATGTCTTTATATAAAATAGTAATGAAGATAAAAAGATTTTAAATCACTTGCATGATTTCTAATGGTATATTTATTGTATTTTTTTAAGTTACTACAAAGTGTCATGGTAAAAGGAAATAAGTGAAGAAGATATGTTATTCTCTTGGTGACTAATCTATTACAGAATGAACATCTTTTGAACAAGATAGACTTCATTCTTTACAGTAAAACTGTCTTGTGCTAAGGCATATTGTAAAAATACTACGTTTAAAAATCATTGATGACGAAATGAAAAATTTTGAAAATGCGATGAGCATCGATTTCTGGAAAATGTTTAGCAGTGTGAGTATAGAGTACCTATATTATAAAAGAGTGGAACATTTCTAAAAGTCATCGTGTCTCCGATTGTGAACTAATACCAATAACCTCCGGTTGCAGCACTCATAGCATTGTACTATCAGAAATAAATTATGTCCATTCAAGGCTCTCCTGTTGTTCTATCAAGGTATGATTCAAGTGGTCAATATTTAGCATGCGTCACTGTTGAATTGGATAAACAGCGTGTTTCTGTTGAATCAATAGGTGATTCAAATTATAGTTTCGACAATCAATCATTTTTATACTTTGATGACTCCAATTTAGGTGTCTCCAGTTTGAAATGGAGCTATCTTGCATCTACCGAAACGTCATGTGTGTTGATTGGTTTAACAAATGGTGAGATTTGGATATATTCTCCATTATCAAATGAAGTTATCTATAAGTTATCAACAAACAACTCTTTTGAAATTAAGGATATCGATGTTTTAGATGAGAAACTATTCTGTGTTGACAGTAAGGACTATATATATGAGTTTTCTCTATCTGAATTTAAGATGATTCAACATTTTCAAATCGAATCATGTATTGCATTGAATAAGATCACTATTTTGCCAACAAACCCAAACCATATTTTGGTTGCTTCGCATTCAATTTTCTTGGTAGATATTACATCCAAGGAGGTACAGCTTACAATCCCAGGACATATGTCTCCAGTTAGCATTTTAAAGGTATTAAACAGTGAATTTATTCTTTCAACTGCGCGGGATGATAGATTCATGAATATTTATGATATAACTTCCGGTCTAACCAAAACAGTATTAGTTGCCCAATCTGACATCGTGGGTTTTTCAAATACAAGTGAAAATGCAATTGCTATCATTACAGAAGATGGTAAGATTGAAATTTTTGAAGATCCTTTAGTTTCAACAACTACAACTAAGAGAAGAGGTAATAAATCGAAACACGCTTCCAAAACTATAGAATTTAAATCGGAAAAGGATCAAATCATTCCAGCATTGAACTTATTTATCAGTGGTGACATACTAAATGTCACTTGGTTACAGAATGCTACTATTAGAAATTTTACACAATTAAAATGGAAAGAACTAGATAATAGTTACACCCACACAGTTGAACTTAATCATGGTAAAAAAAATAATTCGAAAGATCATTCTTTATATGGTCAAGATCTGGCCGCTGCCAAAACATATGCAGAAGGTAACGCTAGAGTCAGTTCTGGCGACAATTTTAAGCATGTTATGGATGTGATAAAACACATCGAGCAAGAAGAGGAACAAAGAGAGAGAGAAGGAGAAGAAGAAAGTTCGGAAACATTAGCTGATAAATTAGAAGCTGCATCAATTTCTCGTTTAAAAAATAAAAAAATGAAAGACTCAAAATCAGGCATTGCAACTGGTACGTTTACTGTCATCTTATCACAAGCATTGCAAGCAAATGATCATTCCCTATTAGAAACTGTATTAAATAACCGTGATGAAAGAGTTACCAAAGACACAATTTTGAGACTAAAGCCAACTTTAGCAGTTGTACTTCTGGAAAGATTGGCTGAGAGAATTGCTAGACAAACACATCGTCAAGGTCCATTGAGTATATGGGTTAAATGGTGTTTAATCATTCACGGTGGTTATTTAGTAACTGTGCCAAACTTAATATCTACGCTTTCATCTCTGCATTCAACATTAAAGAGACGTTCTGATTTATTACCAAGACTTCTAGCATTAGAGACAAGATTGGATTATGTTCTAGATACAATTGAGGTTGAGCAAAGCGATATCGTAGAAGAATTTGAATATGAAAATGAACAGTTGCTTGAACTTGAAGATGGAGAAGAAGAGGAATACGTCGAATATAACGAAGAATTAGATGACGCTGGATTGATCGATGATGAGGAAGAAAGTTACGAAAGTGAATCGGATGAAGATATGTCTGAAGAGGACGATGGAGCTGAACAAGGTAATAAGAAGAAATTAACTCCAGAAGAGGACATCGATGACGAGGAAGATGAAGAAGCCGGATACAGTGACGAGGAGATGTAAGATAGCATTTTTATAAAATAAAAATTATTATAAAAAATTTATAATATGTAGATATAACTTCAATTCGTAATCAAAAGAATATAATAATAAAACTAACACCATTGCCATACACATTATTAAACCATCAATTCATCAAAATTGAAGTATTTTGTTCTCCATGGATACTTACGCTTTTGCTACGTTTGTTTTGGAACTCTAATCCAACTAACGACAGATCTAAATGAATGAGAAGCCACTTAGTGTTTAGGAGGAATCTAATAGTAATCCAAACAATTCAATGCACTATTACAATCATAGAGCAATAACAAGTTTTACTTAACGATACAAGAACCAAGTTGTGAAGATTACAGTCTTAGTCTTTGCTCTTTGTATGTTTGTTCTTTTGTTCTCTCGAGAAGTGAAAAATTTTCCAGGCAGAAAAAGAAACGAAAAACTTTTGCGATGAGATGAGATGAGATGAGATGAGATAAGATGAAAATAGTTGCAATTCAAGTATTTGTTTCTATTGTAGTTTCTTAGATTACCAACGCATTACTAGAAATTAAGTATAGAGTAAATACAATAATTTAACTCTTCCCCCAAGTATCAAATTATTTAATTCAATGGTGAACATATAAAAACAATTTTTTTTCACTAGTACTTAAGATGATAGTTTTTTTTAATAATCAATTAATAGCAATCTGTTAATGTTTAAATTAATTGGGATATTAGTCCGATATTTTGATTTTCTTTAGTTCTGTCATAAATTGTTCTTATTATGTATAATATTTTGGGAGTGATCTTAATTCTTGTCTTCAGTTGAACTAAAACCAGTATCAAAATATCCAACATAAGTATATTTGTTAATATATAATCACCATGTCTGAAGCCGTTCAAAAACAATACATTTCTTACAATAACGTACATCAGTTGTGTCAATCTTCTGCCACTAAAATTAAAGAGTTTAAGCCAGATTTAATCATCGCTATTGGTGGTGGTGGTTTCATTCCAGCTAGAATTTTAAGAACTTTCTTAAAGGAAGAAGATGGGCCAACTATTAGAATTTTTGCCATTATTTTATCTTTGTACGAAAGGATCGCTGGTTCCGATGTCGAAGAAGCTGGCGTTAAGGTCAACAGAACTCAATGGATTGATTATGAACAATGTAAGTTAGACTTAGTTGGTAAGAACGTTTTGATCGTGGACGAAGTCGATGACACACGTACCACTCTACATTATGCCTTAAATGAATTACAAAAGGATGCTAATGACCAAGCTGCTGCAAAGGGTTTAAACCCTGAAGAACCAGCCAACAAAACTACATTTGGTATCTTCGTTCTACACAACAAACTGAAGCCAAAGAAGGCCGATCTACCAGAAGATATGATTAAGGATGAAAAACGTTACTTTGCAGCCAGACATGTTCCAGATCATTGGTTAGCTTATCCATGGGAATCAACTGACATCGTTTACCATACCAAGATGGCAATAGAACAAGGTAACGACGTATTTTTACCATAAATGTATCAAATTGCATAGAATAATGGATGTATATATGTTTCCATATGTATATAATCATTACTGTATAATAGTTTAAGTAAATGCCAATCACAGAAGTATGTTTAATATTTTTTACTAAGAACTTATTGATTTTGGCAAATAATTGATTAAAATCGTGTCTTAAATGAGTTACAATTCTCTCATAATGTCAGTTCGATAACTATAATTATTACTGTTAATTTATTACATGATACCTTTTCTTGATTATTTACTATCAAAAAGAATTTTTTATTTTGTATTAATATTATGTTACATTTATGACTACTTTCTGGTCAAACTTTGAGACCAATATACCTTTTTGTAATCCAATATATGTGGGGGCGGGATTGCAACCTATTGAGGAAACGTTAAATTTCATTAAATTAAAGTATGATATAATGCAAATAAGGATTGTAGCAGGCCTCCGAAATTTTTTGAACAGATATAATAGTATATTAAGTTTTTAGTTATTTTTCAGTTTATTTTGTTTCTTTTTTATCATCTCATTGTCAATTTAATAACGATCATATAGCACCCAAGTAATCTTCCTTTATACTACCAATGGCATGAATAGAACTAACTTGACTAATACAACCTTCTATTTTTACTCTGACTCTACTTTTAATTGTAATGACATCCTCCGCACTTTGGTAAGAAGGAGGATTAGAACCAGCATTAAATACCAAGTCTTGTGGCATCAAATGTTTAGTAACAAAAACCTTCATTGGTCCCACTTGTGCTTCGAAACCATGTTGAGAGCATGACACAACGGTACCGTCAACAACTTCACCTTTAAATGGCTTGAAAACAACTGCTCTGTATTTTACTGTAAATTCTGCAGAACCATCAGTTGCTAAAATTCTACCACGTTCAATTTCAATTTTGTCATAGTCTAGGACACATAATATATAACCAAACTTACCTGTACATGAACCTTCTACTTCTTGTAATAATTTAGTTTTTAAGTATTGTTTCATACGAGGGCCAAAAAAGGATGGATGCAAAATAATATTCAATGATAGATCTTTTATAAAAAACATTATTGTATACTGTAACTTTAACCTAGTATAAGTTTCAATGTGGTCCGGTACGTTCGTTTAATTTCGCAAAAGCAATGGTCTTCAGGGACTAACAAACACAAAAAGTTTGAATTATATGACTAATTGATGGATTAACTCAATTCAAATATATTACAAATGATCAATTGCCTTATCTAACATGTCTTCGTTACAAATTAATTGTATGAAATATTCTTTATATTTTAATGAACTTCATATTTCACTGTATGTTTTTTTCCAAAAAATAATTCAAATCTCAATTTTGGATATTTTCGTGTCGGGTGATACGCAATAATATGAGATTCTAAATAACAACTCTTAATGGAAGGAATCGATGAATACCTTATAAACCTCAACACAACTATACAATATTCAGTTAGTTCTCTGCTTAGTTTTTTTCTATTTTATTACTTTATTAAAACTATAAAATTGTATCATTAATCTACATTCAATTATTATTTGAAATTGGACATTTCTTTAAATAACTATAATACATGAATTGAAAAGGGAAAAGTTGTTCTTGAGAACCGAAAAATAATTCTACAAAATAATCATTTTTACTGTAACATGATGACCATTCGTTATAAAACCCATTCGCAGATTATTAATAAAAGGCTCTACATCAATTCGAGTTTTATTCCGTGTATTGTGAATTTTGGTTATTATTATTTTTTTAAGGTATTTTTTTTGTTACTTACAAGTCATCGGATAATTCAATTCCTAAACTTTTCTCTTATAATTGGATAATTATAATGGATAATTTCTTGCCAGGGTATAATTTATTTTTTTATTCTTTTTTTATTCTTTATGGTCTAAACTTTTAAAAGTTCTTTGAACGGTCGGTGTATAGACGTGGTGTGATATTCATTGCCATCAGTTCTTGGAATAATAATTTAGCAGCATATGGAATACGGATTTGATAAATATCAATTTTGTTATCACAACCTTTACATTCGAATTGGTTATGATTTAATTTAGCAATGACTGTCATCAACCCACAAATACCACACACATGAACTCTAAACGCATCAGAAGCTTCCATTAATCTTTCCTTTAAGAAAGCTGCTGCACCGTGTGCAATCATACAGTCTCTTTCCATTTCACCGAATCTTAAACCACCATCTCTGGACCTACCTTCTACTGGTTGTCTAGTTAACACTTGCATTGGACCACGAGCTCTGGCGTGAATCTTGTCGTCTACCATATGTCTTAAACGTTGATAATAAGTTGGACCAAAGAAAATTTGTGCCATTAGCTTTTTACCGGTATGACCATTATACATAACTTCGAAACCACGAGACTGGTAACCATGTTCACGTAATAATTTAGAAATACCTTCCACAGTAATGTCTGTAAATGGAGAGGCGTCACCTTCATTACCAGATAAAGCTGCAACCTTACTTAATAAACATTCAATTAAATGCGCGACAGTCATACGAGATGGAATAGCATGAGGATTGATGATCAAATCCGGAACGATACCTTCAGCGGTAAAAGGCATATCTTCTCTACCGTATGTGATACCAATCGTACCTTTTTGACCGTGACGAGAAGCAAATTTGTCACCGATTTGTGGAACTTTAGTGGTTCTAACACGAACTTTAACAAATTTTAGACCATCTTGATTGGTGGTAACTAATACTTGATCAACAATACCATTTTCGGTGCTTCTCAATGGTGTAGAAGCATCACGCTTCGAATGATATGCTGTTCTTTGACCTAATTCTTCTTCATCAGGGGAGATTGGAGTAGTCTTACCAATAATGATATCTTCACCAGAAACTCTGACACCAGGAGAGATTAGACCATCGTCATCTAGTTTATCATATGAACCATGCTTCATTCTCAAAGTATTGGTACGTTGTGGTTTTTCAAAAGTTTCGGTGATAGACATACCGTATTTCTTTTCTTGATCCATGTACGATCTAAAAAATAATGATCTAAACAAACCACGATCAATTGAAGACTGGTTCATAATCATAGAATCTTCTTGATTGTAACCAGAGTAACATGCAATAGCCACAATAGCATTTTGACCAGCCGGTAATTCTCTGAACTTTAGATATTCCATAGCACGAGTTGTACCTAATGGTTTTTGTGGGTAGTATAAAATGTTTGCCATTGTATCCATACGAACATTGTAATTCGTTAAGAAAACACCCATAGCTTGCTTACCCATCGCAGATTGATAAGTGTTACGAGGAGATTGGTTATGATCAGGGAAAGGAATAATGGAAGCAGCAACACCTAAAATCATAGATGGGTGAATTTCACAATGTGTGAAAGTGGTGGCGTGATGTACAGCTCTGATACGTTTAGCTGTGTCAGTTTCTACATCAGGTATGGCTTCAGGTTCATCGCTGACAGGATCTAGATCTTCAGGTTGCATAGCAATTAAAATAGATTCTTCTTCCTCGGCATCAATATATTCAACTAAACCTTCGTTTAACAAAGAAGTCCAGGTATATTCTTCAACATCTTCAAAACCACCTTCAATATCTTGATATTCGGTTGCCATTAATCTAGCAACGTGTCCCTTTCTAACTCTTAATTCTTTATGACCTAAATCATCATCATCATCAACTATAAATAGAGGTCTATAAACCCTACCTGCGTCTGTGAAAATTTTTAATTCTTGTTCACGAATATCTCTAATCATCGAAACTTCTGGATTAATATCACCTTTTCTTCTTAATGTTCTTAAAGTCTCCATTAATCTAGCTGGATTTCTATGAACACCATGCCAAACACCATTAACAAAAACTCTAGTAGCATCAGGAGATTGATGTGGAACATAATCTTCTAACGGTTCCATACCCCATTCACTTAAGAAAGTAATAATAGGCATTGGATCAGTACCAACAGAAATACAGGACATAAGTGATAAATTTTTGACCAAACCACAAGCTTGACCTTCTGGAGTTTCTGCAGGACAAACAAGACCCCAATGTGTATTATGTAATTGACGGGGTTTTGCTAATTTACCATCTCTACCTATAGGAGTGTTGGTTCTTCTTAAATGTGATAACGTTGATGAATAAGTATAACGGTTTAAAACTTGGGACACACCAGCTCTTGAAGTCATTGCTTTCTTTTGTTCACCCCAATTACCTGTAGCTAAAGCATACTTCAAACCAGAAGTGATTGTCTTAGCATTAATGGCTAATTTCATGTTGAAATCATTAGCTTCTTCTACTGTTCTTTGCATATAACGGAAAATGTCCTTGGTTAATTTTCTAAACAAGGTTTTGAATAATTGACCTAATAATGGACCTGCTAAATCTAATCTTTTCTTACCGAAATGATCACGATCATCTTGATCTTTACGATCTAATGCACATAATAATAATCTATTAATCATATAACCTAAGAAGAAAGCTTTTCTACTTTCAAAACCTTCTAATTGTGTAATATGTGGTAAAAATTCTTTTTGTAAAATATCTCTTGCATATTGAATTCTCTTTTCCTTCTTAATACCTAAAGCGGTACCACGACGACCAATAAAATCTAAAGCCGTTTCACGATCTTGGATAACGAAACCATCTTCCACACAAGGTTTTAACATTTCTAACATTTGCCAATCATTAACATCATAGCAAATATGTTCTAAGATTTCACCATCTGGAATGATACCTAAAGCTCTAAAAATGATGACAATTGGAATATCTTGTTTAATGTAAGGTAAGGTTGCTTTTATAGTTCTAGTTGAACTACTCTCTCTACCATATAATTTAACTTGTAGTGTACTAATAAATCTAGAACCTTTTTCTAAAGCAGATCTAATTTCAGCTACGTGAGAAATTGGGGAAGGAGCAGCTTTTTTGAAGACTTGAACTATATTACCAGCAGAACGTTCTTGTGCAATTAAAACTTTTTCTGAACCATTAATAATGAAATAACCACCCATATCGAATGGACATTCTTTTAATTTATATAAATCAGATTCTGTAGCGTCACTCAAGTAACAATTCTTTGATCTTAACATAACAGGTAAACGACCAATGAAAACTTTATCATTTTCACTGTCTTCTTCACTTTCTTCGGCAATTAAATTATATTTTAATTCTCTACCTGGGACATCAGTGGCTTCATAAGTTCTCTTATTAACATCGACGAATAAACCAGAAGAATAAGTTAAATTACGTAAACGAGCTTCTTGGGGATATAATGCATGGGTAACACCATCAGATTCATTTACCATTGGTTTCGTGACATAAATTTTACCAAAACTAATTTCATATTTTCTACTTATGTTATCTGATTCAGTAGTATGTTGAGCCAATTGTTCCAAAATTAAAGTAGAATCTTCTGAGATAATATCTTGTAGAGTATAATCAACAAATTGGTTGAATGAGTCTAATTGTTGTGATACTAGACCTTTTTCACGGAAAAAAGAAGAAATAACAGTCCATGAATCTTCTGCTGAGATTGGAGCATTCTCATCTTCAAAACCATAAGGATCTTCATCAGCATAATATTCTTCACCTTGTGACATTTTCGTTGTAATTTGGTGTATGCTCTACTGTATCTGTATGTATGTATATATGTAACCGTTTTTTTATAATTGGAACCAAATAAAGAAATGTTAATCAATATCAAAAATATATATATCAACCTGTATGTTTATAATTCAAAATGAAACAAAGGGCCTTTTAAAAAAAAGAACTGAAAAAAAAGAGTTTGAATTAAACAAAACAGCCCCAACAGATATCAAAGGAAAAGAATAGCCTGTTGTCCTCTTATGTAAAGCAAACTGTATATAAACCAATTATACAAATACAGCTTCATACACACTTATAACAACTAATACTGATTACTAAAATATATTTAATTATCATCATTATTATTATTTTAAATTTGAAAAATCTTTAAAATTTAAAAAAATAATTAATTAACCAGACACAAAATGTATAAAACATACACGCTCGTGTCTCGTGACTTACCCGACATGCCGGCGCGCACTCGAGAGCCAACCAAAGTTGCAAAGAGATGGTGTTTCGTGAAAAACTGAATGTCATCGTAGACGAAGACCATAATAAATATTATAACATACAATAGCAGTTCCAGATATATGAATGTATATATAACTGTAAAGATGTGGAAGTGGTATGTGGTTTGACGATTATTTATATTGTTGGATACACACACATATACATATATATTAAGATATCTGTGTGTGTTTGAAATCGTCGTCAAATAAACTGCTTATTTTTTTTTTTGCACATATAAAAGGGATGGCGATGATGAATTTAAATGGTAATAATAGGTTCCTAACTGTTTGTTTAAAGAATACTAATTTCTTATCTTCTTCTGCTTTTAAAGGAATATCGTTGATTAGAGGTTTAGCTACTGTTTTGAATTCTAATGATTCGACGAAAACAATTGAAAAATCAAATATTTTAAATGTTAATAATGATGATAAGGAACGTTCTAGCGGTAGGTTTAGTTCAAGAGTTATGAGATTAGCTCGTGAAAGTATTGCATTGGGCAAGTCTCATTTCAGAGTTGGTGAAAAAGAATTATATTTTCCAAAGGCAAGAGTTATTTTGTTAAGACCAAACTCTAAACACACTCCGTATCAGGCGAAATTCATTGTACCTAAATCTTTTAATAAATTGGATTTAAGAGATTATTTATTTCATGTATATGGCTTGAGGGCAATGAACGTGACTACACAATTACTTCATGGTAGATATACTAGAGCCAATGCCGGTTCCCCAAGATATAGAGAACCACAGATTAAGAAGATGACAATTGAAATGGAGCAACCTTTTATTTGGCCAGAGGAGCCCAAGGCGGAAGAAAATGATTTATGGGATTCGCATATCATTCAAGAACTAGAGAAATATAGAGATGATAACTTAACATTCGCGATAGGTTCTGATAAATTTAAGCCTGGGTCATCTTTTGGTGGTGCTCTAGGACCATACAAACCTACTGCTCAACCATTCGTACCAAGGTCGTTGAAAAGGAAGTTCAATAATCAAAAAAGAAGATCCAAATTGAAAATAGACTACTTGAAAGGTCTAGTGAAACTGAACGAATTTGTAAATAGATAAATTTCTCAAAATGAAATTAACAGATGATCAAATGTGGTGATGTTAGATTCTAATAAATTTTTAGAGTGTATCTTTTGTAAATAGAGGAGTTGTATTATATATTAATGGAATATACAATTTTAAATTCAGGATATATATATATATAAATATATGTAACTATATGTTTTGTATTGGTTATTAGCAACAGCATGACTGTTAATTCCTTAATATTCGCTGGTTAATCTGCATAACAATTGTACTGTTTCATGAGGTGACGCAATCCAAAGGGTGCATCCGGCTAATCTGGCTTTAACATCGTTAGCTAAACCAGATGGATTAAATTGGTCACCGACATGTAAAGTCTCGTATGGCTTAATTGGATTATTTGGAGAATAAAAGTTTTGCAAGATTCTAACACCTAAATCCTTGCCACCGATATCACACCAAACATCACTACCGCCATCGAAACAACTGAATTGCACTCTTGTGGCAGGCTTAAATGTATCCAAGGTGTTTTGTAAAGTTAAAACAATCTCTTCTAGTTGCTCTCTTGACAATTTAACACGGACTGTTTTGCCTTTAATATGATCGAACTTTTCACCTGGCACTAAACCAACAGCCCTACGCTTACGAATTAAAACAGTCTCTGGTGGTAGTTTTAAAGTTTTCTTCATGTGAATTAATGTCTGTTCAGCAAAATCTAAAGTAAGATCCATATCGGATTCTTCCCAGGTTCTCATTTCTGGTAATAACCACAAATCTTTATCGATTGGTCTGAAACCAAATTCACCTGTTTCAGGATTTTCAAAATATTGGAAAAGGTAATTCGATTCACCACCCATGACAGTCAAATTACACTTTTGATCCTGAGTAAGCGAAGTTGAACTATAAATAGCAACCAGTAAACCATGCAATCTTTCTTGGTATTTGAGCGCTTCGTCATAACCTGCTGCCGTACATATACCAACTCTGATATCTGATTCTAATAATCTTACCATATAAGGGACAACCGGATCTGAGTCTACTAATGAACCTCCATCTTCATAAAGGGTGACATCACCATCAAATGTAACTAACTTCAAAGTATTAGAATTCAATCTTTTCTGCTTAATGAATTGGAAAACTTGAGCAGTGTTTAAAATATGTCTTATATCATTAAAACTTGGTGCAACCATTCTACGTTGAGAAATAGCCTTTTGCGAATCTTCCCATAAAAATGCCTCTTCTAAAGGTAATGCAGTAAAAAATGGGCCAATTGACGGTACCAATTGCTTCAATCTAGATTTCTCAACAATCTCATATTGTTTGCTAAATCCAACATCTTCATTATCTAACAATCCGTTTTGTTTATCACTTTCAATCTTCTTATTAATCAAATTTTCAATATCTTGAAAAATCTCAGCATATTGTTTCCTAACTCTTTCTGTAGTTCCATCTTCGTTATCGTGTGAGACAGCATGCAACACAAATGGCGCTGCTAGCAGTCCCTTAATCCAATCAATAAACTCATCTTTACGATGGGCTTTCAATTGATATTCTACTCTGTACCTTGAAGACATTTCTTTCGTATTTATTTATTGTTCAATTGTTCTTTATCTGTCTTTCTAAGTAACATTAATTTTTCATTATCAATCATTAATTCCATTTAACCAAGAAGAAACATGAGTTGAATAAATATCATTTTAACCGCCAGTATTTATATTTATATTTATATAACTTTACATATAGAGTAAAACTGAGATATCCGATATATCTCCACCCCTCTTTTACACAAGTGACCTTTGATCGTTTAATTCTTCAAAATCAAAACCTCACGTGACATGTAACTCCGATTCTCAAAAGAGAAAAACTGTTGCAACCGCAAGGTGTCACTAAATAAGATTGTGACAGTAACTGGATTTATAGAGATATAATTGTAGTTTAATAAGCAAATATATATCGTTAAATTGTTTTTAAATGGACTATGTAAAGATTAAAAGAAAACTGTAAAGAAGCAACCACTAATAAGTTTTGAAAGTTATTAATCTGTATCTATATATATATATATGTATATATATGGGTGAGCTCACAAACATGGAAAAAAAAGATAACGAAATTGAACATCTTGAAGATATAAATCAATATTCAAGATATGAAGAAAACAATGGTAATTCTGGTGTGGTAAATTCGGCTGCAACTAATAATATGGAGAAAGATACAAGCCAAATAAACTCTGGTGGGCTGTCAGAGGCGGACCAAGAAAAGGACTCGAATCGTATTTTGCCGACGTCTGCTAAAGGAAATGCTGTCAATCAACCTCCAAGCCAACCTGTAAGTGGGAATAAATATAATTTTGGTAATAACGAATATTATAATTTAGAATCTGAAACTGCAGGTGCACCCATTGTATCTTATGATGAAAAATTCCCAATTGAAGGCATTGAGAATAAAAAACATTTTTGGTCAAGAATTAATGATTTCCCATTTACAATATTTTTTATACTGGTTGTGTTTGGTTTTATTGCAGTTGCAGCCCTTACTTTAAGATCATGGGCTCAGGTGTATTCTTCCACTGGATCTGGGATATACAATTCAACAGCTACTGATACTTTAAATACAAACTCTGTGATTTTGTTGGTATTTGTATGTGTTATCGCGGTCATTTTTGGACTTATTGGCTTGTTTACGTGTTATAAGTTTCCAAAGTTTTTCATATATGCTGGGATGTTGGTGAATATACTTTCATGTTTAGGAACTGCAATAATGTACATGTCACTTAGATATTGGTCAACAGGTATCATTTTTTTAGTGTTTACTTTCTTCACTATTTGGTGCTATTGGGGAATGAGATCAAGAATACCTTTAACAGTTATCATCTTGAAGACCATTATGGAAGTAATAACCAAACTTCCACAAATAATATATGTACAACTTATAGGAACAATAATTTTGACGGCGTTCAGTTTCTTATTCTCTTCTGTTGTTGTATCCACGTATATTAAGTATGATCCTAAATCAGCAAACTCTGGATGCAATGTCTCAGGTGGAAGCTGTTCATATTCAAAGTTAGTAGGTATACTGGTATTTGTGTTTTTTAGTGGTTACTACATTACGGAGGTAATTAGAAATTGTATTCATGTCACAATTTCTGGTATTTATGGATCATGGTATTACTGGTATAAAGTCCCAAATTCCTTTCCCAGGTGGCCAGCACTTGGCTCTTTTAAGAGGGCAATGACTACTTCCTTTGGGTCAATTTGTTTTGGCTCATTAATAGTTACCGTTATTGAAACAATCAAGGAAATTGTAAGATTGTTAAGACAAGGCAGTCAAGTTGATAACTCTTTTGGTTCCTTTGCCGGTATAGCATTTATATTCCTAGATTGGATAATTTCTTTCTTGCAATGGGTTGCGCAGTATTTCAATCATTATGCGTATTGTTTCATTGCCTTATATGGGAAACCATATTTGAAGTCAGCTAAAGATACTTGGAACATGCTAAGAGATAAAGGCATCGATGCATTGATTAATGATAATTTGATTAATGCAGCATTGGGTTTCTACGTATTGTTTGTATCATATATGTCGACTCTCTTTGCATTCCTATATTTAAGATTTACGACACCTGACTATAATAGTTCTGGTACCTTCAATTTTCCATTAACTGCCTTCTCATTTTTAATTGCATTTCAAGTATGCAATGTCAGTGTAGAATGCATAAGATCGGGTGTTGCAACCTTCTTTGTAGCTCTATCTAAGGATCCAGAAGTGTATCAAAATGATTATCCAGAAAAGTTTGATGAGATATTCAATGCTTATCCGGATGTCTTAGATAAATTACGTCCTCATTAAGCTAAATAAAAGGTAATATTATTTATTGATGTATACTTATAGTATATATGTTCAACTGGGTTTATTTACATGAATATAATTATTCTTAATAATCTAGTACACTTAGCATAGAACTAAGCAGTCCTCTTTTTGTTTGTAAATTCAAAATAAAGTAATATGTTATTTATATGAGTTCTATCATTTTAAATTCTAGTTTTGGTAGTTGTTTTTAAGAATTAGTGTTGTTTTCCAATTCATTATTTGTCTTTTGAACAAGGTCATTGAATTCTGCTGATTCATTTGATATATATTCTTTCACTTCCGGTAAACCAGTATGAGTACCAGCAACGGTACCAAATAATGCATCACCAATCATACTTTCATTCTTAGATTTTATTCTAGATGCACTCAAACTTAGTTTGGTCCTTAGTAAATCTGAAGTTTCCATGGAAAATGCTTCATCTATCTTTTTTATCAAATCTTGTTCTGTTACAATGAATTCATTGGTTGCGTGGTATAATTCAATTAATTTTTCTAACTTTCTTTCCTTTGCTTTGAATTCAATCACCTCTCTATTGTATTTTCTCTTCATATTCAATAATTCTTCCTCCTCTGGAGTTCTTAATCTGACTAGCGGCTCGTTGATCAATTTTTCCAATGTAGGAACAGTCAAATCTGAACTTTTTTCCTTCTCCAATTCTTTCAAATGTGCCTGCTTTTCTTGCTCCAATAGCATTTCTTTCTTCTTCATTAACTGTTCTACTCTTATCAATCTCTCCTCTTCGTTACGGAAAGCTTCCATTAGATATTCTCTACGCAAACTAGCTTTAGTTTCTTTAATTTTCTGTTCCTTAGATTTTAATTCTTTTTTATTTTGAGGCAGTGGGACAGTCTTCGAAATCAATTCTTCAACATTGATGAACACCACATCCGATTGAACTCTCTTAGAGCCCTTTGGATGCAATACCCCGTCTGCATACCCAACACCATTTCTACCGGTCTGTTTAGGTTGAGTTAACTTGCTCATTAACTCGGTTTGTCTAACTGTTGGTTTCTTCAAGATATTTCTTGTGGCAGGAAGAATACCACTTTTAAACCCATATTTCGCAGCACCTTTCCCCATTTTGCAACTATTATTCAGTACGCTCAATTATACTCTAGTTTTTAGCGTCAAGCTGTCAATAATAAGAAATAAACAGTGTAAAGACAACTTGATCGATTCGTTATTGTATTCTTTTTAATGATCGTTAAACTGTAGTGAATACTTCCTCTTTCTTTCTATGTAATTGTTTTTCTTAATGAGCTAAGTTTCAATATTTTAAATAGTAAGGATTTGGTATTATACATAGTTAAGCTACGTATTACCGGGTAAAGGCACTACAAAGAAACAATGTGGTTTATTATAATTGCATTACATGTATATATATACATAGAAGTGTAATGTAAGTTTTACGATTAGATTATAACTAACTAGAATTTAGCATTGGGTCATGAAGTGAAGGGGAAGAAGATTTTTGTTGCACATCATAACTTATTATGTTCTTTCAAAGCCTTTATCGTAGCTTCCACTATAGCTGCATGTTCTTCTTGGTGAACTCTTGCTTCATAAGCTTCTAAAGTCTCGTTACCTGGTATAATTTGCAACTTTTTAACCACCAACGGTTCACCTCTATCGACTTCCTCTATGACATAGTGAACCATACAACCTGCTTCTAACGGTTTATTTTGCTCTTGACATTGATTCCAAGCTAATTCAATCGCATGTGTAGTGCCATCAAATGCTCTAGGTAATGCAGGATGCAAATTAATTATTGGTATGGAATCTATATTACTTAGAAAAGTTTTTCCCAATATCAATAGCCAGCCTGCACATACGATCAAATCTGGAGAGTGTTTATTTATTATTATTGATAAGTCTTTTTCAAATGCTCTTCTTGCAATTTCACGATTTACTGTATCTTTTTTATCGATGTCTTTATTATATTGAAACAACGAATGTACTACCGTGGGTATATTATTATTGTGCGCTCTTGTCAACCCATAAGCTTTCTTGCTTGAAGAAATAACAACACTAATGTCCACATTTTCCAACCGGCCAGTATTTTTAGCGTCGATCAATGCTTGCAGATTAGAACCTGATCCTGAAATCAGTACAACAATCTTAGGCATTTGCAGTTGCTATATACATATATATTTATGTATATGTATATAGTCTATATGTCTATCTATCTATCTCAGTCACACAAGTCCTGTATTCGTAAGAGGCCTATAAACTTAATAGACCATTTCACACTCAATTGAACTACCATCAGACCTGCAAAGGAACAACTAAGTTATATGGTATGGAACAAGATACCAGGTGTGTTTATACTTATGCTTGTGCCGATATATATATAAGTGATAGTGGATGTCTTTAGAGGAGTCATTTTGCTTCCATAGTATTAACAGCATTTCTTAACTATGCGTTTAATTTTCTGAGTTTGCGTGTGACCCGGCTCAGCGGTTATTTTTCTGTCCACCAATTTGCATCTTGCCTTGCAGCAGAAAAATGCACGCAGAGAGACACAGAGGACTGACTCTGTTGACACGAAAGATCCCTCCACTGCTGACCCGGTCTTCGATCAGCGGTGTTATGCGTG